>NC_053041.3:392968007-393271037 GCF_002575655.3 Aegilops tauschii subsp. strangulata | reverse complement strand
AAAATTTTCCTATGATCACGCAAGATCTATCTAGGAGAATCATAGCAACGAGCGGGGAGAGTGTGTCCACGTACCCTCGTAGACCGAAAGCGGAAGCGTTTAGTAACGTGGTTGATGTATCCTAATCTGAGTAACAAATCCTAATCTCGATCTATGCCAACCCAAAAAAAACACCTTCGGAGACACCTGTAGAGCATCTTTATAATCACCCAGTTACGTTGTGACGTCTGATAGCACACAAGGTGTTCCTCCGGAATTCAGGAGTTGCATAATCTCATAGTCAAAGGAATATGTATAAGTCATGAAGAAAGCAATAGCAATAAAACTGAACGATCAACATGCCAAGCTAACGGATGGGTCTTGTACATCACATCATTCTCCTAATGATGTGATCTCGTTCATCAAATGACAACACATGTCTATGGTCAGGAAACTTAACCATCTTTGATTAACGAGCTAGTCAAGTAGAGGCATACTAGGGACACTCTGTTTTGTCTATATATTCACACATGTACTAAGTTTCCGGTTAATACAATTCTAGCATGAATAATAAACATTTATCATGATATAAGGAAATATAAATAACAGCTTTATTATTGCCTCTAGGGCATATTTCCTTCAGTCTCCCACTTGCACTAGAGTCAATAATCTAGTTCACATCATCATGTGATTTAATACCCATAGTTCACATCCTTATGTGATTAGTTCACATCGCCATGTGACTAACACCCAAAGGGTTTACTAGAGTCAATAATCTAGTTCACATTGCTATGTGATTAACACCCAAAGAGTACTAAGGTGTGATCATGTTTTGCTTGTGAGAGAAGTTTAGTCAACGGGTCTGCCACATTCAGATCCTTATGTATTTTGCAAATTTTCTATGTCTACAATGCTCTGCATGGAGCTACTCTAGCTAATTGCTCCCACTTTCAATATGTATCCAGATTGAGACTTAGAGTCATCCAGATCAGTGTCAAAACTTGCATCGACGTAACTCTTTACGACGAACTTTTTGTCACCTCCATAACCGAGAAACACATCCTTATTCCACTAAGGATAATTTTGACCGTTGTCCAGTGATCCACTCTTTGATCACTATTGTACCCTCTTGCCAAACTCATGGTGAGGTACACGATAGGCCTGGTACACAGCATAGCATACTTTATAGAACCTATGACTGAGGCATAGGGAATTACTTTTCATTCTCTTTCTATTTTCTGCCGTGGTCAGGTTTTGAGTCTTTACTCAACTTCACACCTTGCAAAACAGGCAAGAACTCCTTCTTTGACTTTTCCATTTTGAACTACTTCAAAATCTTGTCAAGGTATGTACTCATTGAAAAAATATATCAAGCGTCTTGATCTATCTCTATAGATCTTGATGCTCAATATGTAAGCAGCTTCACTGAGGTTTTTCTTTGAAAAACTACTTTCAAACACTCCTTTATGCTTTCCAAGAAAATTCTACATCATTTCCAATCAACAATATGTCATTCACATATACTTATCAGAAAGGCTGTAGTGCTCCCACTCACTTTCTTTGTAAATACAGGCTTTACCGCAAGTATGTATAAAATTATATGCTTTGATCAACTCATCAAAGCGTTTATTCCAACTCCGAGATGCTTGCAGCAGTCCATAGATGGATTGCTGGAGTTTGCATACTTTGTTAGCACCTTTAGGATCGACAAAACTTTCTGGTTGCATCATATACAACTCTTCTTCCAGAATCCATTCGGGAATGCAGTTTTGACATCCATTTGCCAAATTTCATAATCATAAAATGCGGTAATTGCTAACATGATTCGGACAGACTTAAGCATCGCTACGGGTGAGAAAGTCTCATCATAGTCAACTCCTTGAACTTGTCGAAAACCTTTTGCAACAAGTCGAGCTTTGTAGACAGTAACATTACCGTCAGCGTCGGTCTTCCTCTTGAAGATCCATTTATTTTCTATGGCTTGCCAAGTCCACACTTTGTTCTCATACATGGATCCCATCTCAGATTTCATGGCCTCAAGCCATTTCGCGGAATCTGGGCTCATCATCGCTTCCTCATAGTTCGCAGGTTCACCATGGTCTAGTAACATGACTTCTAGAACAGGATTACCGTACCACTCTGGTGTGGGCCGTACTCTGGAAGACCTACGAGGTTCTGTAGTAACTTGATCTGAAGTTTCATGATCATCATCATTAGCTTCCTCACTAATTGGTGTAGGAATCACTGGAACTGATTTCTGTGATAAACTACTTTCCAATTCGGGAGAAGGTACAATTACCTCATCAATTTCTACTTTCCTCCCACTCACTTCTTTCGAGAGAAACTCCTTAACACTCATCGCACCGCATACATCAGTATGTATTATTTCCAATAAGTCAGCGGCTCGCTCCATTGTTCCGGAGAACGGAGTTTTAGTCATCTTGCCCATGAGGCATGGTTCACAAATATCAAGTGATTCCAAAAGCCCATCAACATGGAGTTTCTTCATGCGCTTTACACCAATATGACCTAAACGACAGTGCCACAAATAAGCTGCACTATCATTATTAACTTTGCATCTTTTGGCTTCAATATTATGAATATGTGTATCACTACGATCGAGATTCAATAAACCATTTACATTGGGTGTATGACCATAGAAGGTTTTTGTAACACCCCGGATGTAACTCGCCATATTTGTAACTCCGACTCTTGCCATTTTCGGCTATGTGTTATGATATTCCCTCCGTGGTCGGGTTTTTGTCTTTCGTATTGTATTTTTTCATGTCATGCATCTCATATCATGTCATCATGTGCATTGCATTTGCATACGTGTTCGTCTCATGCATTCGAGCATTTTCCCCGTTGTCCGTTTTGCCATCCGGCGCTCCCATCTCCTCCGGCGTACCCCTCTTGTTTTCTTTCGTGAGCGGGTGTCTAACGTTCTCGGAATGGACCGAGGCTTGTCAAGTGGCCTTGGTATACCACCGGTAGGCCACCGGTCAAGTTTCATTCCATTTGGAGGTCGTTTGGTACTCCAACGGTTAACGGGTAACCGCAGATGCCTTTTGTGTGTTGCAGCAAACCCTCCCTCAAAACCAGCCCAAAACCCACCAAACTCCCTTCCATGCTCTAGGTCGTTCGATCACGATCGTGTGGGCGAAAACCACACCTCATTTGGACTCTCCTAGCTCCCTCTAGCTATATAAGTGCATCCCCTCCCGAAAACAATCGCAGACGAAACCCTAACCTCGCCCTCCGGCGCCGCCGGACATTTCAGCCACAAACGGACACGTCCGTCTTCCACCGCCGCCGCCACGTGTCGCCTTCGGATTCGCCGCCGCCCGCGCCCGTACGCCGCGGCCCGCGAGCCCGCGCGCCCGAGGCCGCCGTCCTTCCCCGCCGCGCCGCCGTTCCTCGCCCGCGCCGCCGCGGCCTCTCCGCCGGCCGGCGCCGCCGTTCGCCGCCCGCGGCCTCGCCGCCATCTCCGCCGACCTCCGCCGCCATCGTCGCCGCGCCGGCGAGCTCGCCCCCCTCCGGCTGGCGCCGCCTCCCCGTCTCTCCCTCCGGCCGAGCCCGGCTGCCCCGCAACTCCCGCGAGTCGCGCCACCGTCGGGAGCCCCGAGCTCCCTCGATCCGATCCAGTCAACGCACGAGGTTTACCCTGAGACCCCCCCCCCCCCCCCGAAATATTCCAAGTCTTTTGCATTTTACAGCAAGTACCCCTGTTCATCATGGCATAACTCTCTGCATATAGCTCCGTTTCGCGCATGTAATATGTCAAATTGTTCGTCTTGTGATGCTCTTCATTTTGTTCAACTGCACCATGTTCATTAGAGGCCATCTTGATGCCCAAATCTCTGGTGCAAGAGTGCTAGTTGCTGTTATCTGCTGGTTCTTAGCAGAACTTGGAGATTTGTCATTTTTGTATCATTTAATCTGTGCATCTTATGGGCATGAGGTCTACGTGTGTTTTGTTGTATGCCATGCCATCTTTCCAGTGGTGTATGCCATGTATTTTTTTGATCTCTGTGGTGACTAGCACAAGCATGCAAACTAGGCTGCGTAATGTTTCTGATTTCAGGGACAGTAATTTCTCCAAGTCCTTGTCTGCTGTTATTTTGTTGCCATGTAAACTTGATGCTACAAAGAGATCCATGCATATTTTGGAGATGTTCAGTAAGGATGTTTTGTAGATATTGTTGTAATTGATCCATTCCTGCCTTTGTTTGCAATTATGGAGTGCCATAGCATTACTCAATCTTGCTCTACTTTCGCTATAAAATATTTCTGGCAGATTCTTAACATGATAGTCATTTTTGCGAAGCTTGTTGTAGTTGATCCATACATGCTATGCTTTTGTTTCTGCCATGGATAGCTTCATAAACATGCCATCTTGCTGTAGGTATGCTTGTTTTGTCATGAATTGCATTTTGGTGAGTGCTTCAAGCTCACCAAGATGCCTTCATATTATTGTTTCTGCCATGCTCTGTTTTATGCCAAGTCTGAAACCTGTTAACGAAACTTGCTATATTTACATGCTTGCCATCATGTCTTCTGGTCCTTTTTGGCTTATGGTCAGTAAGGAACTTGTTTCATATGCATTTAGTAGAATACTGCCATGCCTTGTTTTGCCATGTTAACTTCCTGTAGGATGTTGATTTCGTGCTCTGAACATTGCTACCTGATGCTGTTTTCTGCCATGTCCAGTAATTTCACTGTCTGTGAACCTGTTATATTTTGCACTTTTGCCATGCTTGTTTGAGCTTGATATGTTGTGATCTAGCCGTAGCTCAGTGTTCATATTTTGTCTAGCTTCTCCTGTAGATTACTGCCATATGCTTTGTTGCTATGTTGGAGTGCTGTAGCATTGTTGCTTGTTGCATTTTAAGTGCTATCATGCTGTTAATCGCAGATTCGTGTCATTCTTGTTTTGCTTGCCATTTGCAAACCGTGCATCCGATTCCGGTGATCTTTATATCGATTTCAACCAAAATCATCTCATCTTTCCAGTGGCATGCTTGGTTTGCCAAGTTACTGCCTTCTTCATCATTTTCCTTCCGGAGCACGCATATGCATCGCATATCATATCTCGCATATCATACATGTTTTGCATCATGTTGCTTGTGCATTTCTCGTGTTTGATTGTGGTTCCGTTGCTTGTGTTCTTGTCTTGGGTAGAGCCGGGAGACGAGTTCGTGAACGAGGAACCTGTTGAGTACGCTTACGAGGATCAAGCTCTCGACAACTCTGAGAACCTTGCAGGCAAGATGACCACCCCTCGAAATCACTTCTATCTTTGCTTTGCTAGTTGTTCGCTCTATTGCCATGCTGCGCTACCTATCACTTGCTATATCATGCCTCCCATATTGCCATGTCAGCCTCTAACCATCCTTTCCTAGCAAACCGTTGTTTGGCTAAGTTACCGCTTTTGCTCAGCCCTTCTTATAGCGTTGCTAGTTGCAGGTGAAGTTGAAGTTTGTTCCATGTCGGAACATGGATATGTTGGGATATCACAATATATCTTATTTAATTAATGCATCTATATATTTAGTAAAGGGTGGAAGGCTCGGCCTTATGTCTGGTGTTCTGTTCCACTCTTGCCGCCCTAGTTTCTGTCATACCGGGATTATGTTCCTTGAGTTGCGTTCCTTACGCGGTCGGGTGATTTATGGGACCCCCTTGACAGTTCGCCTTGAATAAAACTCCTCCATCAAGGCCCAACCTTGGTTTTACCATTTGCCACCTAAGCCTTTTTCCCCCGGGTTTTCTAGAGCCCGAGGGTCATCTTTATTTTAACCCCCGGGCCAGTGTTCCTCTGAGTGCTGGTCCAAACTAGAGCCCTTTGCAGCGCCACCTTGGGGAAACTCGAGGATTGGTTTTAGTTGTACGGACTGCTCATCCGGTGTGCCCTGAGAACGAGATATGTGCAGCTCCTATCGGGATTTGTCGGCACATTCGGGCGGCTTTGCTGGTCTTGTTTTACCATTGTCGAAATGTCTTGTAAACCGGGATTCCGAGACTGATCGGGTCTTTCCGGGAGAAGGTTTATCCTCCGTTGACCGTGAGAGCTTATGATGGGCTAAGTTGGGACACCCCTGCAGGGTATTATCTTTCGAAAGCCGTGCCCGCGGTTATGAGGCAGATGGGAATTTGTTAATGTCCGGTTGTAGAGAACTTGTCACTTGACCCAATTAAAATACATCAACTGTGTGTGTAGTCGTGATGGTCTCTTCTCGGCGGAGTCCGGGAAGTGAACACGGTTTGAGTTATGAATGTCATAAGTAGGAGATTCAGGATCACTTCTTGGTCATTACTAGATGACGACCGTTCCGTTGCTTCTCTCCTCGCTCTCATTTGCGTTTGTTAGCCACCACATATGCTTATTGCCGCTGCAGCTCCACCTCACTACACCATCCTTTCCTTTAAGCTTAAATAGTCTTGATCTCGCGGGTGTGAGATTGCTGAGTCCCCGTGACTCACAGATTCTACCAAAACAGTTGCAGGTGCCGACGATGCCAGTGCAGATGATGGGATCGATCTCAAGTGGGAGTTCGATGAGGAACGTGGTCGTTACTATGTGTCTTTTCCTGATGATCAGTAGTGGAGCCCAGTTGGGACGATCGGGGATCTAGCATTTGGGGTTATCTTATTTTCATTTGGATCTTGACCGTAGACGGTCTATGTGTGTATTTTGGATGATGTATGGATTATATTTATGTATTGTGTGAAGTGGCGATTGTAAGCCAACTCTTTATCCCATTCTTGTTCATTACATGGGATTGTGTGAAGATGACCCTTCTTGCGACAAAACCACTATGCGGTTATGACTTAAGTCGTGCCTCGACACGTGGGAGATATAGCCGCATCCTGGGCGTTACAGTTTTATTCATGTAAACAGAACAACAATTATTCTTTGACTTAAATGAATAACCGTATCGCAATAAACATGATCCAATCATATTCATGCTCAACGCAAACACCAAATAACATTTATTTTAGGTTCAACACTAATCCCGAAGGTAAAGGGAGTGTGCGATGGTGATCTTATCAACCTTGGAATCACTTACAACACACATCGTCACCTCGCCCTTAACTAGTCTCTATTTATTTTGCAACTCCTGTTTCGAGTTACTACTCTTAGCAACTGAACCAGTATCAAATACCCAGGCGCTACTGCGAGCATTAGTAAGGTACACATCAATAACATGTATATCAAATATACCTTTCACTTTGCCATCCTTCTTATCCGCCAAATACTTGGGGCAGTTCCGCTTCCAGTGACCAGTCCCTTTGCAGTAGAAGCACTCAGTTTCAGGCTTAGGTCCTGACTTGGGTTTCTTCTCCTGAGCAGCAAATTTCTTGCCGTTTCCTCTTGAAGTCAAGTGGTTATGGTACCCAGACATTCTGAGTATGTGTTCACTGACAAAACTATTCTCCTCCATTTTGCAGCTATAGCACTTGTTGGAGACTTCATATCTCTCAACTCGGGCATTTGCTTGAAGTATTAACTTCAACTCTTGGAACATCTCATATGCTCCATGACGTTCAAAACGTCTTTGAAGTCCCGATTCTAAGTCGTAAAGCATGGCACACTGAACTATCGAGTAGTCATCAACACGTGTCTGCCAGGCATTCACAATGTCTGCAGTTGCTAGCGCGGGTGGTACACCTAACGGTGCTTCCAGGATGTAATTCTTCTGTGTAGCAATGATGATAATTCTCAAGTTACGGACCCGGTCCATGTAGTTGCTGCCATCATCTTTCAACTTAGCTTTCTCTAGGAACGCATTAAAATTCAAAGGAACGGTATCACGGGCCATTGATCTACAACAACATAGACATGCAAAATAACTATCAGGACTAAGTTCATGATAAATTAAAGTTCAGTTAATCATATTACTTAAGAACTCCCACTTAGATAGACATCCCTCTAGTCATCTAAATGATCACTTGATCCATATCAACTAAACTATGTCCGATCATCACGTGAGATGGAGTAGTTTTCAATGGTGAACATCACTATGTTGATCATATCTACTATATGATTCACGTTTGACCTTTCGATCTCAGTGTTCCGAGGCCATATTTGCATATGCTAGGCTCGTCAAGTTTAACCCGAGTATTCTGCGTGTGCAAAAACTGACTTGCACCCGTTGTATGTGAACATAGAGCTTATTACACCCGATCATCACGTGGTGTCTCAGCACGAAAAACTATTGCAACGGTGCATACTCAGGGAGAACACTTATACCTTGAAATTTTAGTAAGGGATGATCTCATAATGCTACCGTCGTACTAAGCAAAATAAGATGCATAAAAGATAAACATCACATGCAATCAAAATATGTGACATGATATGGCCATCATCATCTTGTGCTCATGATCTCCATCACCGAAGCATCGTCATGATCTCCATCGTCACCAGCGCGACACCTTGATCTCCATCGTAGCATCGTTGTCGTCTCGCCAACTATTGCTTCTACGACTATCGCTACCGCTTAGTGATAAAGTAAAACAATTACATGGCGATTGCATTGCATACAATAAAGCGACAACCATATGGCTCCTGCCAGTTGCCGATAACACTGTTACAAAACATGATCATCTCATACAACAAATTATATCACATCATGTCTTGACCATATCACATCACAGCAAGCCCTGCAAAAACAAGTTAGACGTCCTCTACTTTGTTGTTGCAAGTTTTACGTGGCTGCTACGGGCTTCTAGCAAGAACCGTTCTTACCTGCGCAACAAAACCACAACGATTTTTTGTCAAGTGTGTTGTTTTAACCTTCAACAAGGACCGGGCATAGTCAAACTCAATTCAACTAAAGTTGGAGAAACAAACACCCGCTAGCCACCTGTGTGTGAAGCACGTCGGTAGAACCAGTCTCATGAACGCGGTCATGTAATGTCGGTCCAGGGCGCTTCATCCAACAATACCGCTGAATCAAAGTAAGATGTTGCTGGTAAGCAGTATGACTATTATCGCCCACAACTATTTGTGTTCTACTCGTGCATATAACATCTACGCATAGACCTGGCTCGGATGCCACTGTTTGGTAACGTAGTATTTCAAAATTTTCCTACGATCACGCAAGATCTATCTAGGAGAAGTATAGCAACGAGCGGGGAGAGTGTGTCCACGTATCCTCGTAGACCGAAAGCGGAAGCGTTCAGTAACGCGGTTGATGTAGTCGAACGCCTTCGCAATTCAACCGATCCAAGTACCGAACGTACGGCACCTCCGTGTTAAGCACACGTTCAGCTCGATGACGTCCCTCGAGCTCTTGATCCAGTTGAGGACGAGGGAGAGTTCCGTCAGCACGACGGCGTGGCGACGGTGATGATGATGTTACCGGCACAGGGCTTCGCCTAAGCACTACGACGATATGACCAAGGTGTGTAACTGTGGAGGGGGGACCGCACACAGCTAAGAGAAGACTTGGTGTGCCTTTGGGGTGCCCCCCTACCCACGTATATAAAGGAGGGAGGGAGAGAGGCTGGCCCTCCTAGGGGCGCGCCAAGTGTAGGGAGTCCTAGTAGGATTCCCTTTCCTTTTCGGAGTAGGAAAGAAGGAAAGGAGGGAGAGGGAGAAGGAAAAGGGGAGCCGCACCCCCACCCCTTGTCCAATTCGGTTTGGGTAGGGGGGGAGGCGCGTGCCACCTCGTGGCCCTTCTTCCCTCTCTCCACTAAAGCCCAATAAGGCCCATTAACTTCCCCCGGCGAATTCCCGTAACTCTTCGGTACTCCGAAAAATATCCGAATCACTCGGAACCATTCCGATGTCCGAATATAGTCTTCCAATATATGAATCTTTACCTCTCGACCATTTAGAGACTCCTCGTCATGTCCGTGATCTCACCCGGGACTCCGAACAAACTTCGGTCATCAAATCACATAACTCATAATACAAATCGTCATCGAACATTAAGCGTGCGGACCCTACGGGTTCGAGAACTATGTAGACATGACCGAGACACATCTCCGGTCAATAACCAATAGCGGAACCTGGATGCTCATATTGGCTCCTACATATTCTACGAAGATCTTTATCGATCAAACCGCATAACAACATACGTTATTCCCTTTGTCATCGGTATGTTACTTGCCCGATATCCGATCGTCAGTATCATCATACCTAGCTCAATCTCGTTACTGGCAAGTCTCTTTACTTGTTCTGTAATACATCATCTCGCCAACTAACTCATTAGTCACATTGCTTGTAAGGCTTATAGTGATGTGCATTACCGAGAGGGCCCAGAGATACCTGTCCGATACTCGGAGTGACAAATCCTAATCTCGATCTATGCCAACCCGAAAAACACCTTCGGAGACACCTGTAGAGCATCTTTATAATGACCCAGTTACGTTGTGATGTTTGATAGCACACAAGGTGTTCCTCCGGTATTCGGGAGTTGCATAACCTCATAGTCAAAGGAATATGTATAAGTCATGAAGAAAGCAATAGCAATAAAACTGAACGATCAACATGCTAAGCTAACGGATGGGTCTTGTCCATCACATCATTCTCCTAATGATATGATCCCGTTCATCAAATGACAACACATGTCTATGGTCAGGAAACTTAACCATCTTTGATTAACGAGCTAGTCAAGTAGAGGCATACTAGGGACACTCTGTTTTGTCTATGTATTCACACATGTACTAAGTTTCCGGTTAATAAAATTCTAGCATTAATAATAAACATTTATCATGATATAAGGAAATATAAATAACAGCTTTATTATTGCCTCTAGGGCATATTTTCTTCACAAGCGGGGTCTAAGCTTGCGGGAGATGATACGTCCATTTTGCATCATGTTTTCCTACTGTTATTTATGATGTTTTTATGTATAATAATGCTTTTTGGAGTAATTCTAATGCCTTTTCTCTCATAATATGCAAGGTTCACACAAAGAGGGAGAATTCTGGCAGCTGGAAATCTGGACCTGAAAAAGCTACGTCAGCCTACCTATTCTGTTCAACTCCAAGTGAGATGAAACTTCATGAGGAATTTTTATGCAATAAATAAGAATTATTGGGGCAAATAAGTACCAGAGGAGGCCCACCAGGTGGGCACAACCCACCTGGGCGCGCCAGGGAGCCCAGGCGCGCCCTGGTGGGTTGTGCCCTCCTCGGCCCACCTCCGGTGCCCTTCTTCTGGTATATAAGTCATTTTGACCTAGAAAAAAAAATAAGGGGAGGACTTTCGGGATGAAGCGTCGCCGTCTCGAGGCGGAACTTCGGTAGGAGTACTTTTGCCCTCCGGCGGAGCGATTCAGCCAGGGGAACTTCCCTCCCGGAGGGGAAAATCATCGTCGTCATCATCACCAACAACTCTCCCATCTTGGGGAGGGCAATCTCCATTAACATCTTCAACAACACTATCTCATCTCAAACCCTAGTTCATCTCTTGTGTTCAATCTTTGTACCGGAACTATAGATTGGTGCTTGTGGGTGACTAGTAGTGTTGATTACATCTTGTAGTTGATTACTATATGGTTTATTTGATGGAATATTATATGTTCAGATCCATTATGCTATTTAATACCCCTCTGATCTTGAGCATGATTATCATTTGTGAGTAGTTACTTTTGTTCTTGAGGTCACGGGAGAAATCTTGTTGCAAGTAATCATGTGAACTTGATATGTGTTCGATATTTTGACGGTATGTATGTTGTGATTCCCTTAGTGGTGTCATGTGAACGTCGACATAACACTTCACCATATTTGGGCCTAAGGGAATGCATTGTGAAGTAGTTATTTGATGATAGGTTCCGAGATTGACAGAAGCTTAAACCCTAATTTATGCACTATTCTGTAAGAGACTGATTTGGATCCAAAAGTTTAATGCTATGGTTAGATTTTGTCTTAATATTTTTCTCGTAGTTGCGGATGCTTGCGAGGGGGTTAATCATAAGTAGGGGGTTTGTTCAAGTAAGAACATCACCTAAGCACTGGTCCACCCACATATCAAATTATCAAAGTAGCGTACATAAATCAAACCAACATGATGAAAGTGACTAGATTAAATTCCCGTGTATCCTCAAGAACGCTTTGCTTACCATAAGAGACCGTTTTGACCTGTCCTTTGCCTCAAAATGATTGGGCTACCTTGCTGCACTTTTGTTACCATTGCCGTTACTTGCTCGTTACAAATTATCTTGCTATCAAACTACTCGTTACTTATAATTTCAGTGCTTGCAGACATTACCTTGCTGAAAACCGCTTGTCATTTCCTTCTGCTCCTCGTTGGGTTCGACACTCTTACTTATCGAAAGGACTACGATTGATCCCCTATACTTGTGGGTCATCAGCAGACTGCTCGGATAGCATGGCGTCGAGAGCCTCAAGCTGAGCGCAGATGCCTTCCACGGCTTCCCACTTCCCCGGCGCGGCGTGCAGGTCGGCGAACTCCTTGAGCATCCGCTCCTAGAACACCTCCATCTCGTCCGCGATGAAACGCGTCTGCGGGTTGGCCTTGAAGGTCGTCGTCGTCGCGGATTTCTTCAAATCAATCCACCTCAGGTCAGGATTTATGCAGATCAAACCCTAGGGTGATCCGCGACCGTCGCCTCGGATTTGCTGGGTATGATTCGAAAAAAAAATTGGGCGCGGGCGGAGCGGCAGCTCTAATACCAGATTGTCACGACCACGGAGCCAGGGAGTCGCCGGCGGTGAGGTAGCTGGGGAGATCAGAGAGGGTCGGGGCAATTCGAGGGAGAAGAGAGGAGCGCGAGGTAGAAGACAGGATAAGAAGAGGGGAATGAGAGGCTCAGAGTGATTTTATTTCAAATTTGATGCTACAGTTGTCTTACACACTGGCTTATATATCTCACGCCAGCCCACAAGAGATTACACGGCCCACCGGTCTACGCCTGCTACACGGCCCACTCGACACTACTTGACTTGTTTAATACATTCCCGCCTTGACTCGACCAGCGATCACCTCGCACTGCCTCACCTAGGCACTTACAAAGTGCCAAATTTGGATTATTTGGACATAACACACCGTAAAAATTGCGTGTGCTTTTTACGGCGTTTACTGCGGACGAGTGCTCGTGATTATTTTCTAGCGCACACCCAAGTACTCCAGATTCACCACGATTTTACATCTTTTTAGCAATACCACGGTTTTGCATGTGTCCCATAAGATATGCACGGTAGAGCCTGTGTGATTCAGAGAAGCCTCGAAATGCAATAAATAAAAGTAGGATTGCCAAGCCAAATCCATCATGATTGAGTACCATAGATATTTATTCAATCTCTCAGGTTGTTGGATTATCGTAGTACAACTGTTGTGAGGTTGACGAACATCTCATCTCCTCCCTCCTCGAGCCGCCACCACCCTTCTCTTCAAACCCCTTCCTCCCAATCTCCTTCTTCCTGATCTCGTCCCTCCCAATATGGTCTAGGGCTTCGAGCGGCCACCGCTCCTCTCCTCGCCGCCGGCGGAGCTCCGCTGGGCAAAGCCCGGGGAGGGGATGATGGCGGTGGCAGGGCCTTTCTCCACCACAGCTCCGGGATGCGGTTGCGGTGGAGATCCATGCGGGTGTCCTTGATGTGTGCGCCGTCCGGCGTCGGCGGCGCATCGCTGATGGCCCCTCCGTCGTCGATGGCTCACCCAGGCGGGCGGCGGTTCTGAGCTGCGGTGCGGCTCCGGTCATGCGATTTTTTGGCGGCAGACGTCACCCATGGGCGTGCTCGATGATGGAGGAGGTTAAACTGGTGGTCCAGTTGGGGATGGGTACGAATTTGCCAGCGAACGCTTGGTTCGGCCTCGGCCAGAACCGTCAATGGCGGCGCCCGCATGCATCATTACCTCGTTGGAGGCGTTGTGGGGCAATTCGCGTTCTGTGTGTGCCCCGGAGGAAACCCCAGATTCGGGCTTTCCGGATCAGATGATGGTGAGGTTCCTGCGTCGTCACCCCATGGGGCATCATCTTTGGGGTTGTACACCAGCTAGACGAACAAGTGTTTGGTGTGGTGACTAGGCGCAGGTCTCCGTATGCTTGTCATGAGGTGACCAAGGTGGAGCGGCGTGCCATCTACAATATTGACGACGAGTCTTGGCGGCAAGGTGCAGCGGAGTCTCGAAGCTGGATACCGGTCGATGGACACGTCCAGGAGGTAGGCGCTGTGCGGCGTCGTGGTGGCGTCGACGGCAGAAGGGTCTGGCAAGATCATTGCATTAATTGCTCCTGAAGATGAGAATGTGAAGAACGCGGCGACAGATTCTATAGCGTGCCCATGCGGTTCATGCTGAGGGTCTGCTGGACCGGTTGGTGCTCCTGGCTAGCCGGCGGACGGCTTGGTGGGGCCATCGGATTTCTTGGAGCGTGTGGCGCGCGATAAGGGCACATCATCAATCTTGTTAGTAGAGCGACAATTTTCGCCAAGAAGGTGGCTTCGGAGTGATCTACGCATTTATTTTGTAAGACCTTGTTGAATAATGCAATAAAAATGACTGTGTGCATCACTCGATGCAAAGGCTCGAGGTAATCCTCTTTTTAAAAAGAAAATATATTCAATTTTTTCTTCAAAAAGTTGGAATCTTTATCTATACTACTTAGAGCAGACTTCATTTTTGTGATGCAAAACGCTTAATCCAACCTTACTGCATCCCCCCCCCCCCCCCCCCTCCATTTTAAATTTTTTCCTATTATCTCTATCCTTTTACATCTTAATTGTCTCATATTTCATTGACTTACTAAATAAAACTATTTTTATTCGGTATAAGTCATAAGTTCTTTCCAAATAAGTGATTATTAAATAAAATCTTAAAAATTATTTAGGTAGGTAATACAGGTAGCATTTGATAAATAGTTACTTATAAAATCATATTAATATGCATAGGTGAATCACAGACTAACGAATTAGAATATTTGTGACCACAATGTTTGGGGAACGTTCACTAGGAGTAAAATTGCCAACGCCATGTGAAACGACTAAAAATGGCATGCATTTGTTAGAGCATCTACAATCATAAGTATCAAAATCTACCCCCAAAAGTCTGTGGACGCGCTCAGACGCATCCGCGACAATGACCGGACATCGCACAAAAAAGTCTGTTGCATTCCTGTACCTCAATTTGAAACCTCAAATCCATACAAGACATGCAGATTAAAAACTGCGTACTAGGTGGGTGTTCTATCTACTCATTGTCGGAGATGTCCACGATCTTCGTGCCCGGCTCAGGGTAGATGGCAACTGCGGCAGCTCCGGCTCATCGTCAGACAAACTAGGCGTAGAGCTCATCGATCTCCGCCCTCTGCTGTCGGATGAAGCGCTAGTTGACCCCCCACATAGGCCTCCTCCATGGTGAAGCGCGCAGCTGGCTCCGCCTCCTCCTCCTTCAAGGGCTGGGGGTCCTGCTCCGCCCCGAGCAACTGCTACCCCTTCTCCTCCGGTGAATCCGAAGGTAGTCGGACAGCGAAACGAGCGGCACGCCTGGCCCGAATCCAGCAGCCGCAGCCGTCGCTCCGGAGTGAGAATGGCGTGGGTGGTGATCCGGTGCCTCGGCATCGCTAGCGGCAGACAGGTCGGAAGTAGCGGCGGCGAAGAGGAGAAAGGGGAAGAAATGGTGCGGGGTAGGGTTGGGCGGCCGTCGTCCGGCTAAAATAGACGACCTTGCTCCCTCGGGCGACATGCCAGAGCGGCCCACGCGGCGTGGAGCGATGGAGGCGCTCGTCGAACCAGCGATCTATTTGTGTGACCGTGTGGGCCATTGCGGTCAGTCTGACATGGAGCCCACGTCCGGGCGTCCTCATATCCGCCCTAGATATGAGCCGAGTATGGAGAGTGCCGGCCAGCCCAGACGTTTGAGGTAGGTGTGGGGAGCCAGGTTGGGTGGCCGAAAATCATCCGAGCAATGACCAGGCAGCCCGCCCGGGCATCTGGGACGAGTATGGGAGGTCTGGTTGTAAATGCGCTTAAGGACTTGCCATGGCAAATAGGAAAACTTGCCGTGTGTACAAATAAATTTGCCAGCAAACACATATTTTTTTCAAATGCCATCCGTTTGATTCCCATCACATGGTTGTGCAGGCTGGACCTCCCTCCAGCGAACATTCGCTAGTTAACATTTCTCAATATTTATACCCCATTACAACACACAGACAATTATCTAGTCAATGAAAAAAATTCCTACCAGATATAGTTCAAATGAATATCTTAGGAAAAATCATATGGATCGAAATTATGCGAATCAAACAACCCATGTGTCTTAATTTTAAAAAATACCACGGATAAAATCATCCGAAATTTCTTTGAAAATCCCTTGAATAAGAGGACCTCCTCGATTCTCAGACAAGTGTCTGCAATGTTTCATTAATCCTCGCTATGTCTGAAGCTCTGTTCATCTCCAAGCCATGTGTTTCTGAAGACAGGGCAACTACAAGACTGCCTGAAATGGGTTGAACATCTTTGTCTAGTGACAAAATACCCAGGATTAGGTCGCTTACGAACAAATCATTCTACCCTACGCATGTAGTGTGCACTATCGGAGTCCTGAATGGAATTGAAATGGCTACTCTAAAGTGATGCTGATCTCGAGACTGGACTCGGTGCTGATGGTCTCCTTGTTGGTGGTTCCAGCAGGGTGATCGGCGCACTCCATTCTCAGCCTGAGATGAACCGGCTTCATGATGACTAGATCCCTCGCGTCTCTGTGATTCTCCGTCAGGAGCTCGACACCCACGTGCTCCTCATGCCCCTGGCACTGGAGGATCCTCTTGATCACTGCTTTCTGGTCCTCATGGTCCGCTTTCGTTCGGTCGACCCTTAGGTACAATGCAGCAGAGGCCACCAGCTGCAGGAGCAATAACAGTGTCATGGTCTTTGATTCTTTCTTTCAAGTGATTTCGCTCCATATAACACAGGAAGATTGTCTTGTTTTAATAGAGGTAAGAATCGCACCTCGCATGACCCAGGGCTGACGTTAACTGCACAGGTGAAATGCACGCTTTTCTGGTCTTGGTGACTTTCATCTGCGGGTTTATCATCACCTTTAATCACAGCAGGTTCCTCTGCAGCTTCAGAAAATGCTAGGTTGTCTATTTCATCATACCATTGCTGTGCTATACCAACCTGATAGCATGTGCATTAGCAATTCAGACTCGAGCACTAGCATATCGCCAGCTAGGTTTGTAGTAACTTCGATACTCAAAATTCACAATGCATAAAGATGTTGCGAACCGGACAAGTGCTTTACCTTCTCAGATGTTGTATCTTGTGCGTCAGATTCAGAAATCCCAGCACCAGATCCCCTTACTTGGCGCCAAATACAGCTCTCAACCAAAGGTGTGGCAAGCTCAGTATCAACTGGGATGTCTACAGAGACCTTGATGTTGCATCTTCCTGTTAAGTTGAATCCACCAGTTAAACAGCTATCTTAAACCGAATCTCATATGGCAGTGCCCCTTCAATTTATGTAATGGAGTCACTTCAGTAATCCACATGGTTATCTGAACCGTAAAGTTAATTTCAAATTTGGAGCTTATGTATTGTGCAGATGCACTACAGGATTCGACACTCCTTTTTTAACCTGTGTTGTCAACTCAAAATCATTTGAAACTGAAGGCACAGCAAGTTACAAGGAATGTGGAAAGCAGAGGTAATGAATATAAAAAATGATGCCCTTCTTCGGCAGTAATAAGTTTTATGTGCTGCAGTATTGAAGACCACACAGTATCATAGTTACCCAGAGCCAAAAGTGGGGAAACAGTAGTGTCGTGCTCAAACTAAGCTATAATTTTCAATTAAAGGCTTCAAAATTGGAGGGGAAGTCACCCATGGTCATATATGGCACAGATGCAAAAACTACTATCATGACAAAACAGCTTCTGTTAAATTACCAGGGAGCACATTTACTTTACGGTTGTGATCTTGAAATTGTCCAGCTGAATGTCCCCTGCCATTCATTTCAAAACAGTGAGAAAGGAATAATGAATCCATGCAGCACGCAGACTTTTGTCAGCAGCAGATAAATTTCTATGCTCACTGCAAACATGTTGAAGATAAATGGAGAACCAAAAGCTCACCAGGTAGATACTTTCTCAAGACGGCAAACAAACCAATATGGTAACCCTAGAACCCCAACATTTGTAAAATGAATATTCGAGGTTTCTTTGGTATCCAAGTCATGCTTCTGAACCCTTTGACCATCTTCAAGACAAAGAAAAGGAATTCAAATTATTTGTGGTACGGTCTGACTCTAAATGAAAGCACTAACAGCTTATAGATCAACCTGTATCACAGAAGACAATGCATTTCCGGAATCTTGAAATTGATGATACAAGTTCATTGCAAGGGATCTTCTCCAGTAGATTAGAATGTCCTTTATCACCTGATGACCCATTGATGTGTATATCTTTAAGGAGAGCATGCCTCTCATCAATCATTTGCTGACACAACTCCATTGCTTCAGCTCTACCTTCGCATCACTTTAACTCCTCAATGAGCTGTAAATAAATAACTCCAACATGTGTAACAAAAGAATTTGTACTAACCTCTTACAATATTCTTTTTTTCACCAGTTGACATGCTCAGGATCCATGATGTTTCAAAGCTGGAAAGCAGCAACAGTATAAGAACTAAGAAGATTGCCACACAGCTAGTTAGGTTTGTAATGTCCCAAACTAAAGCCAGCCACAGTTGACCCGCGGTACTTATGTGTATACCGAAACAATAACAGAACATAGGATAGAATTAAGCAATATACATCGAATGACATTGATGGAATAGTGGAACACACTTTTATTCCATTAATAGCTTATGTTTTCTCACACATGCATCAAATTGACAGTTAAGCACACAATGACATGCAATTAGGTAAGTAAAAAAAAGGGCAGCCCGGTGCACGTAGCTCCCGCATGCAATTAGGTAAGTATTCAAGAGAAAATGACAGTTAAAGTTTACATAAATATCATTGAGCTTCAGTGTCAAAATCAAACTGAACCTGAGAATCAGGTTGAGCTGTGCAGATTTACAACATGTAAAACCCAAAAATGAATTACAGCTACAACAGTGCAAAACAATTCATGAGATAAGTCAGATCTCAGGCGATGAAACCATCCAACTGAAGCATTATGCAAAAATCTACCACTAAATCAGTTTGATATTGCGAAAGGACAAGATGGAGGAGATGAATAGAGGCACATACCTGCGATCTGCTACTAATAAATCGTCCTCGGAAATTTTGAGCAAATGCCATGGAAACACTACTGAGTCAGCGTCGAAATCTTGAATGTTTGAAGTATCATCTTTCTTTGAAGCGTCTTCCTTTGTCAAACCAAGCTTATCAATAATCCAACTCCAGACACCACTTCCTTTTTTATTGAAGACTGGATAAACTGTCTCCAGAAACCTTCTTCCAAAATCTGCTTTTCTAACTGCATGATTCTGCAAAAGAATAAGAAAAGCTAGTAAAAAAATCTTTGATACATGATTGACGATTCATGATTGTTGTGGTTAGTTATAATTTTTTGCATGTACAAGACAAAGGAACAGCAGAAAAACTTTAATTGACACCTAAAACTTGTGATGACCACCTTATGGCCTTATGGGTTATTATAGCTCTATTACCTGTATGAGATCTCAGTAGCCAGTGAAAAGGACATACTTGTCAAACCGAGTAAACTGAGGCAAGCCATTATGGATAATTACCTCCGAATCTACTATATATAGACAATCTTCAGCGGCATGATAAAATGATGCAGCAGGGTGCAATAACTTGGCAGATTCAAATTCACCATCCTCAAAACCTGGGGAGGATCCAATCTGTAAAGTAAATATCAATTCATTACACTGAATTTGCAGGCCTTCAAACCATATGAGTAAACTTAGAACCCAAGGGAAACAGCAACTCATGCTTACACAGTCTAAAATCACCCCATCACCGTTGCTAATGATGATTCTATGGTGGTTACTATCAGAGATAAAAATGCGATCACCGTCCTCATCAATTGATAGGCCACCTGTAGAACATTAGATTTTACAAAACATCGTATTTAGTTCCAGTGTTAGATTTTCTGGTTGGGCTGCAAAATTGATGTTTAGTAAAATAAGTTGCACGAGGGAAGAAGCCGCAACCAAGTACCTGGATGATAAAGTAACAAGTTTCTGAGAGAACCTACATATGGCTCTTTGACAACCTCTTCTTTCTGCCACGGAACTCCTGATTCTACAACATTTTCAATAGGTTCTGCACTCAATGCACTAAATCCTTCCATGCCTGCATTTATAACAAATAGGAGGTTTTAGAAAATTAGCATATGTGAGGAGCAACCAATTTGCCGAGCAACATTCTAGAGAATCTTAAGTGCAACAAATGTGCACAAGCAAGCTAACAATAATAGCATAAAATAAATAGCTAATGCTATCTAAAGCTTACCCCTGATCATGAGCTCAGGGTCCCCATCCAATTTTGTGAAGATTATATGATCCTTAGAACCTTCAAATAGCAAGTAGCAAGCACCATTCGCCATCTGAAAAGTCATCAAACAGACAAACCATGTTTCAATCAAGCATGCATTAATTAAATCCATATAGATCTACAAAATTTGTTTGCCACATATTCCGTTGTGCTTGGCGTTGCATTGTATTCCCATTGTATGAAGTTGTGTTTCGCTTCTTTAATGTGATAAATTAAACCTGTCTAACGATATCAAAATGGACCATCTCAATGTATATCCATAGCGTATTTGAAAAATATACTGGTACTTGGATTCTCCCAGTGAAGACAGAATAAAAAGATAGTGTATGCATCCTATATATGAACTGCATGGCCAATGATCACAAAACATTTCTGAACTTCTCTAGTGGCAGGAAAATTGCAAGGATATTTGCCTCACATTGGTAAAGTCTTTGTCTGACAACAAGATAGGAAATGTAATGTATTCCTCCATTATTGTACGAACTGCTTGGCTTTGAGTAGCTAAGGAACTAATACCACTCCCATATTGCATAGCAAAAACATTTAGATGCGGGTACCTACAATGAACAGATAATAAGACAATAGAGAAATTTGAGACTTTTGTCAGATCACAAAGCAGCCAGATTTTACACAACTACCTCTGATGAAGATATTTCAATTTTCTAAATGCAGCTGAATGTTTGCTGTCCCCGTCTAATGTTTCATGTGACTGATACAATAGAACAAGATATATTCCTTCTTGATTAAAGGTTTTCCAAATGCCATTCACGGCATTCAACCAACAATGATTTTTTCCTGCATCACAACAGTTAAGCAAGAATTAACAGACAGCAATAACCACTGAAGAAAAGGACCGTGCATTACATATTTACGTTCATTACTTACATCTAGGAATAGCCAAAATTATCCTTGTTATGTCATTTGTATCACATGCAAGTCCATGTCATCTTTCAGAAGAAGTTAAAAAAAAATCACTGCAATCGTATTCTTGGAAAACTATTTGTAACTGTGTACAGTACTTCTTGTGGCTTTCATCCTATGTAGTTTTGTCACACAAATGTGATGAACAAATGATGAAATACCACAAGACTCCTGGAGTGTTGCACAATAGTGAAAACTCAAGAGCATCCTTTTCATCAAGCATTACGAAATTTATTGAAAATAACCATCCCCTTTGTGGGTTTGTAAATGGCAGGTGAGAATTAAGAAGAGCATGCTTCTCCACCATAACCAGCAAAGCTGTGTGGGCAGACACTATAACGAGAGCACCCAAACTATCAACAAGAACATATAGTTCCACAAAATGGCACGGCATGGGATATGATATTGCAGTATGTTACGACTTGCGATTGAAATGGTTGATATTACCTTCGAGTGTCCCAAATGTGGATTTGATGAAATGTAAGAGTTGAGACTGCGAGGTGGGTGTACTCTCACTTGAGCCGTCAG
The DNA here is from genome assembly GCF_002575655.3 of Aegilops tauschii subsp. strangulata. Classification (NCBI taxonomy): domain Eukaryota; kingdom Viridiplantae; phylum Streptophyta; class Magnoliopsida; order Poales; family Poaceae; genus Aegilops; species Aegilops tauschii. Next base: position 393,249,166 of record NC_053041.3, on the reverse strand, counting down.
AGCTGCGAGACAGACGAGGGCGGCTTTGTTAGGACAGTCAATGGCTAAGAGAAAACTAGAGAGGCGCGTGATGCGAGAACTTCTACCTCGGAGCGTGGTGCAGGGCTCTCGTCGTAGTCGCAGCCGCTGCAGACTGCCGCCGGTAGGAGTCGAACCGACTGCACGTGCTGCTGCTGCAGGCACTGCTGGTGATGGAAGAGCCGGCCGCGGCTGGCGGCTTCGGCCCGTGCAGCGCTACCGGAGAGTAAGCGGAGGTGGATGAGAGGAAGCAAGAATGTAAGAGCGAGGAGAGGAATGCCGCGGATGGATCGCGGGGACGCCGCAAGCGGCGCAGCGCCGCCGCGGCCGAAGCCTGCGCCATCAGACCTCGATGGCGTTTAGCAGTGGGGTTCAGGTATTCAGGACGTCCCAATCGGTGCCCGCCGGCAGAAATGAACAAGACGTCAAGACTACTCGTGCTCGGAGGGCGCCAAGTTCGGACTCAGGCGCCGCCGCGGGACGAGGCCGTGCCAGAGCGAGGACGGCTGAACGGGGGATGTGGGCTGTGAAGCAAGGGGAGGACGACTGGCGAGGCGGGGCAGGCTGACGTCGCCCGGGGAGTTGTGGAGGCGGGCGCCGGGTGGCTAGGCCAGTCGTGGAGGCAGCGGCCGGCGGCGGCGGCGTTTGCTTCAGTCGATGCCTCGATGGGGGGAACGGCAACAGGACCGGGACCGATGCCGACGGGGTGGGCCGGCCCAATAACTTCTGGACACCTTTTTCTCTGCTTCTTTTTTGCTCTCTTTTCAGTTTCCCCTTTTTCTTTTATGTTTGTTGTGTTTTCCTTCTTCCTTTTCTATTTTTGTGTTTTTAATAATACGTAGAAATTATTATTTTAAAAATAGTTAAAGAATATTGTAGCACACATGAACAACTATTATCAAATGCAAGATTAAAAAAATACATCTGGTGAACAGTTTTAAATATGAAATGCATGTTTTTTTTAATATATGAACGTTTATTTTTAGACCCCGCAAAAAACGTGCTCCCTCTATCCTATAATATAAGAGAGTTTTTGACACTAGCGTTTTTGACACTAGTAGTGTCAAAAATGCTCTTATATTATGGGACGAAGGGAGTATATTTTTAGGTACATAATCATTTTTAATGTATTAATTTGTTTCTTTGGAAATACTTCCAAAATTTATTAAAATAAACACATGTTTTTTGGACAAGTTTTTTTTCGTACGAATTGGGTTGGTTGGTTTTAGGTGGGCCAAAGTTTGGGGCTTCACGGACCTCGCTTAGAAATGAGCTTACATGATTGGACCTCTCTGTGTTGCGGCCTTCGCATAGGTTGAGTGGAAGGGCTTGTTCTAATCATGTGGTACTTTTTATGATGGTGAATATGCAAGTATAAAACTTAACTTTCTTAGTTAATTTCGTAGATTCAGGAATTGTATGTTCCCCAAAGCGCAACTAGATATAAATAACATTAACAAGTTGGTAAAGAAATAAGCAAGAAGTAAGCTGAGAATGAAGTAGCCACAAGGCACGAAACTGAAGTAATATATCCTGAAGTTCAATCCATGTTTGTGTAGGGGAAGGGGGCTCTAATTTCATGACTAGATTCCTCCTTGAGCTTCGAGAGCTCAATCACTAAGGTTAGACCTCGACGGGGACTAAAACATTCACAAAATTCCCGGAGCTAATCCACAAATACGGAAGCTTCCGGTTGACTATGACCATCTATGGTTCCCTAGAAACTAAATAGTAACAAGTGGAACGAAGAACTCAAAGGGGATTCAAGATTGCCTTGGTCGAGTCACAAACGTTTGGTTCCTCTTTGTTCTCTCTCATTCAAATCAAATAATGGTTGGCTCTAGAGGAAAAGAATGGGAGCTCAAGGTGGTCATCAAGGGTAAAGAAGGCATATCAGGTTGATGCCCTCCTTACATAAGAAAGCTGGCATTTTACATGGCCCCCAAATTATGCTCATTACGTTCCCATTCTGGACCGCACAAAAATTCCAGTGCCAGAGCTCTACGGTTTATCCAGAAAATACTCATGTTAAACAAAATGGTTCGACCTAGCCGCCCCGGACTAATCTTGAGAACTCCGGGTTGATTTTACAGCAACATGCATATCTTGGGGGTTCTTCAAGGGGTTTGGTAGAAGGTGTTGAGGAATTCTATGATATGTGTTCGTCAACAATCCCCACTCTTCATCATTTGTATAACTCCTTTTTTTATAGCACATCTTTCCTATAGAAAAACCGTTGATACATATTAACATGTGATCGACACGCCTCAAACGTATCTATAAAAAAAAATTCCATGTTCATGCTACTTTTACATCAATGCATGGTTCGGCACAAACTTATATTATTTTATTGTACTAACCTATTAATCCAGTGCCAGATACCACTTTCTGCATTGTTGGAGTTCTCAGAAAAAACACCATTTCAGGGACAGAAAAAACATTTTTTAGATAGGTTTTCTAATCTCTCAGGTTTCATATGCCACTTACGCAACTGTTGTGGGCTTAACTTTTACTATGCCTAGACTCTCTAGAACCAGGATATAATGCAAGAAGATAACTGAAGTACTTTTTTAGGGTGATAACTAAAGTACTTAAGAAGAGAAAAAATAATGCAGGTGTTGGTAATAAAAGATTACAAGAACAAAAAATAGCTTTGCATGTGTGGTGGTTGTAATGAATGTAGCGGTATCTAGTGGGAGCAATTGTTCTTGGCAATAGGCTATTTTTTATATTCAAGGTTGATTTTTTTTTTTGAACAGGTCTAATAGCATCCACACCCTAAATTCAAAGGCGGGGGTGATTAATAAGGAGTGGACAGATCCGCGCGTGCATAAAAATCCATGACTCCTCTGCCTATGTTTAGTAATATAATTCTCATGAAACACGCATAGTCCAATACCATTTTATTAACAAAAAAAATCCACATGAATCTCCATGTAAAATCAAATGGTGTAAGAGCTATATTAGACTTAGGGGGCGTTTGGTTATCCGGCAAGCACTCGCTTAGCCTGGCACATCAAAGAAGAGATGGATTTGGTTCCTGAGCTAGCTTGCCTCATTACCAGCGGTTTCCAAACTTTTCTTCTGTTCAGTGAGCGAGCCAAATCGGCTAGCCTCCATCGGCAAGGCTAGCCTTGCCTAAACTAGAATGGGGTCCAAACGCACCCTTAGTTAATTCTCATCCACAAACCTTCGGCTTATTAATCTGTGTTGTAGTTTGGTCAATCTTTGATCACATATATAATTAGCAAAATGTTAATGTATGGCATCAAATATATAGATTCATATTTGATCATAGTTTACAAGGATATATTTTTGCTACATATAATCTATATTTCATTAGTTAAAATCATGGTTAAAATACGAAGAAACTGGTAAACCAGAACAGAAGTATACGGTGGTAGTCGATACTAAGAGCTAGTCGGACCTAGATGAGAAAACAAGATTCTAACTTTACTGTAATAGGCTTTCATCTGAGCAATCTGGAATACCATTTGAAATTTATGTGAGCAACGATTTTTGTGGGAAACAAGATACTAACTTAGGTATCTCCAATGGCCCTTAAACCGGACACTATATCCGTCCGCAGCGAGAGCCGGCGATCCAACTTTAGCCACGTACATTTCAAATTGGATTTCAACTAAATACATGCAAACGAGACAATTTTATTTAAACCAGAGCACATTTATTACATTTTTGACATTTTTCAATAAAAACGATCGGATCTAAACCTAACCTACGACGGCGCCCGTGCCCCACGTCCTTGTTTGTCCCTTTCACCGGGTCCATCTCGCCGTCTCCATGGGTGGCAGAGATAAGACCCGCGAAGTGAAGGTTCGCCGGCAAGGAAGAGTAGAACATGGGAGACGAATCAGCCTATTTGGGACTCGAGGCCTCGCCGCCCCATGCTCTACTCCTCCTTGTTGGAGTCCGTGACCTATCCGTCGCCGCTGGATGTGAGGTCCACAATGGAAGTGGACAGGGTGGGCACCCACTGGCGCGGCCAATCGTTGTTTGGCGACGCACAGCTGGCGGCGTTCTCGATCGTGATCGCCTGCTGCGCCAACTCCAACTCCGCGCCCGGGTATGCCACCTCTACGTTGCGAGTGGCGGCGTGAGTGTGGGCGGCCTCGTAGAGCGCTTGCTCCTTGTAGATGAAATTAGGGTTTGCAACGGCCATGACCGCCAAGGCTTGCTCGCTCGCTCGCTCGCTGTAGATTTGGCCCTCCGTCAGCCGGTGCTGCTCGATAAGGAACAAGTTGTACCGTTGTTCCTCCTACGCTTGCCGGAACATCGACATAGGCACCGGCGTCGGCTCCTCCTCCGCCCTGGCAGCATTGAAGTGCGCCTGCGCCTGCTCCATCATCAAAGCCGGCATCCACCGACATGAATTGCGGCGTGGAGTCGTCATAGGAGCACGTCTCCATCTTGGGGTCATCGTCGGAGACCCTTGGAGAGCTGGCTGGCATGTCGGCCTCTATCCGCTTGGCACGACAGCTCAGCTAGACGGCCGCAAGGGCGGCTACCTCATGCTTCTGCTCCGTCGAGAGACTCTCCCACAACGCGTTTCCGATCACTATCTTGGCGGATGTGGTGCACGGGAGAACGAAGTGGACAGGATGGGTTGTGGTGTGGTGTACGCCAGGTGTGACCGCCTTTAAATAGTGGATGCCGGTGAGACCAAGCGTTCGGGTGTGTCAATGCCCTAACTATATTGAGGATGAGTTTTGAACAGGCACAGACACCAAAAAGTAAACATCTCCCAGCATTGAACAGGCGCAAACACCATAGACGCGGTGCGGGTGATGCCCTCGGCCGGGGAGCCGCTTCAATACCAGTGCTAGTGAGAGGTCATGTCCGCTCTAGGCCGGCGTCAACGCGGGGCGGCCGCTCGAGAGCGGCATGATTGAGGGCAGAGCGACATGATTGAGGGAGCGTTGGACGCTTGCGTGGCAGTGCCCCGGACGCCCGCAAAGCCCTGCCCCTAATTTGCTTTCGGTTTACGAGAAAATGGACCCACGGAGCGGACCGATACATGACCACGCTGGATAGCAAACATGTTCGGACCGTGCGGTCTGGTCGGTTGCGAGACGTTTGAGGGTGCGTGTTGGAGATGCCCTAACTATAACAGACTTTCATTTTGCTCGAGGTTGGATCGCAAATGAAAATGAAGGTTCTGTTTACGGGGAAAATGGACGTCCGAACCACCGAGCGAACCGATACAAAATCGTATCGGATCGTAAAACACGTTCGAACTACGTGGTCTGGACAGTTGCACATGGTTTGACGATGCGTATTGGAGATTGCAAAAAAAATGTCTTTTAAGTGTAATACACTTTCATTTTTCTGAGGTTGCAAGAAAGAAAACAAGAAGGTCCGACTAGCACTTCAGCGACACACAACGGACATGATCCAAACGCATCTTTAGAATGACGATGAGCTTGTCTGCACTATTTTCTGACCACAAAGATTCGCGGTATACCAGGTTGTCTTCCTTCCTGACTAGACATGGCAGAAAGAAACACGCTGACACGCAGGAATCCGCTACTTTAGCACTCACTCGCAAAGCATAGCAGCGAATTACCGGAAAGAAACCGAACATTTAGCGACAAGTTCCTTAAAGATCACGGACGTTCCTGAGACACGGAATAAAGAGCGGAAATTCGATCGACGAAGGTCTCAAGAAGCTTCGCTGCAAAATCCTTGCCTTGCTTGACGCATCATCGTCCATGATACAACAACCTTGGTCCAGTTCCATGGTCGTGCCTTGCTTCTCCGTGTGATCTTTGCTGCGACTTCGGAGAAAGAACGAGAGGAGGAGGCCGTGTCCTCCTCGCATGGTATTTCTAGCGGCCGTCCCCTGCCGTCGATCGCGGTCGCTTCCGAGAAAAAATGGGCGGGGTGTTGAGCGCGCTGTTGGGCGGCCACCGGCGGAGAGCGGCCCAGGCGGGGAGGACGACGACGTCGAGGAGCGCTGAGCCGTCGGGCTACGGCCGTGGAGGAGCCGGCGAGCAGCGGCGGAGGGCGATGCTGTCCAAGAAGTACTCGTACATACCGGACACCTACACCTCCCTCGACCAGGTGATTGATGATGGGCCATCTTCATCTCACGCGATTCTTCCTCGCTTCATCTTCATCTCCTGCCTGACTTGGTTAGCTTTGATTTCTCAGGTGGCTTCGGCGCTGCGCGATCAGGGCCTCGAGTCGTCCAACCTCATCCTCGGGGTGGACTTCACCAAGAGCAACGAATGGACAGGGAAGCGATCGTTCAACGGGCAGAGCCTGCACAAGCTGGGCGACGCGCCCAACCCTTACGAGGCGGCCATCAGCATCATCGGCAAGACGCTCGCGTCCTTCGACGAGGACAACCTCATCCCCTGCTTTGGCTTCGGCGACGGTGAGCCAGCCGGAGCCCACCTTTCACTCCTTATTACACCGACCGACGGCAAGGACGAGTCCGTTCCATTTACTTCTTGTGCTCTTGTTTGCAGCGACCACGCACGACTACAACGTCTTCAGCTTCCACCCGGACAACTCGCCGTGCCACGGCTTCGAGGAGGTGCTGGCCTGCTACCGGAACGTCGTGCCGCACCTCAGGCTATCAGGTGACCTCCGACGACCAAACCCCTGTCAGTCCGTCCCGAGCTCTGGAAATCCTCCTGCGTTGCTGAATGAACAATGCGCGATTGTCTGTACTCAGGGCCGACGTCCTTCGCGCCGATCGTGGAGGCCGCCGTCGACATCGTGGACAGGACCGGAGGCCAGTACCATGTCCTCGTCATCGTCGCCGACGGCCAGGTCCCTCAACTGAATCCAAAACCTTATGCAGCAACAGGCGCTTCTTGATTTGTCTTAACAACTTCATCACGGCGCTGCAGGTCACTAGGAGTGTGGATACCAGTGAGGGCGATCTGAGCCCGCAGGAGAGAAGAACCGTGGACTCCATTGTCATGGCCAGGTGATCATCGACAGTTTGGCGCGCACGCGCGGTGTAAGGGAGGATCACCATTTGAGAAAAAATAAACCTGACACAAAAGCTTGAATCCGCAGTTCGTATCCCTTGTCCATCGTGCTGGTCGGGGTCGGGGATGGCCCGTGGGAGGACATGCAGAAGTTCGACGACAAGCTCCCCGCGCGCGCCTTCGACAACTTCCAGGTCATCACTCAAATTCGAAAACAGAGATTGAGGGAGTTGTAGCCCTCTTCGTTGATCCAATCTCCGAAGACGAATCACAATGCAGCTCTACTCACATGTTAACTAACAACAATGGTGCATGCGCAGTTTGTGAACTTCACGTCGATCATGTCGAGGAACGCGACGCTGCAGCAGAAGGAGTCGGCGTTCGCGCTGGCGGCGCTCATGGAGGTGCCCATCCAGTACAAGGCCACCATGGAGCTCGGCATCCTGGGCCGGTCCACGGGCAAGGCCAAGAGGGTCGTCCCGGCCCCGCCTCCGCTGCCGGCGTCTGCGCAGAGGCAGCCCTCGTCGTTGAGGCTGGAAGCTAGCAGCGCGAACGCCGCCGCGGCGGAGCCAAGAGAGGATCAGGTTCAGCAAACTGCTCGGAATTACAAGTCTTGTTTCTCTTGTCAATTGTGATGATCATGCATGGAGGGTCGATGATTCATGCCCCCTTCTTGAACAAACTGACTGATAAATCAATCTCCATGCAGGTGTGCCCAATCTGCCTGACCAATGCCAAGGATCTAGCATTTGGCTGTGGCCACATGGTAAGACATTGGAATTCATTTATCTAAGCAAATGTTGAGATGCATTTTCTTTTCTACTCCTTCTGTTCCAAAATAAATGACTCAACTTTATACTAACTTGATACTAAAGTTAGTACAAAGTTGAGTCACTATTTTGAAACGGAGGGAGTATGAAACATGGAAATGTGTGTGTTTTTTTCTTCATATTTTTTATTGTTTGTGTACGAACGACAGTGTTGCAGGGAGTGTGGGGAGAACCTCGACAGATGCCCGATATGCCGAGAGACAATACGCTCCAAGCTGAGGCTGTACACGGGATGATTAATTCAAAGCAAACTATGTCGTTATATTTGTTTCAGTTTCAAACGCGAAGCATTTCGCAGACAAAATGCAGCGTCTGAATTATTCTGATTGCATGGTTCTACGCTTGTTTTTCTGTAAATAAGTGTGAGGTATTGAAGCTCCGTATCATCATGTGTGTGAGGTTTTCTCTTCTCTAGCTTCAGACAATGATAAGTTTTATACGTGTGGCACGAACACATGGCAATTCCGAACGTTTTTATGGCAAGTTTAGTCACAGGAGGATGACAACTTTAGTTGTCAAGAATGGCAACTTTCTTTTCAGATGGCATGTTTCAATTTTTTTGAGGGGGGGGGGGGGGGGGGGGGTTATTTTTTCTTTTCGGATGCCAACTTTAGTTGTAAAAACATCAGGCCAGAGTGCTTCATGCCACACGTGTGGCATTTATTATTTGGTCTACCTTATCATGGACACTACACAAGTTAAGGAAATGAATGGGATGAGTTCTTGCAGGGTGACCGCCCTCTGCACCTACATAAACCTAACATACACTTCTCGATCATGTGAGTCATTACGTGAACCATGGGCCGAAACATGATGAGAACGTTCTTTTAACTGAAAATGCAGCAATCCACGATACTAGTACCTGCTCTACAATCTCAATGGTTAATGATGCATGTCATTATGATGTTATTAAGCTATGCAACTCTTTTGTGCGGATCCTTATTATCTGCCGCTATTCTAATCATTAGATTTTGAAATAATTTCCATTTCTTTTTTAAAAAGAAAAATTAATGGAGTGGGGAAGGGGAAGAGGGGGCTGGAAGATTTTTTTTTTGTATAAAAGAAGACATACACCCGGTTTTAAATTACTCAGGCCTAAACAGCTGAACTGATACAAGATTTGAGGAGAACAATTCAAAAATACCACCAACAAGCAAATAATGAAAGAATCACAAGCTGAAAAACTACCAAGGTTTTGTTGAAGCGAATTCAGTGCCTAGGCGGGAGTAGGCGAATACTAGAGGAAATGACCTTCGCCTGCTTCCAAAAATGGGCATGACTTCGTCATAATGCCATCCCTCCATCGCTCAAGGGGACTCCCTCGCATTGGTTCAAAGGGCGCCGACCTATTAAACAACAGGACGCTCACCCTATAACACAAAATGATAACTGAGGAAACCAGACCGCTAAGAAGAAAAAAAGGACTCTGAGCATGACCACCACGGCAAGCCATGCCACGCCAAGAGCAATGTCATCGCTCCACAGTGAATAACTAGGAGCAACCAAGGGTCCCGTGATGATGCCTTCAAGAAGAGGGAATGATGCTAAAGCGTCGATGTCGCTTTGTCCGACAAACCGGACCAAGTGTTTTCACCAGGAGCCAGAGGTAGAGTGGCCCAAATCCATTGTGGTGCTTCTAAGAAGGGAAATGACGTTCGAGAGTGTCTCCCACTCGCATCGACATCGTCGGGGCTGAGTTTTGCCTGGTTACGGAACACTATCACTTGGATCCCGCACACGACAAAATACACCCACCATACCCTATAGATATAGTCGCCTCTCAATCCAAGTCGTCTTGGGACAAACCCGATGGGCAGCTGACCAACCGTTGGCCACCAGACTAAGAAGTCCACTGAGAGGTGAGGTTGAAGGGGGTCGAGGTAGATGGCACCAATATCCCGACGGGAGCAACCACAACCACTGCATCTAAACTATTTTTGTTGTGGAAACAACATAAGAGTAAGGCGCATCTCACTGTTAGCACTCAAACACAAAGCTAGCAGGGTGTGTACAGGGGCCTTACAACGAAGGTCTTTGTACGTACACCAACAAAGTTGACACATTGACGTTTCTTAAACAAAGTGTGGTCACCTTGTGAAGCATGACCTACTCATGAGTTAGGAGAGGCATCGGGATAAATTCTTCGCTCACGGAGTGTCAAGGATGCGCCCACTTTCAAAACTCCCCTTCTCCTGACAATCTGTGCCTTACAAGGTCCCTCAAACCCGTTACCCAACCCTGAGCCTTTTACGGTCCCTTGGAGGGGGTGTTCCCCTCCCTTTGAGTTGATTCAAGTGAGTAAGGATGACCACAATACCCATGGGGCTAAGCCAAGGGGTCCTAGAAAATAACAAGGGCACCCCTTGAGGTGAGAGGTGTAAATTTGGTCATTCTTGGCCCTGTTGGAGAACGTAGCATGCAATTTCAAAAAAATTCCTACGATCACGCAAGATCTATCTAGGACATGCATAGCAACGAGAGGGGGAGAGTGTGTCCACGTACCCTCGTAGACCGAAAGCAGAAGCGTTAGTTTAACACGGTTGATGTAGTCGAACGTCTTCTCGATTCAACCAATCAAGTACCGAACGTACAACACCTCCGAGTTCTGCACGCGTTCAGCTCGATGACGTCCCTCGAACTCTTGATCCAGCAAAGTGTGAGGGAGAGTTTCGTCAGCACGACGGCGTGGTGACGGTGATGGTTAAGTGATCCGCGCAGGGCTTCGCGTAAGAACTACGACAATATGACCGGGGGAGTAAACGGTGGAGGGGGCACCGCACACGGCTAAGAACAGTTGATGTGCCTTAGAGGTGCCCCCCTGCCCCATATATAAAGGAGGGAGAGGGGAGGAGGCCGGCCTAGGGCGCGCCAAGTGGGAGGAGTCCCACTTGGACCCCTACTCCAATTCGGCCCCCCTTTCCCTTTTACCAGAAGGGGAAAGGGGGAAGGAGAGGGAGGAGGAGAAGGAAAAGGGGGCCGCGCCCCCTCCCCTAGTCCAATTCGGACTCCCCATGGGGGGGGACGCGCCACCCCTTGTGGGCTGGCTTGCCTCCCTCCTATGGCCCATATCTTCCCCCCGGGGGGGGGGTCCGGTAACCCCTGATACGTCTCCAACATATCTATAATTTTTTTATTGTTCCATGCTATTATGTTATCATTCTTGGATGTTTTATAGTCATTTTATATCATTTTTTTGGTACTAACCTATTGACATAGTGCCAAGTGCCCGTTGTTGTTTTCTGCATGTTTTTTACATCGCAGGAAATCAATACCAAACGGAGTCCAAACGCAGTGAAACTTTTTGGAGATTTTTTTTGGACCAGAAGACATCAAGTGGGTCGAAGAAGTGCCTGGGGGGTGCTCCGAGGGGAGCACAACCCACCAGGGCGCGCCAGGAGGCCCAGGCACGCCCTGGTGGGTTGTGCCCACCTCGGGTGCCCCCTGAACCGACTCTTTGCTCTATAAATACCCCAATATTCCAGAAACCCTAGGGGAGTCGACGAAAATCAATTCCAGCCGCCGCAAAGTCCAGAACCACCAGATTCAATCTAGACACCATCACGGAGGGGTTCACCACTTCCATTGGTGCCTCTCCGATGATGCGTGAGTACTTCTTTGTAGACCTACGGGTCCGTAGTTAGTAGCTAGATGGCTTCCTCTCTCTCTCTCTCTCTCTCTCTCTCTCTCTCTCTCTCTCTTTTGATTATCAATACAATGGTCTCTTGGAGATCCATATGATGTAACTGTTTTTGCGGTGTGTTTTTTAGATCCGATGAACTTTGAGTTTATGATCAGATCTATATTTTTATCCATGAAAATTATTTGAGTCTTCTTTGATCTCTTATATGCATGATTGCTTGTAGCCTCGTATTTCATCTTCGATATTTGGTTTTTTTGGTCAACTTGATCTATTTATCTTGCAATGGGAAGAGGTGCTTTGTAGTGGGTTCGATCTTACGGTGCTTGATCCCAGTGACAAAGGGGAACCGACACGTATGTATCGTTGCTACTAAGGATAAAACGATGGGGTCTATTTCTACATAAATAGATCTTGTCTACATCATGTCATCATTCTTATTGCATTACTCCATTTCTCCATGCACTTAATACACTAGATGCATGCTGGATAGCGGTCGATGTGTGGAGTAATAGTAGTAGATGCAGGTAGGAGTCGGTCTACTAATCTTGGACGTGATGCCTATATAATGATCATTGCCTGGATATCGTCATGATTATTTGAAGTTCTATCAATTTCCCAACAGTAATTTGTTTACCCACCGATTGCTATTTTCTTGAGAGAAGCCACTAGTGAAACCTACGGCCCCCGGATCTCTTTCTCATATTATTTGCCTTTGCGATCTTTTTTATTTGCTTTTTTATTTTCAGATCTATTAAACCAAAAATACAAAAATACTTTGCTGTACTTTATTTTATTTGTCGTTCGATCTATCAATATTTACAACTCTCTCACGTCCGTTTGCCTATCTTGGGCGCCGCTACCCGAAAGGGATTGACAACCCCTCTTACACGTGGGGTTGCGAGTATTTGTTATTTGTGTGCAGGGGCTGTTTACGTTGTCTTGCTTAGTTCTCCTACTGGTTCGATAACCTTGGTCTCATCACTGAGGGAAATACCTACCGCTGTTGTGGTGCATCATCCCTTCCTCATTGGGGAAATACTGACGTAGCTTCAAGCCGCATCATTCCCCCCGGTACTCCGATATGTACCCGATACATTCCGAAACACTTCCGGTGTCCGAATACTATCGTCTAATATATCAATCTTTACCTCTCGACCATTTCGAGACTCCTCGTCATGTCCATGATCTCATCCGGGACTCCGAACAATCTTCGGTCACCAAAACACATAACTCACAATACAAATCGTCATCGAACGTTAAGCAAGTTGCATGTGTGTCAGTGGAACCGGTCTCATGAACGTGGTCTTGTAAGGTTGGTCCGGGCCGCTTCATCCAACAATACCGCTGAATCAAAATAAGACGTTGGTGGTAAGAAGTATGACTATCATCGCCCACAACTCTTTGTGTTCTACTCGTGCATATCATCTACGCATAGACCTGGCTCGGATGCCACTGTTGGGGAACGTAGCATGCAATTTCAAAAAAAATCCTATGATCATGCAAGATCTATCTAGGAGATGCATAGCAATGAGAGGGGGAGAGTGTGTCCACATACCCTCATAGAACAAAAGCGGAAGCTTTAGTTTAACGCGGTTGATGTAGTCGAACGTCTTCTCGATTCAACTGATCAAGTACCGAACGTACGGCACCTCCAAGTTCTGCACGCGTTCAGCTCGATGACGTCCCTCGAACTCTTGATCCAGCAAAGTGTCGAGGGAGAGTTTCGCCAGCACGACGGCGTGGTGACGGTGATGGTGAAGTGATCCGCGCAGGGCTTCGCCTAAGCACTACGACAATATGACCGGAGGAGTAAACGGTGGAGGGGGCACCACACACGGCTAAGAACAATTTATGTGCCTTAGAGGTGTCCGCCTTCCCCCGTATATAAAGGAGGGAGAGGGGAGGAGGCCGGCCTAGGGCGCGCCAAGTGGGAGGAGTCCCACTTGGACCCCTAGTCCAATTCGCCCCCCCCCCTTTTTCCTTTTACCGGAAGGGAAAAGGGGGAAGGAGAGGGAGGAGGAGAAGGAAAGGGGGGCCGCGCCCGCTTGCTACCTCTTGAGCACTGCGTTGGTTTTCCCTTGAAGAGGAAAGGGTGATGCAACAAAGTAGCGTAAGTATTTCCCTCAGTTTTTTAGAACCAAGGTATCAATCCAGTAGGAGGCCACGCACGAGTCCCTCGCACCTACACAAACAAATAAATCCTCGCAACCAACGCAATAAAGGGGTTGTCAATCCCTTCACGGTCACTTACGAGAGTGAGATCTGATAGATATGATAAGATAATATTTTTGGTATTTTTATGATAAAGATGCAAAGTAAAGAAAGTAAAACAAAAACAGTGCTAGAAATAACTTGTTGTAGGGAGATTAATATGATGGAAAATAGACCCGGGGGCCATAGGTTTCACTAGTGGCTTCTCTCATGAGCATAAGTATTACGGTGGGTGAACAAATTACTGTTGAGCAATTGACAAAATTGAGCATAGTTATGAGAATATCTAGGTATGATCATGTATATAGGCATCACGTCCGAGACAAGTAGACCGACTCCTGCCTGCATCTACTACTATTACTCCACGCATCGACCGCTATCTAGCATGCATCTAGAGTATTAAGTTCATAAGAACAGAGTAACGCTTTAAGCAAGATGACATGATGTAGAGGGATAAACTCATGCAATATGATATAAACCCCATCTTGTTATCCTCGATGGCAACAATACAATACGTGCCTTGCTGCCCCTACTGTCACTGGGAAAGGACACCGCAAGATTGAACCCAAAGCTAAGCACTTCTCCCATTGCAAGAAAGATCAATCTAGTAGGCCAAACCAAACTGATAATTCGAAGAGACTTGCAAAGATTACCAATCATACATAAAAGAATTCAGAAAAGAATCAAATATTGTTCATAGATAAACTTGATCATAAACCCACAATTCATCGGTCTCAACAAACACACCGCAAAAAGAAGATTACATCGAATAGATCTCCACGAGAGAGGGGGAGAACATTGTATTGAGATCCAAAAAGAGAGAAGAAGCCATCTAGCTAATAATTATGGACCCGAAGGTCTGAAGTAAACTACTCACACATCATCGGAGAGGCTATGGTGTTGATGTAGAAGCCCTCCGTGATCGATGCCCCCTCCGGCGGAGCTCCGGAACAGGCCCCAAGATGGGATCTCACGGGTACAGAAGGTTGCGGCGGTGGAATTAGGTTTTTGGCTCCATATCTGGTAGTTTGGGGGTACGTAGGTATATATAGGAGGAAGAAGTACGTCGGTGGAGCAACATGGGGCCCACGAGGGTGGAGGGCGCGCCCTGGGGGGTAGGCGCGCCCCCTACCTCGTGCCTTCCTAATTGCTTTCTTGACGTAGGGTCCAAGTCCTCTGGATCACGTTCGTTCCGAAAATCACGATCCCGAAGGTTTCATTCCGTTTGGACTCCGTTTGATATTCTTTTTCTGCGAAACTCTGAAATAGGCAAAAACAGCAATTCTGGGCTGGGCCTCCGGTTAATAGGTTAGTCCCAAAAATAATATAAAAGTGTATAATAAAGCCCAATAATGTCCAAAACAGAATATAATGTAGCATGGAACAATCAAAAATTATAGATACGTTGAAGACGTATCAAGCATCCCCAAGCTTAATTCATGCTCGTCCTTGAGTAGGTAAATGATAAAAACAGAATTTTTTATGTGGAATGCTACTTGGCATAATTTCAATATAATTCTTCTTATTGTGGTATGAATATTCAGATCCGAAAGATTCTAGACAAAAGTTTAATGTTGACATAAAAACAATAATACTTCAAGCATACTAACTAAGCAATTATGTCTTATCAAAATAACATAGCCAAAGCCATATAGTCTGGCTATGCTCCATCTTCCCCACACAAAATATTTAAATCGTGCACAACCCCGATGACAAGCCAAGCAATTGTTTCATACTTTTGGTGTTCTAAATTTTTTTCAATCTTCACGCAATACATGAGCGTGAGCCATGGACATAGCACTATATGTGGAATAGAATGGTGGTTGTGGAGAAGACAAAAAAGGAGAAGATAGTCTCACATCAACTAGGCGTATCAACGGGCTATGGAGATGCCCATCAATAGATATCAATGTGAGTGAGTAGGGATTGCCATGCAACGGATGCACTAGAGCTATAAGCATATGAAAGCTCAACAAAAGGAACTAAGTGGGTGTGCATCCAACTCGCTTGCTCACGAAGACCTAGGGCATTTTGAGGAAGCCCATCATTGGAATTCCCACTAGTATATGAAAGTGATATCATAGGAGACTCTCTATCTTGAAGATCATGGTGCTACTTTGAAGCACAAGTGTGGTAAAAGGATAGTAACATTGTCCCTTCTCTCTTTTTCTCTCATTTTTTGGGCCTTTTCTCTTTTTTTGGCCTCTTTTTTTTAGTCCGGAGTCTCATCCCCACTTGTGGGGGAATCATAGTCTCCATCATCCTTTCCTCACTTGGGACAATGCTCTAAAAAATGATGATCATCACACTTTTATTTACTTATAACTCAATACTTAGAACAAAATATGACTCTATGTGAATGCCTCCGGCGGTGTACCGGGATATGCAATGATTCAAGAGTGACATGTATGGAAGAATTATAAACGGTGGCTTTGCCACAAATACGATGTCAACTACATGATCATGCAAAGCAATATGACAATGATGGAGCGTGTCATAGTAAACGGAACGGTGGAAAGTTGCATGGCAATATATCTCGGAATGGCTATGGAAATGCCATGATAGGTAGGTATGGTGGCTGTTTTGAGGAAGGTATATGGTGGGTGTATGATACCGGCGAAACGTGCGCGGTATTAGAGAGGCTAGCAATGGTGGAAGGAAGAAAGTGCGTATAATCCATGGACGCAACATTAGTCATAAAGAACTCATATACTTATTGCAAAAATCTACAAGTTATCAAAGCAAAGTATTACGCGCATGCTCCTAGGGGGATAGATTGGTAGGAAAAGACCATCGCTCGTCCCCGACTGCCACTCATAAGGAAGACAATCAATAAATAAATTATGCTCCGACTTCATCACATAACGGTTCACCATACGTGCATGCTACGGGAATCACAAACTTAAACACAAGTATTTATCAAATTCAAAACTACTCAACTAGCATGACTCTAATATCACCATCTTCATATCTCAAAACAATTATCTAGTATCAAACTTCTCATAATATTCAACACACTCATAAGATTTTTTTTTACTAATCTTGAATGTCTATCATAATTAAAGCAAATTACCATGCTGTTTTGTAGGACTCTCAAAATAATCTAAGTGAAGCATGAGAGAATAATAGTTTCTATAAAACAAAACCATCACCGTGCTCTAAAAGATATAAGTGAAGTACTAGAGCAAAAACTATATAACTCAAAAGATATAAGTGAAGCACATAGAGTATTCTAACAAATTCCGAATCATGTGTGTCTCTCTCAAAAGGTGTGTACAGCATGGATGATTGTGGTAAACTAACAAATAAAGACTCAAATAATACAAGACGCTCCAAGCAAAACACATATCATATGGTGAATAAAAATATAGCTCCAAGTAAAGTTACCGATGGAAGTAGACGAAAGAGGGGATGCCTTCCGGGGCATCCCCAAGCTTTGGCTTTTAGGTGTCCTTAGATTATCTTGGGGTGACATGGGCATCCCCAAGCTTAGGTTCTTGCTACTCGTTGTTCCATAATCCATCAAATCTTTCACCCAAAACTTGAAAACTTCACAACACAAAACTCAGCAGAAAATCTCGTGAGCTCCGTTAGCGAAAGAAAACAAAAGACCACTTCAAGGTACTGTAATGAACTCATTCTTTATTTATATTGGTGTTAAACCTACTGTATTCCAACTTCTCTATGATTTATAAACTATTTTACTAGCCATAGATTCATCAAAATAAGCAAACAACACACGAAAAACAGAATCTGTCAAAAACAGAACAGTCTGTAGTAATCTGTAACTAACGCAAACTTCTGGAACTCCAAAAAATCAGCCAAAATAGGAAGACCTAGATAATTTGTTTATTGATCAGCAGCAATTGGAATCAATATTTTATCACGTTCTGGTGATTTTTAACAATTATTTTCATGAACAGAAAGTTTCTGGAATTTACAGCAAGATCAAATAACTATCATCCAACAAGATCCTATAGGTTAAACTTAGCACAAACACTAATTAAAACATAAAAAGACATCTAACCAGAGGCTAGATCAAATATTTATTCCTAAACAGAAGCAAAAAGCAAAAAAACTAAAAATAAAATTGGGTTGCCTCCCAACAAGCGCTATCGTTTAACGCCCCTAGCTAGGCATAAAAGCAAGGATAGATCTAGGTATTGCCATCTTTGGTAGGCAATCCATAAGTGGCTCTCATAATAGATTCATAAGGTAATTTTATTTTCTTTCTAGGGAAGTGTTCCATGCCTTTCTTTAACGGAAATTGGAATCTAATATTCCCTTCCTTCATATCAATAATTGCACCAATCGTTCTAAGGAAAGGTCTACCAAGAATAATAGGACATGAAGGATTGCAATCTATGTCAAGAACAATAAAGTCTACGGGCACATAGTTCCTATTTTCAACAATAAGAACATCATTATTCTTCCCATAGGTTTCTTAATAGTGGAATCCGCAAGGTGCAAGTTTAAAGAGCAATCATCAAATTCACGTAAACCTAATAAATCGCATAAAGTTTTTGGAATCGTGGAAACACTAGCACCCAAATCACACAAAGCATAGCATTCATGATCTCTAATTTTTATTTTAATAGTAGGTTCCCACTCGTCATAAAGTTTTCTAGGGATAGAAACTTCCAACTCAAGTTTTTATTCATAAGATTGCATCAAAGCATCAACGATATGTTTAGTAAAGGCTTTATTATGACTATAATCATGAGGAGAATTTAGCACAGACTACAACAAGGAAATACAATCTATCAAAGAGCAATTATCATAATTAAATTCCTTGAAATCCAAAATAGTGGGTGTATTGAGATCTAAAGTTTTGACCTCTTCATTCCCACTTTTATCAATTTTAGCATCAAGATCTAAAAACTCTGAATTTTTGGAACGCCTTCTAGGTAAAGGTGGATCATATTCAGTCCCATCATTATCAAGATTCATATTGCAAAACAAAGATTTAATAGGGGACACATCAATAACTTTTAGATCTTCATCTTTATTTTCATAGAAATTAGAAGAACACGCTTTCACAAAGCAATCTTTCTTAGCACGCATCCTAGCGGTTCTTTCTTTGCACTCATCAATGGAAATTCTCATGGCTTTGAGAGACTCATTGATATCATGCTTAGGAGGAATAGATCTAAGTTTTAAAGAATCAACATCAAGAGAAATTCTATCAACGTTCCTAGCCAATTCATCAACTTTAAACAATTTTTCTTCAAGCAAAGCATTGAAATTATTTTGCGAATTCATAAATTCCTTAACACTAGTCTCAAATTCATAAGGCATCTTATTAAAATTTCCATAAGAATAGTTGTAGGAATTAAGATAATTATTAGAGGAATCACTAGGATAAGGCCTAGGATTAAAGTTTCCTCTATACGCGTTGTTACCAAAATTATTCCTACCAACAAAATTCACATCCATAGATTCATTATTATTCTCAATCAAAGTAGACAAAGGCATATCATTAGGATCAGAAGAAACACTCTTATTAGCAAATAATTTCATAAGTTCATCCATCTTTCCACTCAAAACATTAATTTCTTCTATCGCCTGCACTTTTTTACTAGTAGATCTTTCAGTGTGCCATTGAGAATAATTAACCATAATATTATCTAGGAGTTTAGTGGATTCTCCTAAAGTGATTTCCATAAAAGTGCCTCCCGCGGCCGAATCTAAAAGATTTCTAGAAGCAAAATTCAACCCGGCATAAAAAAATTGTATGATCATCCATAAATTCAAACCATGTGTAGGACAATTACGTATCATTAATTTCATCCTCTCCCAAGCTTGTGCAACATGTTCATGATCAAGTTGCTTAAAATTCATAATATCGTTTCTAAGAGAGATGATCTTAGCGGGAAGAAAATATTTAGAGATAAAAGCATCTTTGCACTTATTCCAAGAATCAATACTATTTTTAGGCAAAGATGAAAACCAAGCTTTAGCACGATCTCTAAGCAATAAGGGAAATAGCTTCAGTTTAACAATATCATTATCCACATCTTTCTTCTTTTGCATATCACACAAATCAATGAAGCTATTTAGATGGGTAGCGGCATCTTCACTAGGAAGGCCGGCTAATTGATCTTTCATGACAAGATTCAACAAAGCAGCATTGATTTCACAAGATTCAGTATCGGTAAGAGGAGCACTAGGAGTGCTAATAAAATCATTGTTCTTGGTATTGGTGAAGTCACACAATTTAGTATTATCTTGAGCCATCGTGACAAACAAGCAATCCAACACACGAGCAAACAAGAAGCGAGCAAAAAAGGCGAACGGAAAAGAGAGGGCGAATAAAACGGCAAGGGTGAAGTGGGGGAGAGGAAAACGAGAGGCAAATGGCAAATAATGTACTGCGGGAGATAAGGGTTTGTGATGGGTACTTGGTATGTTGACTTTTGCGTAGACTCCCCGGCAACGGCGCCAGAAATCCTTCTTGCTACCTCTTGAGCACTACGTTGGTTTTCCCTTGAAGAGGAAAGGGTGATGCAGCAAAGTGGCGTAAGTATTTCCCTCAGTTTTGAGAACCAAGGTATCAATCCAGTAGGAGGCCACGCACGAGTCCCTCGCACCTACACAAACAAATAAATCCTCGCAACAAAAGCAATAAAGGGGTTGTCAATCCCTTCACGGTCACTTACGAGAGTGAGATCTGATAGATATGATAAGATAATATTTTTGGTATTTTTATGATAAAGATGCAAAGTAAAGAAAGTAAAATAAAAACGGTGCTAGAAATAACTTGTTGTAGGGAGATTAATATGATGGAAAATAGACCCGGGGGCCATAGGTTTCACTAGTGGCTTCTCTCATGAGTATAAGTATTACGGTGGGTGAACAAATTACTGTTGAGCAATTGACAGAATTGAGCATAGTTATGAGAATATCTAGGTATGATCATGTATATAGGCATCACGTCCGAGACAAGTAGACCGACTCCTGCCTGCATCTACTACTATTACTGCACACATCGACTGCTATCCAGCATGCATCTAGAGTATTAAGTTCATAAGAATAGAGTAACGCTTTAAGCAAGATGACATGATGTAGAGGGATAACTCATGCAATATGATATAAACCCCATCTTGTTATCCTCGATGGCAACAATACAATACGTGCCTTGCTGCCCCTACTGTCACTGGGAAAGGACACCACAAGATTGAACCCAAAGCTAAGCACTTCTCCCATTGCAAGAAAGATCAATCTAGTAGGCCAAACCAAACTGATAATTCGAAGAGACTTGCAAAGATAACCAATCATACATAAAAGAATTCAGAGAAGAATCAAATATTGTTCATAGATAAACTTGATCATAAACCCACAATTCATCGGTCTAACCAAACACACCGCAAAAGAAGATTACATCGAATAGATCTCCACGAGAGAGGGGGAGAACATTGTATTGAGATCCAAAAAGAGAGAAGAAGCCATCTAGCTAATAACTATGGACCCGAAGGTCTGAAGTAAACTACTCACACATCATCGGAGAGGCTATGGTGTTGATATAGAAGCCCTCCTTGATCGATGCCCACTCTGGCGGAGCTCCGAAACAGGCCCCGAGATGGGATCTCAAGGGTACAGAAGGTTGCGACGGTGGAATTAGGTTTTTGGCTCCGTATCTGGTAGTTTGGGGGTACGTAGGTATATATAGGAGGAAGAAGTACATCGGTGGAGCAACGTGGGGCCCACGAGGGTGGAGGGCGCGCCCTGGGGGGGGGGGGGTAGGCGCGCCCCTACCTCGTGCCTTCCTGATTGCTTTATTGACTTAGGGTCCAAGTCCTCTGGATCACGTTCGTTCCGAAAATCACGTTCCCGAAGGTTTCATTCCGTTTGGACTCCATTTGATATTCTTTTTCTGCAAAACTCTGAAATAGGCAAAAAAGAGCAATTCTGGGCTGGGCCTCCGGTTAATAGGTTAGTCCCAAAAATAATATAAAAGTGTATAATAAAGCCCAATAATGTCCAAAACAGAATATAATATATCATGGAACAATAAAAAATTATAGATACGTTGGACACGTATCACCGCTCCCCTAGTCCAGTTCGGACTCCCCATGGAGGGGGGCGTGCGCCACCCCTTGTGGGCTGCCTTACCTCCCTCCTATGGCCCATATCTTTCCCCTGGGGGGTTCCGGTAACCCCCCGGTACTCCGATATGTACCCGATACATTCCGAAACACTTCCGGTGTCCGAATACTATCGTCCAATATATCAATCTTTACCTCTCGGCCATTTTGAGACTCCTCGTCATGTCCGTGATCTCATCCGGGACTCCGAACTATCTTTGATCACCAAAACACATAAATCATAATGCAAATCGTCATCGAACGTTAAGCGTGCGGTCCCTACGGGTTCGAGAACTATGTAGACATGACCGAGACACATCTCTGGTCAATAACCAACAACGGAGCCTAGATGCTCATATCGGTTCCTACATATTCTACGATGATCTTTATCGGTCAAACCGTAATGACAACATATGTCATTTCCTTTGTCATCGGTATGTTACTTGCCCGAGATTCGATCGTCGGTATCTTCATACCTAGTTCAATCTCGTTACCGGCAAGTCTCTAATACATCATCCAGCAACTAACTCATTAGTCACATTGCTTGCAAGGCTTATCATGATGTGTATTACCGAGAGGGCCCAGAGATACCTCTCCGATACTCGGAGTGACAAATCCTAATCTCGATCTATGCCAACCCAACAAACACCTTCGAAGACACCTGTAGAGCATCTTTATAATCACCCAGTTACGTTGTGACGTTTGATAGCACACAAGGTGTTCCTCCGATATTCGGGAGTTGCATAATCTCATAGTCAAAGGAATATGTATAAGTCATGAAGAAAGCAATAGCAATAAAACTTAACGATCCTAATGCTAAGCTAACGGATGGGTCTTGTCCATCACATCATTCTCCTAATGATGTGATCCCGTTCATCAAATGACAACACATGTCTATGGCCAGAAAACTTAACCATCTTTGATTAACGAGCTAGTCTAGTAGAGGCATACTAGGGACACTGTGTTTTTTCTATGTATTCACACATGTATCAAGTTTCCGGTTAATACAATTCTAGCATGAATAATAAACATTTATCATGATATAAGGAAATATAAATAACAACTTTATTATTCCCTCTAGGGCATATTTCCTTCAGTCTCCCAGTTGCACTAGAGTCAATAATCTAGATTACATTGTAATGATTCTAACACCCATGGAGTCTTGGTGTTGATCATGTTTTGCTCATGGAAGAGGCTTAGTCAACAGGTCTGCAACATTCAGATTGGTATGTATTTTGCAAATCTCTATGTCTCCCTCCTTGACTTGATCACGGATGGAATTGAAGCGTCTCTTGATGTGTTTGGTTCTCTTGTGAAATCTGGATTCCTTCCCTAAGGCAATTGCTCCAGTATTGTCACAAAAGATTTTCATTGGACCCGATGCACTAGGTATTACACCTAGATCGGATATGAACTCCTTCATCCAGACTCCTTCATTTGCTGCTTCCGAAGTAGCTATGTACTCCGCTTCACACGTAGATCCCGCCACGACACTTTGCTTGGAACTGCACCAAATGACAGCTCCACCATTTAATATAAATATGTATCCAGTTTGTGACTTAGAGTCATCCGGATCAGTGTCAAATCTAGAATCGACGTAACCATTTATGACGAGCTCTTTGTCACCTCCATAAACGAGAAACATATCCTTAGTCCTTTTCAGGTACTTCAGGATGTTCTTGACCGCTGTCCAGTGATCCACTCCTGGATTACTTTGGTACCTCCCTGCTAAACTTATTGCAAGGCACACATCAGGTTTGGTACACAACATTGCATACATGATAGAACCTATGGCTGAGGCATAGGGAATGATTTTCATTTTCTCTCTATCTTCTATAGTGGTCGGGCATTGAGTCTGGCTCAATTTCACACCTTGTAACACAGGCAAGAACCCTTTCTTTGACTGATCCATTTTTAACTTCTTTAAAACTTTATCAAGGTATGTGCTTTGTGAAAGTCCAATTAAGCATCTTGATCTATCTCTATAGATCTTGATGCCCAATATATAAGCAGCTTCACCGAGGTCTTTCATTGCAAAATTCTTATTCAAGTATCCTTTTATGCTATCCAGAAATTCTATATCATTTCCAAACAACAATATGTCATCCACATATAATATTAGAAATGCTACAGAGCTCCCACTCACTTTCTTGTAAATACAGGCTTCTTCAAAAGTCTGTATAAAACCATATGCTTTGATCACACTATCAAAGCGTATATTCCAACACCGAGATGCTTGCACCAGTCCATAAATGGATGCTGGAGCTTGCACACTTTGTTAGCACCTTTAGGATCGACAAAACCTTCTGGTTGCATCATATACAACTCTTCTTTAAGAAATCCATTAAGGAATGCAATTTTAATGTCCATTTGCCAGATTTCATAATCATAAAATGCGGCAATTGCTAACATGATTCGGACAGACTTAAGCATCGCTACGGGTGAGAAGGTCTCATTGTAGTCAACTCCTTGAACTTGTCGAAAACCTTTCGCAACAAGTCGAGCTTTGTAGATAGTAACATTACCATCAGCGTCAGTCTTCTTCTTGAAGATCCATCTATTCTCTATGGCTTGCCGATCATCGGGCAAGTCAACCAAAGTCCATACTTTGTTCTCATACATGGATCCCATCTCAGATTTCATGGCTTCAAGCCATTTCGCGGAATCTGGGCTCATCATCGCTTCCTCATAGTTCGTAGGTTCGTTGTGACGCCCCCGATTTGACCGTACACCAATCATACACGCAAATGTGTACGATCAAGATCAGGGACTCACGCGAAGATATCACAACACAACTCTAAAAGTAAAAAGTAAGTCAAACAAGCATCATAATACAAGCCAGGGGCCTCGAGGGCTCGAATACAAGTGCTCGATCATAGACGAGTCAGTGGAAGCAACAATATCTGAGTATAGACACAAGTTAAACAAGTTTGCCTTAAGAAGGCTAGCACAAACTGGGATACAGATCGAAAGAGGCGCAGGCCTCCTGCCTGGGATCCTCCTAAACTACTCATGGACGTCGTCAGCGGCCAGCACGTAGTAGTAGGCACCTCCGGTGTCGTAGGAGTTGTCGTCGACGGTGGCGTCTGGCTCCAGGGCTCCAACATCTGGTTGCGACAACCAGGTAGAATGGAAAGGGGGAAAAGAGGAAGAAAAGCAACTGCTACCTCTTGAGCACTGCGTTGGTTTTCCCTTGAAGAGGAAAGGGTGATGCAGCAAAGTAGCGTAAGTATTTCCCTCAGTTTTTGAGAACCAAGGTATCTATCCAGTAGGAGGCTACGCGCGAGTCCCTCGCACCTACACAAAACAAATAAATCCTCGCAACCAACGCGATAAGGGGTTGTTAATCCCTGCACGGTCACTTACGAGAGTGAGATCTGATAGATATGATAGGATAATATTTTTGGTATTTTTATGATAAAGATGCAAAGTAAAATAAAAGCAAAGTAAAAAGGCAACGGAAATAACTAAGTGTTGGAAGATTAATATGATGAAGATAGACCCGGGGGCCATAGGTTTAATTAGTGGCTTCTCTCAAGAGCATAAGTATTTTACGGTGGGTGAACAAATTACTGTTGAGCAATTGACAGAATTGAGCATACTTATGAGAATATCTAGGTATGATCATGTATATAGGCATCACGTCTGAGACAAGTAGACCGACTCTTGCCTGCATCTACTACTATTACTCCACACATCGACCGCTATCCAGCATGCATCTAGAGTATTAAGTTCATAAGAACAGAGTAACGCCTTAAGCAAGATGACATGATGTAGAGGGATAAATTCATGCAATATGATAAAAAAAACCATCTTGTTATCCTCGATGGCAACAATACAATATGTGCCTTGCTGCCCCTATTGTCACTGGGAAAGGACACCGCAAGATTGAACCCAAAGCTAAGCACTTCTCCCATTGCAAGAAAGATCAATCTAGTAGGCCAAACCAAACTGACAATTCGAAGAGACTTGCAAAGATAACCAATCATACATGAAAGAATTCAGAAGATTCAAATATTGTTCATAGCTAAACTTAATCATAAACCCACAATTCATCGGTCTCAACAAACACACCACAAAAGAAGATTACATTGAATAGATCTCCACGAGAGAGGGGGAGAACATTGTATTGAGATCCAAAAAGAGAGAAGAAGCCATCTAGCTACTAACTATGGACTTGAAGGTCTGAGGTAAACTACCGACACTTCATCGGAGGGGCTATCGTGTTGATGTAGAAGCCCTCCGTGATTGATGCCCCCTCCGGCGGAGCTCCGGAACAGGCCCCAAGATGGGATCTCGTGGGTGCAGAAGGTTGCGGCGGTGGAATTAGGTTTTTGGCTCCGTATCTGATCGTTTGGGGGTACGTAGGTATATATAGGAGGAAGAAGTACGTCGGTGGAGCAACATGGGGCCCACGAGGGTGGAGGGCGCGCCTGGGGGGGGGGTAGGCGCGCCCCCTACCTCGCGGCTTCCTCGAAGCTTCCTTGACTTAGGGTCCAAGTCTCCAGGATCATGTTCGTTCCAAAAATCACGTTCCCGAAGGTTTCATTCCGTTTGGACTCCGTTTGATATTCTTCTTCTGCGAAACTCTGAAATAGGCAAAAAAACATCAATTCTGGGCTGGGCCTCCGGTTAATAGGTTAGTCCCAAAAATAATATAAAAGTGAATAATAAAGCCCAATAATGTCCAAAACAGAAGATAATATAGCATGGAGCAATCAAAAATTATAGATACGTTGGAGACGTATCAAGCATCCCCAAGCTAAATTCCTGCTCGTCCTCGGGTAGGTAAATGATAAAAACAGGATTTTTGATATGGAATGCTGCTAGGCATAATTTCAATGTAACTCTTCTTAATTGTGGTATGAATATTCAGATCCGAAAGATTCAAGACAAAAGTTTAATATTGACATAGAAATAATAATACTTCAAGCATACTAACTAAGCAATTATGTCTTCTCAAAATAACATGGCCAAAGAAAGTTCATCCCTACAAAATCATATAGTTTAGTCATGCTCCATTTTCGTCACACAAGAATGCTCTCATCATGCACAACCCTGATGACAAGCCAAGCAATTGTTTTATACTTAGTAATCTCAAACTTTATAAACCTTCACGCAATACATGAGCGTGAGCCATGGATATAGCACTATGGGTGGAATAGAGTATAATGATGGGGGTTATGTGGAGAAGACAAAAAAGGAGAAAGTCTCACATCAACCGATGCACTAGAGCTATAAATGTATGAAAGCTCAACAAAAAAACTAAGTGGGTGAGCATCCAACTTGCTTGCTCGCGAAGACCTAGGGCACTTGAGGAGGCCCATTGTTGGAATATACAAGCCAAGTTCTATAATGAAAAATGCCCACTAGTATATGAAAGTGACAAAACAAGAGACTCTCTATCATGAAGATTATGGTGCTACTTTGAAGCACAAGTGTGGAAAAAAGGATAGTAGCATTGTCCCTTTTTATTTCTTTTTTTGGGCCTTCCTTTTTTTATTTGGCCTTTATCCTTTTTTTATTGGGACAATGCTCTATTAAATGATGATCATCACACTTCTATTTATTTAGAACTCAATGATTACAACTCGATACTAGAACAAAGTATGACTCTATATGAATGCCTCCGGTGGTGTACCGGGATATGCAATGAACCAAGAGTGACATGTATGAAAGAATTATGAATGGTGGCTTTGCCACAAATACTATGTCAACTACATGATCATGCTAAGCAATATGACAATGATGAACGTGTCATGATAAACGGAATGGTGGAAAGTTGCATGGCAATATATCTCGGAATGGCTATGGAAATGCCATAGTAGGTAGGTATGGTGGCTGTTTTGAGGAAGATATAAGGAGGATTATGTGTGAAAGAGCGTATCATATCACGGGGTTTGGATGCACCGGCGAAGTTTGCACCAACTCTCAATGTGAGAAAGGGCAATGCACGGTACCGAAGAGGCTAGCAATGATGGAAAGGTGAGAGTGCGTATAATCCATGGACTCAACATTAGTCATAAAGAACTCACATACTTGTTGCAAAAATCTACAAGTCATCAAAAACCAAGCACTACGCGCATGCTCCTAGGGGGATAGATTGGTAGGAAAAGACCATCGCTCATCCCCGACCGCCACTCATAAGGAGGACAATCAAAGAACACCTCATGTTTCAAATTTGTTACATAACGTTTACCATACGTGCATGCTATGGGACTTGCAAGCTTCAACACAAGTATTTATCAAATTCACAACTACTCAACTAGCACAACTTTAATATTACTACCTCCATATCTCAAAACAATCATCAAGGATCAAACTTCTCTTAGTATTCAAAACACTCATAAGAAAGTTTTTACTAATCTTGAATACCTAGCATATTAGGATTATTAAGCAAATTACCATGCTATTTAAGACTCTCAAAATAATCTAAGTGAAGCATGAGAGATCAATAGTTTCTATAAAACAAATCCACCATCGTGCTCTAAAAGATATAAGTGAAGTACTAGAGCAAAACTATATAACTCAAAAGATATAAGTGAAGCACATAGAGTATTCTAATAATTTCCGAATCATGTGTGTCTCTCTCAAAAGGTGTGTAAGGATGATTGTGGTAAACTAAAAAGCAAAGACTCAAATCATACAAGATGCTCCAAGCAAAACACATATCATGTGGTGAATAAAAATATAGCTCCAAGTAAAGTTACCGATGAAAGTAGACGAAAGAGGGGATGCCTTCCGGGGCATCCCCAAGCTTTGGCTCTTAGGTGTCCTTAGATTATCTTGGGGGTGCCATGGCCATCCCCAATCTTAGGCTCTTGCCACTCCTTGTTCCATAATCCATCAAATCTTTCACCCAAAACTTGAAAACTTCACAACACAAAACTTAACAGAAAATCTCGTGAGCTCCGTTAGCGAAAGAAAACAAAAGACCACTTCAAGGTACTGTAATGAACTCATTCTTTATTTATTTTGGTGTTAAAACTACTATATTCCAACTTTTCTATGGTTTATAAACTATTTTACTAGCCATAGATTCATCAAAATAAGCAAACAACACACGAAAAACAGAATCTGTCAAAAACAGAACAGTCTGTAGTAATCTGTAACTAACGCAAACTTCTGGAACTCCAAAAAATCAGCCAAAATAGGACGACCTAGCAATTTTTTTATTGATCCGCAGCAATTGGAATCAATATTTTATCACGTTTTGGTGATTTTTAACAATTATTGTCGTGAACAGGAAGTTTCTGGAAATTTCTGCAAGATCAAATAACTATCATCCAAGAAGATCCTATAGGTTTAACTTGGCACAAACACTAACTAAAACATAAAAACACATCTAACCAGAGGCTAGAACAAATATTTATTCCTAAACAGAAGCAAAAAGCAAAAAACTAAAAATAAAATTGGGTTGCCTCCCAACAAGCGCTATCGTTTAACGCCCCTAGCTAGGCATAAAAGCAAGGATAGATCTTGGTATTATCATCTTGATTCTTAATTCTTTTAGCGGGGTTATGCTCGAATCCTGGAGGTTCTTTACGTTTCCCTTCATATTCAGAAATCTTTAGATCTAAAGAGTCCAATCGCTTATTGCAAAGGGTAATCAACATATTCATGCGGTGGAGATTCCCGCTAACACTTTTAAGAGGTTCAAGAGACTTTTGTAAAATCTTAGTTACTTCGCAAATTTTCTCAAAAACTTGCGTTTCCTCTTGGGTATGATGAGCCCCTTTTGTTGAGGTAGAGTTCCTACTATACCTTCTATAATTTAATGCACAATACTGGGATCAATTTCAATAAAATTGCCTTTGGCAACGCAATCCAAGAGTTGTCTATGAGACATATTTAGTCCAACATAAAAGTTGCGAAGCAAAATTCTAAAATTCACCTCTAGGGTACAATTATGATAAGATTCCATCATTCTAAACCAAGCATCTTTTAAGTTTTCTCCTTGTCTTTGTTTGAAGTGAAGAACCTCAAACTCGGTGGACAAAGGAGCAGATAAGGGACTAGCCATGACGACAAGGCAAGAGAAAAAGATGTGAACGGAAAAGAGAGGGCGAATAAAACGGCAAGGGTGAAGTGGGGGAGAGGAAAACGAGAGGCAAATGGCAAATAATGTTATGCGGGAGATAAGGGTTTGTGATGGGTACTTGGTATGTTGACTTTTGCGTAGACCTCCCCGGCAACGGCGCCAGAAATCCTTCTTGCTACCACTTGAGCACTACGTTGGTTTTCCCTTGAAGAGGAAAGGGTGATGCAGCAAAGTAGCGTAAGTATTTCCCTCAGTTTTTGAGAACCAAGGTATCAATCCAGTAGGAGGCTACGCGTGAGTCCCTCGCACCTACACAAAACAAATAAATCCTCGCAACCAACGCGATAAGGGGTTGTCAATCCCTACACGGTCACTTACGAGAGTGAGATCTGATAGATATGATAGGATAATATTTTTTGGTATTTTTATGATAAAAATGCAAAGTAAAATAAAAGCAAAGTAAAAAAGGCAACGGAAATAACCAAGTGTTGGAAGATTAATATGATGAAGATAGACCCGGGGGCCATAGGTTTCACTAGTGGCTTCTCTCAAGAGCATAAGTATTTTACGGTGGGTGAACAAATTACTGTTGAGCAATTGACAGAACTGAGCATAGTTATGAGAATATCTAGGTATGATCATGTATATAGGCATCACGTCCGAGACAAGTAGACCGACTCCTGCCTGCATCTACTACTATTACTCCACACATAGACCGCTATCCAGCATGCATCTAGAGTATTAAGTTCATAAGAACAGAGTAACGCCTTAAGCAAGATGACATGATGTAGAGGGATAACTCATGCAATATGATAAAAAACCCATCTTGTTATCCTCGATGGCAACAATACAATACGTGCCTTGCTGCCCCTATTGTCACTGGGAAAGGACACCACAAGATTGAACCCAAAGCTAAGCACTTCTCCCATTGCAAGAAAGATCAATCTAGTAGGCCAAACCAAACTAATAATTCGAAAAGACTTGCAAAGATAACCAATCATACATAAAAGAATTCAGAAGATTCAAATATTGTTCATAGATACACTTGATCATAAACCCACAATTCATCGGTCTCAACAAACACACCGCAAAAGAAGATTACATCGAATAGATCTCCACGAGAGAGGGGGAGAACATTGTATTGAGATCCAAAAAGAGAGAAGAAGCCATCTAGCTACTAACTATGGACCCGACGGTCTGAGGTAAACTATTCACACTTCATCGGAGGGGCTATGGTGTTGATGTAGAAGCCCTCCGTGATCGATGCCCCTTCCGGCGGAGCTCCGGAACAGGGCCCAAGATGGGATCCCGTGGGTACAAAAGGTTGCGGCGGTGGAATTAGGTTTTTGGCTCCGTATCTGATCGTTTGGGGGTACGTAGGTATATATAGGAGGAAGAAGTGCGTCGGTGGAGCAACATGGGGCCCACGAGGGTGGAGGGCGCGCCTAGGGGAGGGGGGTAGGCGCGCCCCCTACCTCGTGGCTTCCTCGAAGCTTCCTTGACTTAGGGTCCAAGTCTCCTGGATCATGTTCGTTCCAAAAATCACGTTCCCGAAGGTTTCATTCCGTTTGCACTCCGTTTGATATTCTTCTTCTGCGAAACTCTGAAATAGGCAAAAAACAGCAATTCTGGGCTGGGCCTCCGGTTAATAGGTTAGTCCCAAAAATAATATAAAAGTGAATAATAAAGCCCAATAATGTCCAAAACAGAAGATAATATAGCATGGAGCAATCAAAAATTATAGATACGTTGGAGACGTATCAGCAACCGTGAGTACTCATCCAAAGTACTCGCAAGCAAGGATCTACACTACATATGCATGGGTATCTGTGTAAAGGGGCAATATCGGTGGACTGAACTGCAGAATGCCAGAATAAGAGGGGGATAGCTAGTCCTGTCGAAGACTACGCTTCTGGCAGCCTCCATCTTGCAGCATGTAGAAGAGAGTAGATGGTAAGTTCACCAAGTATCATCGCATAGCATAAACCTACCCGGTGATCCTCCCCTCGACGCCCTATGTGAGAGCGATCACCGGGTTATATCTGGCACTTGGAAGGGTGTGTTTTATTAAGTATCCAGTTCTAGTTGTCATATGGTCAAGGTACAACTCCAAGTCGTCCTGTTACCGAGATCACGGCTATTTGAATAG
Source organism: Aegilops tauschii subsp. strangulata (assembly GCF_002575655.3). Taxonomy (NCBI): domain Eukaryota; kingdom Viridiplantae; phylum Streptophyta; class Magnoliopsida; order Poales; family Poaceae; genus Aegilops; species Aegilops tauschii. The sequence goes on along the minus strand of NC_053041.3, from coordinate 393,217,231 downwards.
ATAAACTTCCCTGCAGGGGTGCACCACATTACCCAACACGCTCGATCCCATTTGGCCGGACACACTTTCCTGGGTCATGCCCGGCCTCGGAAGATCAACACGTCGCAGCCCCACCTAGGCACAACAGAGAGGTCAGCACGCCGGTCTAAATCCTATGCGCGCAGGGGTCTGGGCCCATCGCCCATTGCACACCTGCACGTTGCGAACGCGGCCGGTGAGCAGACCTAGCAACCTCCATTACAAAGGAAGTTGCGTTACGCGGTCCAACCCGGCGCGCGCCGCTCAGTCGCTGACGTCAAGAAGACTTTGGCTGATACCACGATGTCGAGTGCCCATAATTGTTCCCGCGTAGTTGGTTAGTGCGTATAGGCCAGTGGCCAGACTCAGATCAAATACCAAGATCTCATTAAGCGTGTTAATTGAAGTATCCGCGAACGCCGACCAGGGCCAGGCCCACCTCTCTCCTAGGTGGTCTCAACCTGCCCTGTCGCTCCGCCACAAAGTAACAGTCGGGGGGCCGCCGGGAACCCAGGCCCATCTCTACTGGGATGGAGCCACCTGCCCCTTCAGCCCCATCTCCGAACAGTATCATAAGTAATGTAACAGTATAAAGTATATAACATATGCCCGTGATCACCTCCCGAAGTGATCACGGCCCAGTAGTATAGCATGGCAGACGGACAAGAGTGTAGGGCCACTGATGGAACGCTAGCATCCTATACTAAGCAGTAGGATAGCAAGTAAGGGTAACAACTGTAGCAACAAGGACAGCCTATGCATCAGAATAGGTTTAACCGAAAGTAGTAACATGCTACACTACTCTAATACAAGCGGTAGAGAGAAGGAATAGGCGATATCTGGTGATCAAGGGGGGGCTTGCCTGGTTGCTCTGGCAAGTAGGGGGTCGTCAACAACATAGTCGGTCGGGGCACCAGCAGCGGCGTCGGTCTCGTAGTCTACCAGAGAGAAGAGGGGGAAGAAACAATGAATACAATGAAAACATATGCATAACGATGCATGACAAAGCAAACAACGGTGTTATGTGTGCCCTAACGCGGTAGGAGGTGATACCGGCGAAGGGGGGAAACATCCGGGAAAGTATCCCCAGTGTTTCGCGTTTTCGGACAGATGAACCGGAGGTGAAATGTTGCAGGTTCGATATGCTAAGGATGTGTGGTGGACAAACGGGCTACGTATTCAGATTCGTCTCGTAGTTCTGAGCAACTTTCATGTACAAAGTTTTTTCATCCGAGCTACGGTTTATTTTATATTAATTTTAAAAGACTTAAATCATCTTTAGCATTTACTTAATTATTTTAAAGCAACATTATCCAGAATAGTGCTTGTTGACGTCAGCATGACGTCAGCAGTCAACTATGACCATTGACCGGTTAAGCTGACGTGTGGGTCCCACATGTCATAGGCTGAAGACTAACTATTTGTTAACATTTAATTAGTATGTTAATTAGAGTTAATTAGTTAACTAAATAGTGTTAATTAAGTTAATTAATTAATATTTATTTATTTAATTCTTTTAATTAGTTTTTAAATTAGTTTTTTTAACAAACGTTCTGGGGCGCGGGGCCTACTTGTCATAGGCCCATGGCCTTAACGCGCGCGTGGGTTCGGGCGGAACCGGGCGAAGGGCGCCTAGGCGGGTGCTCGCCCGCAGGGATTGCGGCGGGGCGAGGCCAGTGGCCAGGCGGGCGCAACCAAGCGGGTGCGCGAGCGGGAGGGCGCGGCCAACGCCGGCGAGCGACGGAGCCGGACCGGCGGGAACAGCGCCGGGTCCTGTCGGATGCAGGCGAGGGTGCGGGTGCTTGACGCGGCCAGCGAGCGCGGGGGCCGCGGCCACGGCGAGGCTGCCGGCAGGGGCTAGCGGGGAGGGAGAGGCAGCTGGAGGCGAGCATCGGCGGCTGCGCTGGGGCATCAGCAAGCAGTAGCTGTGCGGCGCAGCGAGCGGCCGCGGCGGCAGGTCGGGGCGCAGCGGGCACTGGGAAAAGTGCGCGGCCACGGCGAGCAGCAAGCGAGTGCGGCGGGCGGCGCACGTAGGCGCATCGAGTGCGGTGGGGGACGGTGCGGGCAGCCAAGGGCTCGCGGTGGGCGCAGCCATGTCGTGCGCGGGAACGGAAGAGAGAGCGAGGTGCTCACGGCGAGGCTGTAGGGGAATGGCAGCGGGCTCGAGGAGGAGTCGGGGAGGCGACGACGACGGTGGGGCGGTCCGGCAAGTGGCGGTGGTCGGCAACGGGACCGGTGCGCCGTTCTCGACGGAGGGGCGACGAGGTCGGCAGGGTCGGGGCGCCAAGGAGCAGTGTTCGGCGATGGGGATCGGGGCAGTTGCCCGATCCAGATGGGGGGAGTGGGAGTCGTGGGTGGGGATTAGGGTTCGCGAGAGTACGAGGGAGGTTATGTAGTGGGGCGGGGCGGTTGGGCCACTGGGCTGGCCGGCTGGTGGTTCTGGTGGGCCAAGGCCCAGTGGGGCAGGGGGATTTCCTTTTCTTTATTTTTTTTTTACTTTTCTTTTCTTTTAGTTGCTGTTTATTCTAGTGTTAACAATATACCAAAGTGGCACCTAAATTGATGTTCCAATTATAGTTTTGTAATTAATTATTATTTAAAAGTATTTAAATAATAGTTTTCGCTACTGTTTTAATCATTTTAGAGTATTCTAACATTTTATAAAAGTGTGATTTCTTCACCATAAATACCTATGCATTATTTGGCACAACCCAAACATTTTAGTTTTAGTGTTTGAAAACTTTTACCGTTTGACTTGATTTTGAATTTGAATTTGAATCGGTTTCGAACTAACGCGAGATTAGCAATAGTAACTGTGGTGACGTGGCATCATTAACAGAGGTTTACTGTAGCTTAATTATTCGGGCGTCACATTCATCATGGTCTAGTAACATGACTTCCAGAACAGGATTACCGTACCACTCTGGTGCGGAACGTACTCTGGTTGACCTACGAGGTTCGGTAGTAACTTGATTTGAAGTTTCACGATCATCATCATTAGCTTCCTCACTAATTGGTGTAGGCATCAGGGAACGGTTTTCGGTGATGAACTACTTTCCAATTCAAGAGAAGGTACAATTACCTCACCAAGTTCTACTTTCCTCCCACTCACTTCTTTGAAGAGAAACTCCTTCTCTAGAAAGGATCCATTCTTAGCAACAAATATCTTGCCTTCGAATCTATGATAGAAGGTGTACCCAACAGTTTCTTTTGGGTATCCTATAAAGACGCACTTCTCTGATTTGGGTTCGAGCTTATCAGGCTGAAGCTTTTTCACATAAGCATCGCAACCTCAAACTTTAAGAAATGACAGCTTAGGTTTCTTGCCAAACCACAGTTCATACGGTGTCGTCTCAACGGATTTAGATGGTGCCCTATTTAACGTGAATGCAGATGTCTCTAATGCATAACCCCAAAATGATAGTGGTAAATCGGTAAGAGACATCATAGATCGCACCATATCTGATAAAGTACGGTTATGACGTTCGGACACACCATTATGCCATGGTGTTCCAGGTGGTGTGAGTTGTGAAACTATTCCACATTGTTTTAAATGAAGGCCAAACTCGTAACTCAAATATTTGCCTCCGCGATTAGATCGTAGAAACTTTATTTTCTTGTTACGATGATTTTCCACTTCACTCTGAAATTCTTTGAACTTTTCAAATGTTTCAGACTTGTGTTTTATAAAGTAGATATACCCATATCTGCTCAAATCATCTGTGAAGGTCAGAAAATAACGATACCCACCACGACCCTCAACACTCATTGGACCGCATACATCAGTATGTATTATTTCCAATAAGTCAGTGGCTCGCTCCATTGTTTCGGAGAACGGAGTCTTAGTCATCTTGCCCATGAGGCATGGTTCGCAAGAATCAAATGATTCATAATCAAGTGATTCCAAAAGTCCATCTTCATGGAGTTTCTTCATGCGCTTTACACCAATATGACCTAAATGGCAGTGCCACAAATATGTTGCACTATCACTATCAACTTCGCATCTTTTGGCATTAATATTATGAATATGTGTATCACCGCGATCGAGATTCAACAAAAATAGACCCCTCTTCAAGGGTGCATGACCATAAAAGATATTACCCATATAAATAGAACAACCATTATTCTCTGATTTAAATGAATAACCTTCTCGCATCAAACAAGATCCAGATTTTATGTTCATGCTCAACGCTGGCACCAAATAACAATTATTCAAGTCTAAAACTAATCCCAAAGGTAGATGTAGAGGTAGCGTGCCGACAACGATCACATTGACCTTGGAACCATTCCCGACGCGCACCATCACCTCGTCCTTAGCCAATCTTCGTTTAATCCGTAGCCCCTGTTTCGAGTTGCAAATATGAGCAACATAACCAGTATCAAATACCCAGGCGCTACCACGAGCATTAGTAAGGTACACATCAATAACATGTATATCAAATATACCTTTGTTCATTTTGCCATCCTTCTTATCCGCCAAATACTTGGGGCAGTTCCGCTTCCAGTGTCCAGTCCCTTTGCAGTAGAAGCACTCAGTTTCAGGCTTATGTCCAGACTTGGGCTTCTTCCCGGGAGTGGCAACTTGCTTGACATTCTTCTTGAAGTTTCCCTTCTTTCTTTTGCCCTTTTTCTTGAAACTAGTGGTCTTGTTAACCATCAACACTTGATGCTCTTTCTTGATTTCTACCTCCGCAGCTTTGAGCATAGCGAAGAGCTCAGGAATTGTCTTATCCATCCCTTGCATATTATAGTTCATCACGAATCCTTTGTAGCTTGGTGGCAGTGATTGAAGAACTCTGTCAATAACACTATCATCCCGAAGATTAACTCCCAGCTGAGTCAAGTGGTTATGGTACCCAGACATTCTGAGTATGTGTTCACTGATAGAACTGTTCTCCTCCATCTTGCACCTATAGAACTTGTTGGAGACTTCATATCTCTCAACTCGCATTTGCTTGAAATATTAACTTCAACTCCTGGAACATCTCATATGGTCCATGACGTTCAAAACGTCTTTGAAGTCCCGATTCTAAGCCGTTGAGCATGGCACACTGAACTATAGAGTAGTCATCAGACCACGTCTGCCAGACGTTGATACGTCTCCAACGTATCTATAATTTTTTATCGTTCCATGCTATTATATTATCTGTTTTGGATGTTTAATGGGCTTTAATATGCTCTTTTATATTATTTTTGGGACTAACCTATTAACCGGAGGCCCAGTGCCAGTTGCTGTTTTTTTTGCCTATTTCAGTGTTTCGCAGAAAAGGAATATCAAATGGAATCCAAACGGAACGAAACCTTCGCGAGGATCTTTCTTGGAACAAATGCAATCCTGGAGACTTGGAGTGGAAGTCAGAGACGCAATGAGGCGACCACAAGGCAAGAGGGCACGCCCAGGGGGGTAGGTGATACGTCTCCAACGTATCTATAATTTATGAAGTATTCATGCTATTATAATTTCCATCTTGGATGTTTTATGGGCTTTACTATGCACTTTTATATTATTTTTGGGACTAACCTATTGACTCAGAGCCCAGTGCCAGTTCCTGTTTTTTTCCCTTGTTTCAGTGTTTCGAAGAAAAGGAATATCAAACGGAGTCGAAACGGAATGAAACCTTCTGGAGAAGTTATTTTTGGAAGGAAAGCAACCCGGGAGACTTGGAGTCCACGTCAAGGGAGCAACGAGGAAGGCACAAGGCAGGGGGGCGCGCCCACCCCCCTGGGCGCGCCCTCCACCCTCGTGGGCCCCTCGTGGCTCCCCTGACGTATTTCTTCCGCCTATATATATCCATATACCCTAAAACCTTCGGGGAACAAAATAGATCGGGAGTTCCGGCGCCGCAAGCCTCTGTAGCCACCAAAACCCAATCGGGACCCTGTTCCGGCACCCTGCCGGAGGGGGAATCCCTCACCAGTGGCCATCTTCATCATCCCGGCGCTCTCCATGACGAGGAGGGAGTAGTTCACCCTCGGGGCTGAGGGTATGTACCAGTAGCTATGTGTTTGATCTCTCTCTCTCTCGTGTTCTTGAGGTGATACGATCTTGATGTATCGCGAGCTTTGCTATTATAGTTGGATCTTATGTTTCTTCTCCCCCTCTACTCTCTTGTAATGGATTGAGTTTTCCCTTTGAAGTTATCTTATCGGATTGAGTCTTTAATGATTTGAGAACACTTGATGTATGTCTTGCCGTGCGTATCTATGGTGACAATGGGATATCACGTGATTCACTTGATGTATGTTTTGGTGATCAACTCGCGGGTTCCGCCCATGAACCTATGCTTAGGGGTCGGCACACGTTTTCGTCTTGATTCTCCGGTAGAAACTTCGGGGCACTCTTTGAAGTACTTTGTGTTGGTTGAATAGATGAATCTGAGATTGTGTGATGCATATCGTATAATCATACCCACGGATACTTGAGGTGACATTGGAGTATCTAGGTGACATTAAGGTTTTGGTTGATTTGTGTCTTAAGGTGTTATTCTAGTACGAACTCTAGGGCTGTTTGTGACACTTATAGGAATAGCCCAACGGATTGATTGGAAAGAATAACTTTGAGGTGGTTTCGTACCCTACCATAATCTCTTCGTTTGTTCTCCGCTCTTAGTGACTTTGGAGTGACTCTTTGTTGCATGTTGAGGGATAGTTATATGATCCAACTATGTTATTATTGTTGAGAGAACTTGCACTAGTGAAAGTATGAACCCTAGGCCTTGTTTCCTACCATTGCAATACCGTTTACGCTCACTTTTACCACTAGTTACCTTGCTGTCTTTATATTTTCAGATTACAAAAACCTATATCTACCATCCATATTGCACTTGTACCACCATCTCTTCGCCGAACTAGTGCACCTATACAATTTACCATTGTATTGGGTGTGTTGGGGACACAAGAGACTCTTTGTTATTTGGTTGCAGGGTTGTTTGAGAGAGACCATCTTCATCCTATGCCTCCCACGGATTGATAAACCTTAGGTCATCCACTTGAGGGAAATTTGCTACTGTCATACAAACCTCTGCACTTGGAGGCCCAACAACGTCTACAAGAAGAAGGTTGTGTAGTAGACATCAAGCTCTTTTCTGGCGTCGTTGCCGGGGAGGTGAGTGCTTGAAGGTATATCTTTAGATCTTGCAATCGAATCTTTTAGTTTCTTGTTTTATCACTAGTTTAGTTTATAAAAGAAAACTACAAAAAAATGGAATTGAGTTTACCTCATACGCTTCATCTTTTTAATATCTTTCGTGAGTATGATGGGAAGGAAAATTGTGCCAAAGTGTTAGAAGAAGAATGCATTAAAATGTTTGGCAATAAATATTTGAATGATGAGCATGATTGCAATGTTGTTAGTATGAATTCTTTGAATATCTATGATGCTAATGATATGCAAAGCCATAAGCTTGGGGAAGCTATGTTTGATGAAGATGATATTTTTTGTCCCCCAAGCTTTGATGAGCAAATTTACTATGATGAAAGCATGCCTCCTATCTATGATGATTATTGTGATGACACATATGCTTTAAAGAACAATAATAGCCATGAAACTTGTCATCTTGATCTTAATTTTCAATCACATGATAGTTATTTTGTTGAGTTTGCTCCCACTACTATTCATGAGAAGAATTTTGCTTATGTGGAGAGTAGTAAATTTTCTATGCTTGTAGATCATGAAAAGAATGCTTTATGTGCTGGTTATATTGTTGAATTCATTCATGATTCTACTGAAAATTATTATGAGGGAGGAACATATGCTTGTAGGAATTGCAATAATATCAAGTTTCCTCTCTATGTGTTGAAAATCTTGAAGATTTGCTTGTTTTGCCTTCCTATGCTAGTTGATTATTGTTCCCATAAGTTGTTTGCTCACAAAATCCTTATGCATAGGAAGTGGTTTAGACTTAAATGTGCTAGTCATATTCTTCATGATGCTCTCTTTGCGTTTCAATTCTTATCTTTTATGTGAGCATCATTGAAATCATCATGCCTAGCTAGGGGCGTTAAACGTAAGCGCTTGTTGGGAGGCAACCCAATTTTATTTTATTTTTCCTTGCTTTTTGCTCCTGTTTATCAATAAATAACCCATCTAGCTTCTGTTAAGATGTGGTTTTATGTTTTAATTAGTGTTTGTGCCAAGTAAGACCTATAGGATCTTCTTGGATGATAGTTATTTGATCTTGCTAAAAATTCCAGAAACTTTCTGTTCACGAAAACAATTGTTAAAAATCACCAGAACGTGATAAAATACTGATTCCAATTGCAATAGATCAATAAAAAAATTATCTAAGTATTCCTACTTTGGTGGATTTTTATGAGTTCCAGAAGTTTGTGTTAGTTACAGATTACTACAGACTGTTCTGTTTTTGACAGATTCTGTTTTTCGCGTGTTGTTTGCTCATTTTGATGAATCTATGGCTAGTAAAAGAGTTTATAAACCATAGAGAAGTTGGAATAAAGTAGGTTTAACACCAATATAAATAAAGAATGAGTTAATTACAGTACCTTAAAGTGGTGTTTTGTTTTCTTTCGCTAACGGAGATCACGAGATCTTCTGTTAAGTTTTGTGTTGTGAAGTTTTCAAGTTTTGGGTAAAGATTCGATGGACTATGGAATAAGGAGTGGAAAGAGCCTAATATTGGGGATGCCCAAGGCACCCCAAGGTAATATTCAAGGACAACCAAGAGCCTAAGCTTGGGGATGCCCCGGAAGGCATCCCCTCTTTCGTCTTCGTTCATCGGTAACTTTCCTTGGAGCTATATTTTTATTCACCACATGATATGTGTTTCGCTTGGAGCGTCATTTTATTTTCTTTAGCTTTGCTTGCTGTTTGAATAAAATACCAAGATCTGAAATTCTTAAATGAGAGAGAGTCTCCACTTAGCTACATAATTATTTAACTACTCATTGATCTTCACTTATATCTTTTTGGAGTAGTTTGTCATTTACTCGTGTGCTTCACTTATATCCTATGAGTAAATGGTTGAATGATTTGAATGTCATAAATCTGAAATTATATATGTTTCATATGCTTATCCCTTGGGGAGTAATGCCTTCACACATAATAAGTAGAGGTGGTAAATTTATTGAAGGTTAGCAAGCATTGTATTGGTCACTTGAACAATTCATGAAAGAATATTGAAGGAAGAGAGGTTTCACATATAAATATACTATCTTGGCCAGCTTCTATGATTGTGAGCCCCATTAATTATTTTCAAACCTGAGCAAATTAGTTGAAGTTGGACAAGGAAGACAACATAATGAGTTATGCTTGAGTATATTTGTATAAGTTATATTGTTTTGGATCCTCTAACATGTGGTGCTTGCTACTTAGAATCCTTTGCTAGCCAAAATATCTGTACTAAGCGGGAATACTGCTTGTGCATCCAAACTCCTTGAACCAAGTTTCTTCCATAAGTGTCCACCATATCTACCTATATATGGTATTTACCTGCCGTTCCAAGTAAATTTGCATGTGCCAAACTCTAAACCTTCAAATAATAATCTGTTTTGTATGCCCAAATCGCTCATGTAGCGACTACGGGTTAGCAGTATCTTCCATGCTAGGTGGGTTATTCTCACGATTAGTGGACTACGCTCATCATTCACGAGAAAATGGCCGCTAACTGGGATGCCCAGTCCCATGATCAAAAGATCGAAATCAAATAGAAAATAATTGCAAACAAAACTCCCCCAGGTTTGATGTTAGTTGGAGGCACCCGCTGTTTCGGGCAAGCCATGGATTGATGATTGTTGGTGGAGGGGGAGTAAAAATCTTTACCTTTCTGTTTGGGAACCGCCTATAATGTATGTAGTATGGAAGATATTGGGAACTCTTGGTCGTTATGTTGACAATGAAAGCATACCTCTCAAAATTATTTTCATCTATGTTTTTGCTTCGAGCTCTGGCACCTCTGCAAATCCCTGCTTCCCTCTGCGGAGGGCCTATCTTTTACTTTTATGCAAGAGTCAGTAGTATTCCTTCTCATTCCAACCTACTCTTTAGTTGGCAAGCATCATATGATGGAAAGATCTAAGCATATATGGCCATTCAAATATATTTGATCATGAATTATTACTGTTGACATTACCCTTGAGGTAAAAAGTTGGGAGGCGAAACATTAAGCCCCTATCTTTCTCTGTGTTCGATGAACACTATTTGTTCTGAAAATATGCTTTGAGTGGTAGCAATCATGGAAGACTAAATGATAGTTGAGTATGTGAAGTTTGCTGAATCAAATCTCTGACATAGACTCTTCCTGAAAATAAGATGAATTGTAATTGTTTAATGACTAATAACACGGTTTGTTAGTTTTGAAGAAAGTTTATGATCTATACTTTAACATGTGAATAGTTTGTTACTTGATCATGAAAAGCTCTATGAATTGAGCTACTATTATGACATATAATGATGCTAGAAAAGGTGATTGAAATTATCATTGATCAAACTTATGCACCTGCTAGCATTCACACTTCATAAATTATTTCTTTTATCATTTACCTACTCGAGGACGAGCAGGAATTAAGCTTGGGGATGCTGATACGTCTCCAACGTATCTATAATTTATGAAGTATTCATGCTATTATATTATCCATCTTAGATGTTTAATGGGCTTTACTATGCACTTTTATATTATTTTTGGGACTAACCTATTGACCCAGAGCCCAGTGCCAGTTCCTGTTTTTCCCTTGTTTCAGTGTTTCGAAGCAAAGGAATATCAATCGGAGTCGAAACAGAATGAAACCTTCTGGAGAAGTTATTTTGGAAGGAAAGCAACCCGGGAGACTTGGAGTCCACGTCAAGGGAGCAACGAGGAAGGCACGAGGCAGGGGGCGCGCCCACCCCCCCGGGCGTGCCCTCCACCCTCGTGGGCCCCTCGTGGCTCCCCTGACGTATTTCTTCCGCCTATATATATCCATATACCCTAAAACCTTCGGGGAACAGAATAGATCGGGAGTTCCGCCGCCGCAAGCCTCTGTAGCCACCAAAACCCAATCGGGACCCTGTTTCGGCACCCTGCCGGAGGGGGAATCCCTCACCGGTGGCCATCTTCGTCATCCCGGCGCTCTCCATGACGAGGAGGGAGTAGTTCACCCTCGGGGCTGAGGGTATGTACCAGTAGCTATGTGTTTGATCTCTCTCTCTCTCGTGTTCTTAAGGTGATACAATCTTAATGTATCGCGAGCTTTGCTATTATAGTTGGATCTTATGTTTCTTCTTCCCCTCTACTCTCTTGTAATGGGTTGAGTTTTCCCTTTGAAGTCATCTTATCGGATTGAGTCTTTAATGATTTGAGAACACTTGATGTATGTCTTGTCGTGCGTATCTGTGGTGACAATGGGATATCACGTGATTCACTTGATGTATGTTTTGGTGATCAACTTGCGGGTCCGCCCATGAACCTATGCATAGGGGTTGGCACACGTTTTCGTCTTGATTCTCCGGTAGAAACTTCGGGGCACTCTTTGAAGTACTTTGTGTTGGTTGAATAGATGAATCTGAGATTGTGTGATGCATATCGTATAATCATACCCACGGATACTTGAGGTGACATTGGAGTATCTAGGTGACATTAGGGTTTTGGTTGATTTGTGTCTTAAGGTGTTATTCTAGTACGAACTCTAGGGCTGTTTGTGACACTTATAGGAATAGCCCAACGGATTGATTGGAAAGAATAACTTTGAGGTGGTTTCGTACCCTACCATAATCTCTTCGTTTGTTCTCCGCTATTAGTGACTTTGGAGTGACTCTTTGTTGCATGTTGAGGGATAGTTATATGATCCAACTATGTTATTATTGTTGAGAGAACTTGCACTAGTGAAAGTATGAACCCTAGGCCTTGTTTCCTACCATTGCAATACCGTTTACGCTCACTTTTACCACTAGTTACCTTGCTGTTTTTATATTTTCAGATTACAAAAACCTATATCTACCATCCATATTGCACTTGTACCACCATCTCTTCGCCGAACTAGTGCACCTATACAATTTACCATTGTATTGGGTGTGTTGGGGACACAAGAGACTCTTTGTTATTTGGTTGCAGGGTTGTTTGAGAGAGACCATCTTCATCCTACGCCTCCCACGGATTGATAAACCTTAGGTCATCCACTTGAGGGAAATTTGCTACTGTCCTAGAAACCTCTGCACTTGGAGGCCCAACAATGTCTACAAGAAGAAGGTTGTGTAGTAGACATCAGTAGGCGCCCCCCCACCCTCGTGGGCCCCTCGTAGCTCCACCAACCTACTTCTTTCGCCTATACATACTGTTATACGCTGAAAACAACCAGGGGATCCACGAAACCACTTTTCCACCACCGCAACCTTTTGTACCCAGATCCCATCTTGGGGCCTTTTCCGGCGATCTGCCGGAGGGGGAATCAATCATGGAGTGCTTCTACATCAACACCATAGCCTCTCTCTCTTTGGGTCCATAGTTATTAGCTTGGCTTCTTCTCTCTCTTTGGTTCTCAATACAAAGTTCTCCTCGATGTTCTTGGAGATCTATTCGATGTAATACTTTTTGCAGTGTGTTTGCCGAGATCCGATGAATTGTGGGTTTATGATCAAGATTGTCTATGAGCAATATTTGGTTCTTCTCTGAATTCTTATATGCATGATTTGATATCTTTGCAAGCCTCTTTGAATTATCGGTTTAGTTTGGCCTACTAGATTGATCTTTCTTGCAATGGGAGAAGTGCTTAGCTTTGGGTTCAATCTTGCGGTGTCCTTTCCCAGTGACAGCAAGGGCAGCAAGGCACGTATTGTATAGTTGCCATCGAGGATAAAAAGATGGGGTTTATATCATATTGCTTGAGTTTATCCCTCTACATCATGTCATCTTGCCTAATGCGTTACTCTGTTCTTATGAACTTAATACTCTAGATGCATGCTGGATAGCGGTCGATGTGTGGAGTAATAGTAGTAGATGAAGAATCGTTTTGGTCTACTTGACACGGACGTGATGCCTATGTTCATGATCATGCCTAGATATTCTCATAACTATGCGCTTTTCTATCAATTGCTCAGCAGTAATTTGTTCACCCATCATAATATATGCTATCTTGAGAGAAGCCACTAGTGAAACCTATGGCCCCCAGGTCTATTTTACATCATATTAGTTTCCCGTCAACTAGCCATTTCTGTCGCTGTTTATTTTGCAATCTTTACTTTCCAATCTATACAAAAAAAATACCAAAAATATTTATCTTATTATCTTTATCAGATCTCACTTTTGCAAGTGGCCATGGATTGACAACCCCTTTATCGTGTTGGTTGCAAGGTTCTTGATTGTTTGTGCAGGTACTAGGCGATTTGTGTGTAGTCTCCTACTAGATTGATACCTTGGTTCTCAAAAACTGAGGGAAATACTTACGCTACTTTGCTGCATCACCCTTTCCTCTTCAAGGGAAAACCAACGCATGCTCAAGAGGTAGCAAAAAGGATTTCTGGCGCCGTTGCCGGGGAGATCTACGCCAAGTCAAGACATACCAAGTAACCATCATAAACTCTTCTCCCTCGCATTACATTATTTGCCATTCGCCTCTCGTTTTCCTCTCCCCCACTTGTAAAACGATTTTCGAAAACCTTTGCCTTTTCTTCGCCTTCTTCCTATATGTCTTTTTGTTTGTGTTTCCATGTGCCTTCTATTTTCTTGCTTCTTTGCTTGCTAAAAATCTGTTGATATGGATCCACTTAAAGTGTTCTACTTGGATCATCTTCGATCTATATGTGCTCGTGCTGAAACCCCAACTAGTTTAGTTGAGGGAAAATCTTTAGATGAGCATGCTCATTTTGTGCATCATCGTTTGTCTGAAAAGGGGAAGCTCTTATGGTATCAAATAAATAGTTTGCTATGCTATGCTTGGAATCTCTGTGAAATTTATGATTTTACTTGTTGCTCTAAGAACGCTAAAAAACACATTCCCTACCTATGTGAGTTTAATGATAATGAAATCTTATCGTCTTATGGAAAGGGTGTTTATAGTTACTATGATATCAAAAAAATTGAAGAATTTGTCGTTTTTAAGGGTGCTCATGAAGTTGCTTCTTTGATTGAAAAGTATGATATTACTCTCTACAAATCTGAAAATTCCGACATACTTAAATATTGCTATGAAAACTATGCTCATAATGCCTATGTTAAGGAATTTATTGAGAGAATGACCGTTGCTTTGGAAGAAAATAATGATATGCATGAATCTATAGATAATTATGATTCCGATGATTTGATTGAAATGTCCCTTGATGAACATGATGCTTGCTATTCTTATGGCCATGATGCCAATATTTATGGAGATGAATTTGCTATAGTTCCTTATGTTAAACATGTGATTATTGCTATTGCACCCATACTTGATAGTTCCTTGAATCAAAAGCATGATTGCAATGATGTTACTATAAATTATCTTGATGTCAATTGTGCTAATAATATGCAAAACCCTAAGCTTGGGGATGCTAGTTTGCTATGTCCTCTACTTATTGCAATGATCATGATTGGGGTGATTCTTTTTATGTTCTTGAAAATTTATTTAAGCCCCATGATGAATATGAGATTGATAATAGTGTTTGCAATAATATTGAAAGTGGGTTTGGAAGAGTGTCAACTTTAGATCCCACATATTTGGAGTATGTTCAATCTTATGAAATTTTTGATAAAAGTGAGTTTGGAGAGGTCATGACTTTAGTTAATGATATTCCCACTATTTTGGAAGAGTGTCAACTTTGCATGCATGTGGATCATGTAGAGAAAATTTTATGTGATAGCTATATCGTTGAATTTGAATATGATCCCACATGTAATTATTATGAGAGAGGAAAATATTGTTGTAGAAATTTTGATCTTACTAAATTACCTCTCGTCATATTGAGATTGCTATTGTCTCTTTCTTCTTCCTTGCTTATGCTAATTTTTGCTTGCTATGATAATTTGTTTGCTTATAAAATGCCTATGCATAGGAAGTATGTTAGACTTAGATGTGTTTATCACGTGTTCTATGATTCTCTCTTTGTGCTTTAAGTTTTGTCTTTGATGCGAGCATCATTAAAATTATCAATGCCTAGCTAGGGGCGTTAAACGATAGCACTTGTTGGGAGGCAACCCAATTTTATTTTTGTTATTTGCTTTTTATTCCTGTTTAGTAATAAATAATTCATATATCCTCTGTTTAGATGTGGTTTTATGTTTTAATTAGTGTTTGTTCCAAGTAGAACCTTTGGGAAGACTTGGGTGAAGTCTTTGCGATCTTGCTGTAAAAAACAGAAACTTTAGTGCTCACGAGATTAGCTGCCACTTTTTACTGGAGAGTGCTTTTAGGTTGATTCTTTTTGAAAATGATTAATAGATAAATTACTCACGTCCACCAATTTATTTCAGAATTTTTGGAGTTCAATAAGTATTCGTTTGTTACAGATTACTACAGACTGTTCTGTTTTTGACAGATTCTGTTTTTCATGTGTTGTTTGCTTATTTTGATGAATCTATGGCTAGTATCGGGGGGTATGAACCATATAGAAGTTGTAATATAGTAGGTTTAACACCAATATAAATAAATAATGAGTTCATTACAGTACCTTAAAGTGGTGGTTTGTTTTCTTATACTAACGGAGCTCATGAGATTTTCTGTTTAAGTTTTGTGTTGTGAAGTTTTCAAGTTTTTGGGTAAAGATTTGATGGATTTTGGAATAAGGAGTGTCAAGAGCCTAAGCTTGGGGTGCCCAAGGCACCACAAGGTAAAATTCAAGGACAACCAAAATCCTAAGCTTGGGGATGCCCCGGAAGGCATCCCCTCTTTCGTCTTCGTCTATCGGTAACTTTACTTGAGGCTATATTTTTATTCACCACATGATATGTGTTTTGCTTGGAGAGTCTTGTATGATTTGATTCTTTGCTTTTTACTTTACCACAATCATCCTTGCTGTACACACCTTTTGGAGAGACACACATGAATCGGAATTTATTAGAATACTCTATGTGCTTCACTTATATCTTTTGAGCTAGATAATTTTGCTCTAGTGCTTCACTTATATATTTTTAGAGTACGGTGGTGGTTTTATTTTATAGAAATTATTGATCTCTCATTCTTCACTTATATTATTTTGAGAGTCTTTTAGAACAGCATGGTAATTTGTTTTGGCTATAAAATTAGTCCTAATATGATGAGCATCCAAGATGGGTATAGTAAAAACTATCATATAAAGTGCATTAAATACTATGAGAAGTTTGATTCCTTATGATTGTTTTGAGATATGAAGATGGTGATATTAGAGTCATGCTAGTTGAGTAGTTGTGAATTTGAGAGATACTTGTGTTAAAGTTTGTGATTCCCGTAGCATGCACGTATGGCGAACCGTTATGTGATGAAGTCGGAGCATGATTTATTTATTGATTGTCTTCCTTATGAGTGGCGGTCGGGGATGAGCGATGGCCTTTTCCTACCAATCTATCCCCCTAGGAGCATGCGCGTAGTACTTCGTTTCGATAACTAATACATTTTTGCAATAAGTATGTGAGTTCTTTATAACTAATGTTGAGTCCATGGATTATACGCACTCTCACCCTTCCACCATTGCTAGCCTCTCTAATACCACACACCTTTTGCCGGTATCATACACCCACCATATGCCTTCCTCAAAACAGCCACCATACCTACCTATCATGGCATTTCCATAGCCATTCCGAGATATATTGCCATGCAACTTTCCACCGTTCCGTTTATTATGACACGTTCCATCATTGTCATATTGCTTTGCATGATCATGTAGTTGACATCGTATTTGTGGCAAAGCCACCGTTCATAATTTTTCATACATGTCACTCTTGAATCATTGCACATCCCGGTACACCACCGGAGGCGTTCAGATAGAGTCATATCTTGTTCTAAGTATCGAGTTGTAATTCTTGAGTTGTAAGTAAATAAAAGTGTGATGATCTTCATTATTAGAGCATTGTCCCATGTGAGGAAAGGATTATGGAGACTATGACCCCCCATAAGTCGGGATGAGACTCCGGACGAAAAAAAATAAAAGAGGCCAAAGAAGCCAAATAAAAAAAGAGGCCTAAGAAGCCCACCAAAAAAATGATGAGATAAAAAGAGAGAAGGGACAATGTTACTATCCTTTTTCCACACTTGTGCTTCAAAGTAGCACCGTGATCTTCATGATAGAGAGTCTCTTATTTTGTCACTTTCATATACTAGTGGGAATTTTTCATTATAGAACTTGGCTTGTATATTCCAATGATGGGATTCCTCAAAATGCCCTAGGTCTTCGTGAGCAAGCGAGTTGGATGCACACCCACTTAGTTTCTTTTGTTGAGCTTTCATACACTTATAGCTCTAGTGCATCCGTTGCATGGCAATCCCTACTCACTCACATTGATATCTATTGATGGGCATCTCCATAGCCCGTTGATATGCCTAGTTGATGTGAGACTATCTTCTCCTTTTTGTCTTCTCCACAACCACCATTCTATTCCACCTATAGTGCTATGTCCATGGCTCAAGCTCATGTATTGCGTGAAAGTTGAAAAGTTTGAGAACATCAAAAGTATGAAACAATTGCTTGGCTAGTCATCAGGGTTGTGCATGATTAAATACTTTGTGTGATGAAGATAGAGCATAGCCAGACTATATGATTTTGTAGGGATAACTTTCTTTGGCCATGTTATTTTGAGAAGACATGATTGCTTAGTTAGTATGCTTGAAGTATTATCATTTTTATGTCAATATTAAACTTTTGTCTTGAATCTTTCGGATCTGAACATTCATGCCACAATAAAGAAAATTACATTGAAAATTATGTTAGGTAGCATTCCACATCAAAAATTCTGTTTTTATCATTTACCTACTCGAGGACGAGGAGGAATTAAGCTTGGGGATGCTGATACGTCTCCAACGTATCTATAATTTTTTATTGTTCCATGCTATTATATTGTCTGTTTTCGATGTTTAATGGGCTTTAATATGCTCTTTTATATTATTTTTGGTACTAACCTATTAACTGGAGGCCCAGTGCCAGTTGCTGTTTTTTGCCCATTTCAGTGTTTTGCAGAAAAGGAATATCAAACGGAATCCAAACGGAACGAAACCTTCGCAAGGATCTTTCTTGGAACAAACGCAATCCAGGAGACTTGGATTGGAAGTCAGAGACGCAACGAGGCGGCCACTGAAGGAAATATGCCCTAGAGGCAATATTAAAGTTGTTATTTATATTTCCTTATATCATGATAAATGTTTATTATTCATGCTAGAATTGTATTAACCGGAAACTTAGTACATGTGTGAATACATAGACAAACAGAGTGTCACTAGTATGCCTCTACTTGACTAGCTCGTTGAATCAAAGATGGTTAAGTTTCCTAGCCATAGACATGAGTTGTCATTTGATTAACGGGATCACATCATTAGGAGAATGATGTGATGGACAAGACCCATTCGTTAGCTTAGCATTATGATCGTTACAGTTTCATTGCTACTGCTTTCTTCATGACTTATACATGTTCCTCAGACTATGAGATTATTTAACTCCTGAATACCGGAGGAACACCTTGTGTGCTATCAAACGTCACAACATAACTGTGTGATTATAAAGATGCTCTACAGGTGTCTTCGATGGTGTTTGTTGAGTTGGCATAGATCGAGATTAGGATTTGTCACTCCGTGTATCAGAGAGGTATCTCTGGGCCCTCTCGGTAATGCACATCACTATAAGCCTTGCAAGCATTGTGACTAATGAGTTAGTTACGGGATGATGCATTACGGAACGAGTAAAGAGACTTTCCGGTAACGAGATTGAACTAGGTATGAGGATACCGACGATCGAATCTCGGGCAAGTAACATACCGATGACAAAGGGAACAATGTATGTTGTTATGCGGTTTGACCGATAAAGATCTTCGTAGAATATGTAGGAACCAATATGAGCATCCAGGTTCCGCTATTGGTTATTGACCGGAGATGAGTCTCGGTCATGTCTACATAGTTCTCGAACCCGTAGGGTCCGCACGCTTAACGTCCGGTGACGATCGGTATTATGAGTTTATGTGTTTTGATGTACCGAAGGTAGTTTGGAGTCCCGGATATGATCACGGACATGATGAAAGGAGTCTCGAAATGGTCGAGACATAAAGATCGATATATTGGATGACTATGTTTGGACATCGGAATTGTTCCGGGTGAGTTCGGGCATTTACCGGAGTACCGGGGGGTTACCGGAACCCCCCGGGGAGTATATGGGCCTTAATGGGCCTTAGTGGGAGAGAAGAGAAGGCAGCCTAGGAGGGCCTCCCCAAGCCCAATCCGAATTGGGTGAGGGGGCCGGCCCCCCTTTCCTTTCTCCTTCCCCCTCTTCCTTCTATTCATAGTGGGACTAGGAAAGGGGGAGTCCTACTCCCACTAGGAGGAGGACTCCTCCCCCCCTTGGCGCGCCTAGGGAGTCCGCCCGGCCTCCCCTCTCCCTCCTTTATATACAGGGGAGGGGGGCACCCCATAGACACAAGTTGATCATTGATCTCTTAGCCATGTGCGGTGCCCCCTCCACCATAATCCACCTCGGTCATATCGTTGCAGTGCTTAGGTGAAGCCACGCACCGGTAGCTTCATCATCACCGTCATCATGCCGCCGTGCTGACGAAGCTCTCCCTCGACACTCAGCTGGATCAAGAGTTCGTGGGACGTCACCGAGCCGAACGTGTGCAGATTGCGGAGGTGCCGTACTTTCGGTACTAGGATCGGTCGGATCGTGAAGACGTACGACTACATCAACCGCGTTGTCATAACGCTTCCGCTTACGGTCTACGAGGGTACGTGGACTACACTCTCCCCTCTCGTTGATATGCATCACCATGATCTTGCGTGTGCGTAGGAGTTTTTTTGCAATTACTGCGTTCCCCAACAGCCACGAGGCAGGAGGGCGCGCCCAGGGGGGTAGGTGACGGTGTCCTGGACTAGGGGGTACTCACCATGTCGTCTCCCGACCAGGTGGATCGGGCCAAGGACCCTCATGGCGGCTTACTCATGGGCCACTTCGGGCGGCCCATGCCGCATACAAGGAGTATTCCACAAGACTTGATGATCAAGACAAGGACTCCCCTCCACCAACGTATTCGACTAGGACTCTTGTTATCCTAGGCCTCTGGTACATTATATAAGCCGAGGCCAGGCTAGTTGATAGAGATAGGCTAGATCATTATGATATCAATCATCATACCCCTAGGGTTTACACCACAACATATGATCTCGAGGTAGATCGACTCTGTACTTGATACTCCATCAATATAAACAAGAGCAGGATGTAGGGTTTTACCTCCATCAAGAGGGCCCGAACCTGGGTAAAACATCGTCTCCTTCGTTCCTGTTACCATTGATCTGAGAATCCACAGCTCGGGACCCCCTACCCCGAAATTTGCCAGTTTTGACACCGACAATGGTGCTTTCATTGGGAGTTCTGTTGTGTGATCGGCAGAAGATCAATGGCTCGCCTACAGATCAACTGCGATGTCGGCGTCTTCGTCGCCGGCTCGACTGGTCACCTTGGCTTGACCAAGGACTATGCCCTGCCTCCAATCGTCATGTTCGGACGAGGGCCTTCATCAACATCAACTCCGATCTCTATCATGGTCATGGAGGAATCATCCGTGGAGCTCGGGGGCTCAACATCAACATTGCCCTCGGGCAACCGTGTCGTTTTTTTGAATAACGAACTTGTATCCGCTACCACCACCTCCTCGAGCATCGCTTTGACGATTCCTTTGGTGGAATTGTGCGGAATTGAGTCTACGACAACACTGTAAAATTTCGTCGCGTTCCGATGGAGCAATCTCCGCCGATCTCTAATATACCGGAGCCTATCAAATCTGGACGGGAATCTGGACGAGTTTGGAGCGTGGTGTCCAGCATCTAGCTCGGACGTCCTTTGGAATATCCAACCGTTGATCGGCTGTGGAATTCCTATATCCACCCCCTCAAAATTTTAGCTCGATCCGACCGTCCAAACTCCGGGAACCTTCCGATTAGTGCATCACTTTTCGGATCTATTTTCTGCGCGAATACGAATCCGACCCGAGTTTATCTTTCTTCATGAACGGGATATTGGACAACCTTTTTTGGAGGAATCTCTTTGTAGGGTATTGTGTTTTGTTTACGAACACATGCTCACAAATTTTGCTCCTTTTTGGAGGTAATCTTCGCCGTCGCGCCGGTGTCAAACCAGCCCTTACTCCACGTCTGCCGACCTGCGGTAGACAGATCGTCACTTCATCGAGCCGAGCCCAACCTTACCAGATCATCAGCTCGGCAAGCCGAACAAGAGTTCGGCATCGCGAAGACTAAATTATCACCAACACCATCGCCCCACGGATTGCACGGGTCAGGCGCGCCGACATCGCCGCTCGGTCACTTCATCAATCCGGCTTTGACCACGTCACAAGTTATGACCAGCGTCGGCATGGCCACACTGTTGCTTCTTCAAGCTGATGTCCATCACGCCAAACTGCTTCAACACCTCAGCTGACATGGCAGCTGCAACGTCTCCTTACCGACCCGCTCCGTTACCTCGGCCTAGACCGGGTGCTTCACCATCTCTTCATCGACCTACTCCGGAGACTTCAGCGTCGTCAGCCAACCAGCTTCGTCACGTTAGCTGGATTGGGGGCTTTGCCTCGGCGAGCCAACCTTTACCAGCATCGCCATGCCATCGCTTCACCGCCCATCAGGCAATGGGTATGCGGATTGAGTCCCAGTTTTGGGAGTCACTTCTCTTCGGACTGCTATAACAAATAAACCAGGTGCTATTAATCCTAGCAATTTTTGCTTGTTTGGGTTTATTTTTTCCAAGAAATTATTACTATAGTTTGTTCCATCATCTGTACACAGGTCTATCAAATGGTGGCCGCATTAACGACGGTCGCGTGGTGGTTTGGTCAGTTTCCGTACATAGTTCGGCGAACGCCGCATCCGGAACTCGGACCGACTTGTGAATTCAGGCTTTGCCACGCCTTTACCGCATCACGCCGACGCCCTGCATCGACATTGACTTCGGCGCCAGGCCACATATCTTTAAATAAATTATCTTGCGTAAATTAATTACGCGAGGTTTTTTATATATTTATATTATTATTGTTGGCCTGCACTATTTTACATGTGCAGATAATGGACTTCGACTGCGTCACGTGGTCTCTTTGGCAAGCCGACGCCATCGTTCCAATCGGGGTAAATCGGCTCGCGTGATCACCTTGTTGGTCGTATTGCCATACCGACTTGTTCGGTTGCCTCGGGGACTTCGGCATCATCGAGAGGGTTCTACCCCGTCTGGTGTTTGGCGAACGGGCCATATTCCTTTAATTATTCACTTTGCATAAATTATTTATTATGCTACCTTTTTAAATTCATTATTATTACTATTATCTCCTTCTTGCACTATTTTCTGTGCACATGTAAATTTTCCGGGTTGGGCAGCGCTGTCACCTCGGCTGGACCGGGGGCTTCGTCATCACTTCATTAACCCATGCCGAGAACTTCGGCGTCATACTGCCGGCCTGCTCCGTCGCCTCGGACGGACGGGGGGTTCCACCTTGCCACATTGGCCGTGTTGTGTCGCCATTGCGGAGTGCCGAGCTCTTCGCTCCTCCACCTCGGGACCGGCTTAGGGGCTGGGACCTAGTCCCGCCGTAAGCTCGGACCGCGTCATCGATGCCGAACACATTAACCAGCTAAGTCGCTTTCATGCTCAAAGTTTTAAAATTTTAAATTGTGTTCGGTTCGACCATGCTCACATACGTTGTTAGTTAAAATAAACTCCCTTTGCCCATGTTAACTGGGGGCTCTCAAAATTTATATGAGCCGTTTTATAGTAAATGTGTTTTCTTCCTAGTCGTTGCAAATTTTTTTTTCTATCACTCCTTTTTCGATGCGAGTGTGTGGTCAATAGCCGGATAGCCTATTTTCTCTCTAATGACCGCTCGAGTTTAGTTCGCTAAAGTGGCCTAACGAGAAGTACTCCGCCTTTGGAATAGGAGGTTGAGACCGAAGGCTGGCCCACTCGACGTCTTGAGATCGGATGTGTCATGTTAAAGCACGACGGAAGCACAAACTAATTTTAAGACCAATTTTTGGATTGGCACCAAAAAAATTTGATTTAGTCCGGACGTAGAGTTTCCGCATAAATTTTTGGTTTTTTAAGCTTATGGCACTTTTGATCTATTTGTGTGTTTTTCTTTATGAGGCAGGACATCCTCTTGACCGAGGTACCCTGCGTAATAATCCAGCTTGGGAAATCTTTTTGGACCCATAGTTTGGCATCTTTTCCTGTCGACCTGCACCTCGGTGTTGGGTCCGAGCATTAATCCCGCAGTACACTGCCGGACACTTTTTAAGCATCGACAATATCAACGGGGGGCTGCGACTTGAGCCGAACCCACCAAAAGCCAAGGTACTCCGAGGAGTCCACGGCAAAATGTTCTCGGATATTGCTCTATATGCATCGGTTTCGAATTGTGTCTTCGGTCAATAGTTGGGTTGCCCGGCTCCTGTGCTTACCTCCTACGTTCCGCTTTGTTCGGCTAGGTGCGCAAAGGGAGAACCACTGCGATTGTGCTTCCAGCTAGCATGGTTAAGCGCCTCAGTGGAGAAAGCCGAAAACTGACTGTCACAATAAGCGTTAACTGGTCAGCGATCCGATGACTGTATTAAACTATAAGATCGATAGAGGTCACCCCGTGTTAAATGACGGTCCATTCATAGCATTGGCCGAAGTGTTTACGGCTTGACCTCGACTGTCGCCGAACACTAACCGGGGGCTAGTAACTGGCCTCCCAACTTTAAGCTCCGATGACTAAGTGAAAGTTATAAAGCCCGCATATTTGATTGCCTCGTTTCCGCTAACACAACCGCCTTCGGGCACCGAGACGTCGGCTAAGGGTTGTTTTGTTATTGCGAAAACACCCTGCGTAGCATCTACAAGGGGGTGGAAGCCGACGATGGGCCACTTTCAACTGATAAATGGTCGCAACGGAGTCAAAATAAACATATCATCGGCGTTTGTATTTAATATACGAGGGCTGTCTTCCACAATCATCGTTATAAAGCCATAAATATGCATCAATTTGACTTAAGATTTTGGCCAAGCTGGGTTACCTGGCTCCTGTGCTTACCCCTACGTTCCCGATTGTCCGGCTAGGCGGTAAAGGGAGCACCTCTGCGATTGTTACTACCGGGTCATCCGAGTTAGTACCTCAGACTGGGTGAAGCCGAAAGCTAGCGATCTTAAAGAATATAATTGGTCGGCAATGATGGAAGTGAAAATTTTGGTTCATTAATACCATAGAGTTCGGGAACTTTCCCCAAACTAAATCCTCAATATTTTCCTCCCACATTCATCGGAGGTGAGGTTTCATGATCATGATAAGCATGACGACCCAAAGAAAGGAACCGATAGTGGGACTATTTTCTTTGGAAGATGTTTCTTACGTTAAAACATAATATAACATATCTCTCCGTGTACCTTTGTTTATAAAACCGTATGGCCGGATTGCCTTGTTTTCCATAAATCTTTGCCCTTATAACGGCTTTATAAAGTAGGACAAACACTCCCCGGCAACTAGCCGAGGAGGTTGAAGCCGATGGTCGGTCAACAAAGTTTTGTACAATGCGGATTTGAGCATTAATGATGTAGAGTACTTGGATACATAGAATCATTACACATAATTTGTGATTTTACTATGAATATCGATCCTTAATTCGGCCACCCGTGCCCACATTAAGGCTCGGGGGCTACTGGGCTTTGGGCTTATCATTTACTAATATTAAAGGGCTGCCTTCCCCTGATCTGGTGTTGCCACCCGACCAGTGTCTCGGGGGCTACTGCATTAGCTATTCAATGCAGAAAATTCAAAGTGCTCAGTGTTCGGCTTCACCGAACTATGGGCAAACGCGTCTTCAGACAACAATAGGTACCATCTGGACCTATCCGGCATCAAGCTAATATATTACGGCAACTTCTCAAGACCCTCTCTCAAGGGCCCGTTCGCCGATCACTATTACCTCTAATATATTACACTACGTTTCTATTTCTACATATGCTGCCGAGCTAGGAGTTGATCGTCAGGCCGATTTCGCGAATCGGCATGAGTCTCAGGGGCTACTAGGATCCATGCTTTCCTTCAGGTGCATCTCGGGTTTTAGGCCGACACACACCTTGAGGGCTACTGGTTATACATATTGACAGCAAATAAATTTACAGGCATCGAAAATAAAATCCCTAAACAATCAGCCCAAGCCTAAGGTGGTGCATCACCTCGGAAGCAGTCCGACATAAAGCTCTGATGCAAGTGGCTGGCTCTATGGAGGGCATTTCCGGCATTAAGCTCGGCTAACCTCCTTTAAACTTCTTCAAGCCAAGGTGGTCTATTATACCTCAGATATAGTCCGGCGTTGGAGCTCGGATACAGTCCGGCGTTGGTGCTCGGCTGCAAAAGATACCTCGAATGCAGTCCGGCGTTGGAGCTCGGATGCAAGAGGACACCGCCGCCCGGGAACAACTTCAAACCCAAGGTGGGCGTAAAAATGACAAGGCATTGATAAAGGCCGATGACTTAAAGGGGCGCCTCGGATACCCGACGTATAAACTCTTCGGATTTACTTCGGGGATCCTCAAGATCGAAGATAAGAAGATTTGTTGAACCAGTTTTCAAGACCGACAACCGAAGATGAAGAACAGTTCGGAAAAATCGAGGAGCGTCCCCAACTTGAAGACCGGTTCAGGGGGCTACTGACGGTGTCCTGGACTAGGGGGTACTCACCACGTCGTCTCCCGACCAGGTGGATCGGGCCGAGGACCCCCATGGTGGTTTACTCATGGGCCACTTCGGGTGGCCCATGCCGCATACAAGGAGTATTCCACAAGACTTGATGATCAAGACAAGGACTCCCCTCCACCAACGTATTCCACTAGGACTCTGTTATCCTAGGCCTCTGGTACATTATATAAGCCGAGGCCGGGCTAGTTGATAGAGATAGGCTAGATCATTATGATATCAATCATCATATCCCTAGGGTTTAGACCACAACATATGATCTCGAGGTAAATCGACTCTGTACTTGATACACCATCAATATAAACAAGAGCATGACGTAGGGTTTTACCTCCATCAAGAGGGCCCGAACCTGGGTAAAACATTGTCTCCTTCTTTCCTGTTACCATTGATCCGAGAATCCACAGCTCGGGACCCCCTACCCCGAGATTTGCCGGTTTTGACACCGACAGTAGGCGCGCCCCCACCCTTGTGGGCCCCTCGTAGCTCCACCGACCTACTTCTTTCGCCTATATATACTCTTATACCCTGAAAACATCCAGGGGAGCCACGAAACCACTTTTCCACCGCCGCAACCTTCTGTACCCGTGAGATCCCATCTTGGGGCCTTTTCCGATGATCTGCCAGAGGGGGAATCAATCATGGAGGGCTTCTACATCAACACCATAGCCTCTCCGATGATGTGTGAGTAGTTTACCACAGACCTTCAGGTCCATAGTTATTAGCTAGATGGCTTCTTCTCTCTCTTTGGTTCTCAATACAAAGTTCCCCTCGATGTTCTTGGAGATCTATTCGATGTAATACTTTTTGTGGTGTGTTTGCCGAGATCTGGTGAATTGTAGGTTTATGATCAAGATTATCTATGAACAATATTTGGTTCTTCTCTGAATTCTTATATGCATGATTTGATATCTTTGCAAGTCTCTTCGAATTATCGGTTTAGTTTTGCCTACTAGATTTATCTTTCTTGCAATGGGAGAAGTGCTTAGCTTTGGGTTCAATCTTGCGGTGTCCTTTCCCAGTGACAGCAGGGGCAGCAAGGCATGTATTGTATTATTGCCATCGAGGATAAAAAGATGGGATTTATATCATATTGCTTGAGTTTATCCCTCTACATCATGTCATCTTGCCTAATGTGTTACTCTGTTCTTATGAACTTAATACTCTAGATGCATGCTGGATAGCGGTCGATGTGTGGAGTAATAGTAGTAGATGCAGAATTGTTTCGGTCTACTTGACACGGACGTGATGCCTATGGTCATGATCATGCCTAGATATTCTCATAACTATGTGCTTTTCTATCAATTGCTCGGCAGTAATTTGTTCACCCACCGTAATATATGCTATCTTGAGAGAAGCCACTAGTGAAACCTATGGCCCCGGGTCTATTTTACATCATATTAGTTTCCCGTCAACTAGCCATTTATGTCGCCGTTTATTTTGTAATCTTTACTTTCCAATCCATACAACAAAAATACCAAAAATATTTATCTTCTTATCTTTATCAGATCTCACTTTTGCAACTGGTCATGAAGGGATTGACAACCCCTTTATTGCGTTGGTTGCAAGGTTCTTGATTGTTTGTGCAGGGACTAGGCGATTTGCGTGTAGTCTCCTACTGGACTGATACCTTGGTTCTCAAAAACTGAGGGAAATACTTACGCTACTTTGCTGCATCACCCTTTCCTTTTCAAGGGAAAACCAACGCATGCTCAAGAGATAGCAGACGTTCAAAGTGTCTACATTAGCGGGAGGGGGCTTTTCACCTAGCGGTGCATCAAGGACATAATTCTTCTGTGCAGCAATGAGGATAATCCTCAAGTTACGGACCCAGTCTGTGTAGTTGCTACCATCATCTTTCAACTTAGCTTTCACTAGGAACACATTAAAATGCAAGGGAATGGTAGCACAGGCCATTGATCTACAACATAGATATGCAAAAACTATCAGGACTAAGTTCATGATAAATTAAGTTCAATTAATCATATTACTTAAGAACTCCCACTTAGATAGACATCCCTCGAGTCATCTAAACGATCACGTGATCCGTATCAACTAAACCATGTCCCATCATCATGTGAGATGGAGTAGTTTTCAATGGTGAATATCTCTATGTTGATCATATCTACTATATGATTCACGTTCGACCTTTCGGTCTCAGTGTTCCGAGGCCATGTCTGTACATGCTAGGCTCGTCAAGTTTAACCCGAGTATTCCGCACGTGCAAAACTGTCTTGCACCCGTTGTATGTGAACGTAGAGCTTATCACACCCGATCATCACGTGGTGTCTCGGCACGACGAACTGTCGCAACGGTGCATACTCAGGGAGAACACTTCTACCTTGAAATTTTAGTGAGGGATCATCTTATAATGCTACCGCCATACTAAGCAAAATAAGATGCAAAAAAGATAAACATCACATGCAATCAAAATATGTGACATGATATGGCCATCATCATCTTGTGCCTTTGATCTCCATCTCCAAAGCACCGTCATGATCTCCATCGTCACCGGCTTGACACCTTGATCTCCATTGTAGCGCCGTTGTCGTCTCACCAACTATTGCTTCTACATCTATCGCTAACGCATATTGATAAAGTAAAGCAATTACATGGCGATTGCATTTCATACAATAAAGCGACAACCAT
This sequence comes from Aegilops tauschii subsp. strangulata, assembly GCF_002575655.3. Classification (NCBI taxonomy): domain Eukaryota; kingdom Viridiplantae; phylum Streptophyta; class Magnoliopsida; order Poales; family Poaceae; genus Aegilops; species Aegilops tauschii. The sequence continues at coordinate 393,188,759 of NC_053041.3, read as the reverse complement.
AAGGCTCCTGCCAGTTGCCGATATCTTTTACAAAACATGATCATCTCATACAATAACGTATATCACATCATGTCTTGACCATATCACATCACAACATGCCCTGCAAAAACAAGTTAGATGTCCTCTACTTTGTTGTTGCAAGTTTTACGTGGCTGCTACGAGCTTCTAGTAAGAACTGTTCTTACCTACGCATCAAAACCACAACAATGTTTCGTCAAGTTTGTTGTTTTAACCTTCAACAAGGACCAGCCGTAGTCAAATTCGATTCAACTAAACTTGGAGAAATAGACACCCGCCAGCCACCTTTATGCAAAACAAGTTGCATGTCTGTCGGTGGAACCGGTCTCATGAACGTGGTCATGTAAGGTTTGTCCGGGCCGCTTCATCCAACAATACCGCCGAATCAAAATAAGACGTTGGTGGTAAGAAGTATGACTATCATCTCCCACAACTCTTTGTGTTCTACGTGTGCATATCATCTACACATAGACCTGGCTCGGATGCCAGTGTTGGGGAACGTAGCATGCAATTTCAAAAAAATTCCTACGATCACGCAAGATCTATCTAGGAGATGCATAGCGACAAGAGGGGGAGAGTGTGTCCACGTACCCTCGTAGACCGAAAGCGGAAGCGTTAGTTTAACGTGGTTGATGTAGTCGAACGTCTTCTCGATTCAACCGATCAAGTACCGAACGTACGGCACCTTCGAGTTATGCACGCATTCAGCTCAATGACGTCCCTCGAGCTCTTGATCCAGCAAAGTGTCGAGGGAGAGTTTCGTCAGCACGACGGCGTGGTGACGGTGATGGTGAAGTGATCCGCGCTGGGCTTCGCCTAAGCACTATGACAATATGACCGGAGGAGTAAACGGTGGAGGGGGCCACCGCACACGGCTAAGAACAATTGATGTGCCTTAGAGGTGACCCCTGCCCCCGTATATAAAGGAGGGAGAGGGGAGGAGGCTGGCCTACGCAAGTGGGAGGAGTCCCACTTGGACCCCTAGTCCAATTCGGCCCCCCTTTTTACCTTTTACCGGAAGGGGAAAGGGGGAAGGAGAGGGAGGAGGAGAAGGAAAGGGGGGCCGCCCCCTTCCCTAGTCCAATTCGGACTCCCCATGGGCGGGGGGCGCACGTCACCCCTTGTGGGCTGCCTTGCGTCCCTCCTATGGCCCATATGGCCCATATCTTTCCCTCGGGGGGTTCCGGTAACCCCCTCGATTCTCCGATATGTACCCGATACATTCTGAAACACTTATGGTGTCTGAATACTATCGTCCAATATATCAATCTTTACCTCTCGACCATTTCAAGACTCCTCGTCATGTCCGTGATCTCATCCGGGACTCTGAACAATCTTCGGTCACCAAAACACATAACTCATAATACAAATCGTCATCGAACGTTAAGCGTGCGGACCCTATGGGTTCGAGAACTATGTAGACATGACCGAGACACATATCTGGTCAATAACCAACAGCAGAACCTGGATGCTCATATTGGTTCCTACATACTCTACGAAGATCTTTATCGGTCAAACCGCAATGACAACATACGTCATTCCATTTGTCATCGGTATGTTACTTGCCCGAGATTCGATCGTCGGTATATTCATACCTAGTTCAATCTCGTTACCGGCAAGTCTCTTTACTCGTTCCGTAATACATCATCCCGCAACTAACTCATTAGTCACATTGCTTGCAAGGCTTATCATGATGTGTATTACCGAGAGGGCCCAGAGATACCTCTCCGATACTCGGAGTGACAAATCCTAATCTCGATCTATGCCAACCCAACAAACACCTTCGGGGACACCTGTAGAGCATCTTTATAATCACCCACTTACGTTGTGACGTTTGATAGCACACAAGGTGTTCCTCCGGTATTCGGGAGTTGCATAGTCTCATAGTCAAAGGAATATATATATAAGTCATGAAGAAAGCAATAGCAATAAAACTTAACGATCATAATGCTAAGCTAACGGATGGGTCTTGTCCATCACATCATTCTCCTAATGATGTGATCCCGTTCATCAAATGACAATACATGTCTATGGTCAGGAAACTTAACCATCTTTAATTAACGAGCTAGTCTAGTAGAGGCATACTAGGGACACTGTGTTTTGTCTATGTGTTCACACATGTATCAAGTTTCCTGTTAATATAATTCTAGCATGAATAATAAACATTTATCATGATATAAGGAAGTATAAATAACAACTTTATTATTGCCTCTAGGGCATATTTCCTTAAGGTCCCTGAGTTCATGGTGGACTAGGGAGGAGATGTGGTGCAGTATGCATGCACTACTGCGAGAAGGCCCTAACGTGACACACGAGACCAATCGACCAAACTGTGTGTGCTGCATGAATCGCAAACGGTATGGTAATAAAACTGTCACCAATAAAACAAACTACGTGCGATGGCTGATCCATCAAGCACGATTCAGATTAGAGTTGCGTGTGCGAATCATGGCATATAGTTGATCCATACAAACTGTTTGCGACGAGCCAAAACAGCAAAAATGGTTAACCAGATCAAGGTGTGTGTGATGGACGACATACAGATCCTCGGATGAACTGTTTGTGATGATCCAAAAGAACACAAACGATTACCCAGGATAAGATGTGTGCGATAGACGGCATACATGTCACTTCGATGAACTGTTTGCGATGATCCAAAAGTACACAAACAATTTGGCTTAACAAGATGTGTGTGATACCCAGCAAACAGGTCATTTATCAGAATTGTGTGGGAAGACCGATAATAACACAGACGGTTCCTGCTAATAAGTTGTGTGTGTTGGTATGCGATGTGATTTGCTCTGTCTGCACAACATCTATGCGATGTCTACAAAACAACAACATATATACTTATAACAACATGATTGCATAACCAAAATAAATATCCAATTACATAACTGACTACAGATAATGTTTGCACACCTAAGTAAACAATTACATGCATACTAAACTAAGAGAAACGATCATCAAATCATCTACTTGTTGTTGTGACGCTTGCCATTGCTCTGCTTCCGGCTGGATCCTTCGCCGTTTTAGGGAAGGAGGCACTTCCTCATGTCAATGATCTGCCTGTACATCTCGTAGCTCGTGTACACGACGTGATCTTCGTCTAATTTCTCCATCCAGGCCGAGTGCCAGGCAAGCCTATCCTCGTTGCAGGCATCCTTCATGTCTCTGTAGTAGGGAACGATGATGGCCTCGGTGAGGTGAACCAGTGAGTCCTTCGCATGCTTCTTGCTGCCCAAGATCCTGTATTAGCCCTGGATGTCGACAAGATTCTTGCAGGCGATGCCCGAATTCTTAAGCACCTTTACATCGTTGGTGGTGTCCATCACAGTGAACCTGTAGTAGAGGATGTTGACAAACCCGGCGAAACGCTCGCAAGGCCTTGTTGCCAGGCAGTAGTGGTAGACGAGAATGGTGGCAGCGAGCGCATATGCCCCAATGAGCTTGGAGCACTCCAAAAGCCCTCTCCAGATCCTTCCCGGATACCTCTTGCGTTGTTGCAAAGTGGGTTTGTTTGTTGCCTTGAGGATTAGATATGGTCTTCACAAATCTTGCCCACTGAGGATAGATACCATCGGCAAGGTAGTACCCTATGGTGTAGTTGTGTCCATTGATGGTATAGTTGCAAGGTGGAGCTTCCCCATCACAGTCTCTTGAACAAAGGAGATCGTTGGAGATGTCATTGCACGAACCTGACATGCCAAAGAAAGCATGCCAAATCGACAAGTCCCACGATGCCACTGCTTCAAGTATGATGGTGGCTTCTTTACGTGACCTTGGTATTACCTACGCAAACTTTTTGGGCAGTTCTTCCATTGCCAATGCATGCAATCAACTGAACCTAACATACATGTGAATCCTCTCGATGCTCCAATTGCCAACAATTTTTATGTGTCCTCTACAGTTGGCTCTCTCAGGTGCTTGGGTCCGAACAACTTCACCACAATGCGTTCAAATTGCACCATGGAGTTTAGGACCGTGATCTTTCCTATCCGGATTTCTGCATCAATTGCATCTGCTACTTTACCATAAGCAAGCATCCTGCAGAAGAGAGAAGAAAGTTTCCGCAACAATCCTTCCTTAGCTTGAAGTTGCCATCAACCTTCTCCATGCCTTCCACTAACCGCAAGAACAACTTTCTGCTCATCCAGTAGCGATGACGAAAGAAAGTAATTTTGTGACTGTTGTGAAGTAATCCATGTACAGAAGTCGTGCACCGACAATCCTATCACGTGGAATAACTCTCCGGACCTTGATGGAACCCTTGAAGTTTAGGACGTGCTCCTCTGCCTTGTCCAACTCCTCTTGGATGCTCATCATCATTTTAGCATCCTCATTATCCGAATCCGAGAACGTGGTGAACTCGTTGAATATGAAGTCATCAATATCATTATTTTCATAGCCATCATTCCACGACGAATGCATTGGTGACCTAGAAGTAATGACCAAAAGAATGAAAAATCGGGGCGGCATCCGGTGGCGGCGACCTTGTCCGATTGCGGCCAGGGTGTGGGTTGGGGCGTCCGGGGGCGAAGCCCTCGGTTACGGATGTCGGCGGAGCACCAATAGCATCGGAACTCCAGTGGCGGCTGTGTGGAGGAGGGCCAACAGAGAAGAGAAGAGGCCTGGTCGGGCAAGGGGCGGATATGAGCGAATTGGCGCAGGCCCTAGCGGTCAGTCTGACGTGGCAGGCGCGTCCGGGCATCCCCATATCTGCCCCAGATATGGCCTAGGAATGGTAGGTGCCTGTCAGTCCGGGCATTTGTGGCGGATATGGGGCGCCCAGTTGGGTGGTGATTTCCCGTCCGTGCGTTTGGGGGTATGGGGCCCGGCTGTAGATGCTCTCATGGAGTTGGGTGGAGATTACCCACCGATGTCACCGATAAGTGCATACTCTGTTTTATTCCCCCACGCCACCGAGCCAAATATATATTTTTCACCAAAATTTCTGATTCTTGAAGGTAGAGCTAGTTGAAAACAAAACACAGTAAACTGCTTTTTGATGGAGCTGTAACTTGAATGAAACTGATTCATACTGGACTTGATGGAGTGGAGCGGTTCCAAACAAGGCCTAACTGTGGTAGTCTTGTTGGAAGTTTACTAGCATATCTGATAAGTACTCCCTCCATTCCTAAATATATGAATGAATATATACTTTAAAATACGTCTATATACATCCGAATATAGTTTTTACAGTGGAATATATTAAAAAAGAATTATATCTCCAAGCTTGCTAGCGGTATACTGACAGAACTGAGTTTGTCGGGCGTGTCGTGGAGATACCAGGCGTACATGGCAGTGCTTTTTCTAACCGTGCTTGCTGTCGTTTTTATATTTTCGCGTCCCTTCTCCGTAAAAGCATGGTCGTGACTGATCCGTCCCCTGAGAAACAGAAGAAACGGAGGCGTTTTGGCGAAATATAAATGCGGCGAACCCGCAATCAATGGTGGCGCATAAATTGGATTTGCTATTTCCTTCTTTTTGCGGTGAACCGCTTCTGCAGCACACCCTTTCTGCTTCGACTTCCCCCTCTTCTTCGCCTGCATATATTCACGCACACACCGCGAGCATGAACTACGAAACAGTCGCTCACAAGACGGCAGCACAGACCTCTGCGTATCGCCTTCTCCTCTGCATCCTCACATATAGCATAGAGAAAACAGTTTCTTGCGTCCTCTCTTTTGGTCACAAGAAAGAGATGGGTTCAGGTTCAACCACCGTCAGACTCATGGCCTTCGCCTCCGCTCTCGTGCTACTGACGCACTGCATTCACGGTACAATCACTCGTCAATCTCCGAATTCCGTGGCAAAATCTCTCTGCAGATGTACTTTACTGCTTGGTCTCCGATCTATTTATAGTTTCTAACATCGATCGATTGTTCTGTGGCGAATTCCTTCAGCGGCAGCGGCACCAAGCTTTCAGCAGAAACAGGTGAGAGCCACTCTCCTGACCGCCTATCAGCATCTATCTTCTTCAGCTCTTCAGTTACTCATAGTTTTGCTGCTGTTGGCTGATCCGCAGGCGGCGGCCAAGACGTGGTGCGTGGCCAAGCCTTCGACCGGCGAGGCGGCGCTGAGGGCCAACCTGGAGTTCGCCTGCTCCGAGAGCGACTGCAGCGCGATCCAGGGCACGGGGGGCTGCTCCGCGCACAACGGCGGCGTGCTGCTGTCGCGGGCGTCGGTGGCCATGAACGCCTACTACCAGGCCAGGGGGAGGAACACCTGGAACTGCTTCTTCAACGCCACCGGCATCATCAGCATCACCGACCCCAGTAAGCATACATCGCGCATCTCATCTCATCTCATCTCATGCCGCCGTTTCTCAAATCTCTCTCTCTCTCTCTCTCTCTCTCTCTCTCTCTCTCTCTTGTGCTCATCTGACCGCTTCTTTCTTACTTTCCTTCATTGCAGGTCTAGGCACTTGCAAGTATGCATGAGTCCAGTCCAGGGGGTTCACTGAAGCCGAGAAAATAAGATGTTTCTAGGATATATGTGTTTGTCCCCTAGAAAGTTTAGTGTGTTTCTTTTCACCATCACAACTGCCATTGTTCGAATCAGGCATAGCTTCAGTGTTTGAGTTAACATGAGATGTCCATCCTATGCTTTTTTCTTCTTTCACAATGAATTATCATTTTAGTTGCCCTAGCGAAGTTACCAGACCAATCCACGCGACGGATTCTTTAAACTATTTCAGGGTATAGGTGTTACAACACTGAACTTTAATAACTCATCCAGCAAGTGCTCATGGAGTATCAATGCACGCAAGTTAAAACAAGACAACATTACTGTCGACAAATCTAGGTTGGAAACTGTCAAGACATTAGGAACTACTCCCTCTGTAAACAAATATAACACATTTTAGAGGCTTGTACAAGACATTTTAGAGGCTTGTACAAGAGAGTAAACACCAGAATGCTGGAAATTCATGTCTCCGCCAACACAGCTTCGGCTACCTGAAATGAAACAAGTTTGAATGGGAGTCAACTAAAGCCGTACCTTCAATATTTAGGATACACTGCAAAAACTAAAGCTTGAATGTAAATTTTACAAAGGGCTCAGCGTTCATTTGGTCCCCACTAAACAGTCCCATGCTAAAAACACAATAACTAGATAGACTACTATTATACTGACTAAGGATACCATCCAAACTTACATGCATAAATTGCTAATCTTAAATTGCTAATCTGGCTTCTTCAAATTTATACAGTTGTCTGTAGCTTCATTAAACAACACTTCAACCCTTTGCAATTCCAGTTCTGTGAAAGGAACAAGATATATAATACATCAGCTGTTAATCCGCTATACCATGATAAGAAGTGCGAAATTCAAAAATGTTACCAGCAGCTTCAAGTTGTTTCTGAAGCTCCAATCCCACAACTTCGTTCTCTGCCTGCAAATTTCAAGTTTACATGATTTGATTGCAGGACAAAAACAAGGTAAATGTGGATCTTAGACGATGCACTGGTTAGCATTTGCCAAGACAAGCCATAAAATAATAATTTGCTGATGGGTAATCAGGTACTGACAAATGGTGGCCATTTTCTGGAACATGTTAGGAAGAGCTAATTTTGTCCTAAAAATAAGTACCATGAGACGTCATAAATAAACTTGTAACATCAAGCATCTGCTTTTCTTTGGTTTAACTTTTAGAATCACAAACGTTCATTACTAGTCTTCAGAGATAAATCTTTCAGGAGGACAGGTCTAACATGAAATGCTACGCACAAGCAGAACAAACAGGAGAAAGCATAACATTTGCACGATAGTATAATATACTGAAACATGTTAAACTGCCATTAACAGATACAATGAGACCACATCCAAGTGAAAATAGCAGATGTATAATTGCAAATTACATGTTGCCATCTTGTATAGTTGGGAGTGCTTTTCCTATAAATGAGGTGCTGCTGCATCCTTCTTTAGCTTTCTCTTATGTTATGTGTAACAGATGCTTTAGTTTTCAAGTTTTTCATAATAAAGGGTGTTAGTGCCCTTTGATTCAGAAATGCCAGCTGCATAATTCCTTGTGTAATTATTTTGGTAAGTTAGCCTATGTTCACTGATCATACTACTCTGATACTGATACCGTGAAACCGAAACATACCTGAAGTTCTTGAATTCTTTTCAACTGATCCTCTTCAGATGACAGTGGTAAGGCAGCAACAAGAGCATCAAACTGCATGGGGAAGGGACGATGTTCTTTTATTGTCAGAACAATATTGAAAGTAGTAACTAGAGGCACGTTTCAGCACAAGTTCGGTCTCTTTCGAGATTAGCAAAATTGTGCTTCATGTTTGTGTACTACAGTTGAAATACAGCATGATACTATCAAATGATATAATCACAATCGCAGAAGGTGCAGAAGACAAAGAGAGTATAATTAGCACGATTACAACCTGAGAGAGGAGAAGTATGCTGATCATAATGTCCATGTAAGACAAAACATGGGCACTTTCGCTATACTATGTGCTCTAGCTGTACGACACAGATGATAAAACAGACAAACTTCCACTCTACCAGCAACGGTCTTGTAAGCATTGCAGGTAAAACAGAAGAACAGTAAAAGAAATAGGAGCACGGATCATCTAACAGCTAGGTCAGCTAACCCAATATATCGATATCATGGACCTAACACAACATGCCCTGCTAGTAATCGGGAACCTTCTATTAATCACAGCATATTCTGGGTTTAACAACGCCTTATTGTTTTATATTGACCAAATTTAGGATAATGGATTGCAACCTGTTAGCTAGCAGCTTTGTCAAAATTTTGAGAGTGCAATTTAGGAGGGAAATTGGTTTAAATTCATTCACAGAAGAGAGGCAACATCTGTGTTTGGAATCAGGATGATGAAGAAGTTGTTAATGCTTTGCAGGTTTTGAATCAGGATCACATATCAGTGCTCATTTTATCTAAATAAATTGCAGGAATTGAGACTTCCTCGAGCAGGAGTCGAACAGAGAATAAAAGGGGGGAGATGCGAGAGGCCACGGGATGTGCACCTTCTTTGCGGCGAGGACGAGCGCGTGGCTCATGGCCTTGGGTTGCTCGGCAAGGTCGAGAGCCGGCTGGGGCCGCGCTTGCGGCGGCTGCGGCGGCAGAGGTGCCGCCGCCGGCGCACCGGGCGCGGGCGGGGCCTGGGGCTGGGAGGCGGGGCCTTCGGGGTTAGGGTTCGGGTTGAGCGGGTCGGGGTAGCTGTTGGAGAGGCGGACGGGCGGCGCGTCGCGCTGCAGCGTGCCGAAGGTGTTGACGGCCACCATGGCCATCTCGTTGAGCTGCTCCTGCAGCTGCGAGATGATGTCCATGGCTGATCCCTCTTCTTCCTCCGATCTTCTGCCTCCCCTCTGTTTCTTCCGGGACTCTGGAGGTCGAACCAACTCCGGTCTAGACCGTTTATGTGGGCTGGGTGGGTTTCTTCCCCGTAATCACATTCTAGCCTCCTGGCCCATCTGCCCAGTAACTTTTTTTTTGGAAGTCCACTTATAATGTTTCGTCACTTTATGGAGAGAAATAAAGCAAAGCGTGTCACTGTGCACCAAAACTGGATATGATGAAAACTTATGATAGAGTAGAATGGGACAATTTGCAGGCTATAATGCTCAAACTTGGCTTCACAGAAAGATGGGTTGACATTGTAATGAGTTTGGTAAAGCAGTAAAGTTCTCAGTTTTATTCAATGGGAGAAGATTACAGGAATTCACACCATCCCGTGAAATCAGTCAGGGAGACCCGATCTTCATGTACCTCTTCCTGATAACAGCAGAGGGCCTCTCGTGCCTCTTAAAATCTATAGACGAGTCATCAAACATGAGTGGGGTAAAGGTGGTGGCTTCGGCTCCGCCTGTAAACCACTTGTTATTCGCAGATGACAACCTGTTGTTTTTCAAGGCAAGTGGTGACAGGGCAAATAAGGTAAATCAGTTGTTAACCACATATTGCCAGGCATCTAGACAATGTATAAACTATGAAAAATCTTCTACCTTCTTCAGTAAAGGATGTCCAGAAAATATAAGAGATGAAGTAAAAGGTTTATTGCATGTTCCTAATGAAACTTTGAATAATAAATATTCAGGTATGCCATCTTATGTGGGTTCTTCGAAAAATGGAGCCTTCAAGTATTTGAAAGATTATATATGGAGTAGAGTTCAAGGATGGATTGAGAAAACCATGTCCTCGGCTGGTAAGGAAGTGTTGGTCAAGTCTGTTGCACAAGTTGTTCCTGTTTTTTCAATGTCTTGTTTCAAGTTTTTAAGGGGATTATGTGAGCATCTGAATATGTTGATTCAGAAGTTTTAGTGGCGCAGTAAAGATGGCCATCGAAAATCAACCCCGGGCCTCCTGGGATACTATGACACAACCAAAGTACATGGGAGGTTTGGGTTGTAAAGACTTTGAACTCTTTAATTTGGCTATACTGGCGAATCAGTCATGGCGCATCCTTCAAAACCCAGAGTCACTTGGTGCAAAAATTTTAAAGGTTGTATATTTTCCCTTTGGTACAATTTTGAGTGCGGAACTAGGTAACCACCCAAGTCAGATCTGGAGACCAATTTTGGACGAACAAGGTATGCTCAAACATGGTCTGATCAGGCGAATAGGCAATGGAACATCGACTCACGTATGAAGAGATAATTGGTTGCCACGGGATGTGATGATGCGCCCCTCGGTTGTCGCTCAAATGACCCGCCCAGTTGGGTTTCTGAACTTATTGACCATACTTTCGCTAAATGGGACATGATGAAAATTGTTGAGGTGTGCCTACCAATCGATGTTCCAGATATTCTTAGTATATGGCTATGCACAAGGGACATGGAGGATAGTTGGGCATGGAACTTTTTAAAAAAGTGGCAACTTCACAGCTAGATCGGCCTACAAAATGATGATTGCAACAAAAATGGGAAGGAAGCATGGATAGATGGTACCTCTGGTTCGTCGAGCAATGATAGAGATGCAATATCATGGAAGTTACTATGCAAAATGCCAGTTCCAAGCAAGAGCACCCCGAAAGATGTCCACTACATGCACTTGTGCTTTATGTGGAGCCGCGGATTCTTTGAGGCATTCTCCTTGAATGTACTATATCAAGGTGTGTTTGGGCACTTGTTGATGGTGATATAGCAGAGCATTTGTGCGAAACAACAGGGCCTAGTGCAGAAGCAATGGTTGTTCTCTATGATTGACTCGCTCTCACACTATTCGTTTGTGAAGCTGGCTGTGATGTTGTGGGCAAGGAGACAGGTGATCCATGAGGAAATCTACCAGACACCTTCCACCACTCACCAGTTTATTAACAGATTCATAGTGAAGCTAGAACTATTTTCAAAGAAAGGAGCAACAAACCAGGTTGCAGCAAGGAACACTGCTCAAAGGTCGAAAGCACCACTGCCGGGTTTTGTAAAGATCCATGTTGATGCTAGTGTGCCTAGAGCTGGCACGGGGGGGCTCGGCTGCGACAATGTGCTGAGATGCCTGTGGTATGTTTCCGGGTAGCTCAACTCTGGTCATCTCTGAAGTCATTGATGTTGCAACTTTGGAGGTGATTGCATGTCGGGAGGCCTTATCACTTGCTGAAGATCTGCTGCTCCAGAATTTTGTGGTTGCCTCCGACTCAAAGCGGGTGATCAGTGATATAGACAAGGGCACAAGCAGTAGCTATGCATGTACAATGAGTGAGATCAAGCAACGAGCGGTAAATTTTAACTGCATTTCTCGTTTGAAGGCCGAGCAATGAATAAAGATGCAGATAGTCTAGCTAAATTCCCAAATTCTTTGGACGAGGGGCGCCATGTGTGGTTCCAACCTCACTATCCACTTTGTATTCCACTTCATGTGGATTTTGAATAATAAAATTTAGCTTTACCCCTAAAACTTATGATGTTTCGTACATAGTTTTTGATGCTTATATTGGAGGAAAAAACATGGAAAATCATTTACACTGCTTACTACAGCAAAATGGGCGGGAGCTATATCTCGCTTCACGCGAGTCGGTAGCTTATCTTTTTTAGGGTTCGGTAACTTCTCTCTCGTCCAAAGAATAGCTCTCTCGCATAGCAACTAGGCACACACGTATTTCCATTTTTTATTTTGCTCGCTGGATCACGACACGCGCCCACTCGCTTCGTTGGTCCGAATGTGGTTTCCTTTGTTTTTTATTTATTATTTTTATCTTTTAGCTTTCTTTGTTTCTTCATCATTTTTTAGGGTTTTCACCGAATCTTTGTTTTTTAGTTTTTCTTTTCTTTAGTTTTTTATTTGTTTTCTTTGATTAGTTTTTTATTTCTTGCTTGCTTTTCACTGATTTTTCATTTTATTACTTTCGTCTTCTTTTTTTGGTTTTCCTTTTATGTTTCTTGTTTCTTATCCGTTTTTTCTTTGTTTCTTTCTCTATTTTTTCTATTGTTAATTCTTTTTGTGGTGGGTTTCTTTATTTTTTATTTTTTATTATCTTTTGATTTACTTTGCTTCTTTTTAGGTTTCAGTGGTTTTCTTTGTCTTTTCTTTCGTACATATGAAAAAATGTTGATAATGTACTTTTAAAATGCCAGACGCGCATATAAAAATGTTGATCGTGTATGCAAAAAATGTACAACATACATTAACTACAAGTATACACCATAAAACATATTCTTAGAAAAAGTTAAACATATACATAAAGTTGTTCCTCGTGTATACAAAAATATACATTATGTGTGAAAAAAAACTTTATTGCCATTAACATATTTTAAATATATGATCAACATTCTTTCATACTCATTGTAATAGTTTTTTCTATACATTTTTCGTATACATGGGGAATCATTTTTCTATACACATTCTACATTTTTCAAATCTTGATTAACATTCTTCAAATACTTGATTAACATTTTTTAAATGCTTGATTAATATTTTTTAGATACATGATCAACTTTTTCATATACATTATATATGTACATTTCGTATACATGAGAAGTATTTTTTCTAGTCACATTTAACATTTCTTAAATGCTTGATTAACATTTTTAAATGTTTTATGTAAAGTTTTTTTGTAATACATATATTAAGAGTATTTGAAAGTATAAAAAAAAGTAAAAAAAGCCAAAAACGTAGATGTGAAAAAAACAAAAACAAAACAAGGTTGTGGACTCCCGCGCGGCTGGGCTAGCCCTCGCATTCGGCGAGGCTGTGCTCTATCTCGCATGAAGCGAGACATAGACGCGTTCGGCCGAATGTCGTTGCTTCACACAGCCGAGCGGCGGTAGTGGTCGTTTGGGGGTTTAGGGAGCTCTATGTAATTTTTGTCATGTTTGATATAATTTGAACTTCTATGAACTTTTATAATAGTTCTGAATATTTTCGAAAAAAAAAGAAGGTAGCCTGATTTTTAATTTGATCTGCCAACAATTGACATCGCCAGATCTTGACAGCAAACCTAACACACAGGACTTCTAATTAGCAAGATCGGCTATGAAGCACGGGGAATACTGACACCCACGGCCTCATCAAAAAAGAAAAGGAAAGCTGTTCCCCAAGGTGTGGCTTCAAAACAACAGACTATGACAAAGGAGCAGATTAGGGAGGACACTGTGTCCACCCACCAGATCCTCTCTTTTCGTTTGTACGTGGAGACCCTGTCGCACTCAATCAGAGAGATGGTGTCCCCCGAGTTGGCTCCTTCCGGATGGCGACGTGGCCCGGCAGTGCGGTACTAGTATATTGTCAGCGGGCAGCGTGCTGCATCATCCGTCCGGACCAGCTACTCGTCTTGGGTTGATCCTTGACCGGTGGAGGGTGACGTACACGTACGTTGGCAGCACGGCGTCGTTCCGTTTAGTCTCGTGGTAATTCTAGGTAGGTGAAAAGACGCCGGCGACGCTGTTTCCTGCTGCGTGCGTGCGGTGGTGGCATCGGCAAGGCGTCGACCGGACCGACGACGTGCCCGTCTGATATTTGACTAAGCGACGCCGTCATGGAAGCGCAGTTTGCGACGGCGAGTGATTGCGAGGAGGAGGAGGAGGTGTGTGATTGCGAGTTTGAGACTGCTGCTCGTGTACAGGTGCTGGGACCTGGGGCTGGAAGGAGGTTGGTGGGAATGGGTCAATGATCTGCGAAGTTGCTGCCCGGGAACGTTTCTTTTCGGGGAAGTTGGGTGAAGATATGGTTTATATTGGTTTCAATTAAGGGAAAAGCTTGTGAACAGCTGGCTGATCCAACACCGCGCGTCCGCCGCCTTGAGCCTGTGACGCATGGGACCATGCGTGGCCTGCCACTACATCTTTAATGTAATTTTTCTGCAACAACATCCGTGTTGCAAAAATACCTTCCATAACAACACCGACGTTGCAAAAGATTGAGACGTAAAAAAAAAGCAACAAGACGTGGTTGCAAAAAATATATGTAACAAGACCTCTGTTAAAAAAAATGCCACAAGACCTCTGCTGCAAAAAATATATTTGCAACACTAACCTCGTTGCAAATATTTTTGCAATAAGACTTGTGTTGCAAAAGGAAACTTGCAACACACCCTCTGTTTCAGAAATGAGGACTACACTAAGCCACGAGATCCGGCGGATCTTTTAAAAAGATTCGCCAGCTGACGCGTGACACGTCAAAAAAAATCTGCAACACAACACATGTTTGGTTCGTACGACACATGCCGCACGTGACATGTGCCTCTAACTCCTCATGACCCTCCTCTAATTTTTCTGCAACAACTCCACATGTTTCATTCGTACGACACGTGCCGCACGTGACATGTGCCCCTGACTCCTCGTGACCCTCCTCTATTTTTTCTGCAACAACTCCAATGTTGCAGAAGTTTCTCCCATAACATAATATATGTTGCAAAAAAGTGAAGACAATTTTTTTCAACAAACCTCGGTTATAAACAAAATGAAACAAGACCTCAGTTGCAAAAAGAATATGTAACACAGATTGTTTGTCAGAAAGGTAAATAGCGGTTCCAACATTTTGAACAAGCATCCTGTTGCAGGACTTGTTCCGCAACACCGCCCTTGTTGCAAGGGAGGTGACGCTTGTGAGTGGGTTAATCGGATGGACATCCCCGCGTCCATCCAACGGCCAGCAAGGCGGCGGATGTTTTCTAGCTATCCATCGGCGGACGCGTAGCATGACCCATCAATTAACCCGTCAATTCTCTTATGTTAATGAACCCAAATGATAAGTGCCATATGTGTGAGATGTTTTTTTAATTAAAGTTGCCATTAAAAAAACTGAAACTTGTCATCCAAAAGAAATTAAAGTTGCCCCTCAGGACGCCCCCTCCCCCCTCGCATCATCTCTATGAGGTGACTCGGGTGGGCACCCCGCCAGACGCCGTCACAGCCTCTCCACCAGCCACCGCACCTCGCCACCGCCGGCAAAACGACGCCGAGCAAAGCCCGTCGACGACTGGCGGCGGCAGATCCATCCCGCGCGCGTGTTCTGGTCCTGCCGCCCCCTTCCCTCATCCGCATCGGGGGCCACCAGATCTGTCCTTGTTCTTCCTTCTGGTCGCTCCCCTGGGGTCGGCCGGCTCTCTCTTTTCAGATCTGGCCGGCACGCCACGGCTGCGGGCTTCCGGTGCCCTCTGGTGGCTCCCGTAGCCTGGCCTCGTGGTTGCCTCGGCTCAGGACCCCCCCCCCCCCCGCGCGTCGTCTCTACGAGGCGACTCGGGCAGGCCGGACGCCGCCACAACCTCTCCACCAGCCATCGCACCCCGCCGCCGCTGGCAAAACGATGTCGGGTAAAGCCCGTCGACGACTGGCGGGATCCGTCTCGCGCGCGTGTTCTGGTCCTGCCGCCCCCTCCCCTCATCTGCATCGGGGGCTACCATATCTGTCCTCGTTCTTCCTTCTGGCCACTCCCCGTGGGTCGACCGGCTTTCTCCTTTCAGATCTGGCCGACACGCCGCGCATGCGGGCTTCCGGTGCGCTCGGGTGGCTCCTGTGGCCTGGCCTCGTGGATACCTCCGCGGCGGTTCCACCCGCCATTGCCTGCTGGGCTGGGCGCGGTAGCCCCCTTCTCCACGTTCTTGGGCTGGCTTCTGTGGCCTCACGCCCTGATGTCTACTACGCAACCTTCTTCTTGTAGACGTTGTTGGGCCTCCAAATGCAGAGGTTTGTAGGACAGTAGCAAATTTCCCTCAAGTGGATGACCTAAGGTTTATCAATCCGTGGGAGGCGTAGGATGAAGATGGTCTCTGTCAAATAACCCTGCAACCAAATAACAATGAGTCTCTTGTGTCCCCAACACACCCAATACAATGGTAAATTGTATAGGTGCACTAGTTCGGCGAAGAGATGGTGATAAAAGTGCAATATGGATGGTAGATATAGGTTTTTGTAATCTGAAAATATAAAAACAGCAAGGTAACTAATGATAAAAGTGAGCGTAAACGGTATTGCAATGCTTCAAAACAAGGCCTAGGGTTCATACTTTCACTAGTGCAAGTTCTCTCAACAATAATAACATAATTGGATCATATAACTATCCCTCAACATGCAACAAAGAGTCATTCCAAAGTCACTAATAGCGGAGAACAAACGAAGAAATTATTGTAGGGTACGAAACCACCTCAAAGTTATCCTTTCTGATCAATCTATTCAAGAGTCTGTAGTAAAATAACACGAAGCTATTCTTTCCGTTCGATCTATCATAGAGTTCGTACTAGAATAACACCTTAAGACACAAATCAACCAAAACCCTAATGTCACCTAGATACTCCAATGTCACCTCAAGTATCCGTGGGTATGATTATACGATATGCATCACACAATCTCAGATGCATCTATTCAAACCAACACAAAATACTTCAAAGAGTGCCCCAAAGTCTCTACCGGAGAGTCAAGACGAAAACATGTGCCAACCCCTATGCATAAGTTCACAATGTTATGGAACCCGCAAGTTGATCACCAAAACATACATCAAGTAGATCACGTGAATATCCCATTGTCACCACAGATAAGCACATGCAAGACATACATCAAGTGTTCTCAAATCCTTAAAAATTCAATCCGATAAGATAACTTCAAAGGGAAAACTCAATCCATTACAAGAGACTAGAGGGGAGCCACGAGGGTGGGGGCGCGCCCAGGGGGGTAGGGCGCGCCTCCCTGCCTCGTGGCTTCCTCGAAGCTTCCCTGACGTCTACTCCAAGTCTCCTGGATTGCTTCCGTTCCAAAAATAACTCTCCCGAAGGTTTCATTCCGTTTGGACTCCGTTTGATATTCCTCTTCTTCGAAACACTGAAATAGGCAAGAAAACAGCAATTTGGGCTGGGCCTTCAGTTAATAGGTTAGTCCCAAAAATAATATAAAAGTGTATAATAAAGCCCATAAACATCCAAAACTGATAATATAATAGCATGAATACTTCATAAATTATAGATACGTTGGAGACGTATCAGCATCCCCAAGCTTAATTCCTGCTCGTCTTCGAGTAGGTAAATGATAAAAGAAATAATTTATGAAGTGTGAATGCTAACAAGTGCATAAGTTTGATCAATGATAGTTCCAATCACTTTTTCTAGCATCATTATATGTCATAACAGTAGCTCAACTCATAAAACTTTTCATGATCAAGTAACAAGCTATTCACATGTTAAAGCATAGACCATAAACTTTTCTTGAAACTAACAAACTATGTTCTCAGTCATCAAACAATTGCAATTCATCTTATTTTCAGGAAGGGTCTATGTAAGAGCTTTGATTTAGCAAATCCTACATACTCAACTATCATATAGTCTTTCATGATTGCTACCACTCAAAGCATATTTTTAGAACAAATAGTATTCATCGAACACAGAGAAAGATAGGGCTTAATGTTTCGCCTCCCAACCTTTCACCTCAAGGGTAATGTCAACAATAATAATTCATGCTCAAATATATTTGAATGGCCATATATGCTTAGATCTTTCTCCACCACATGATGCTTGCCAACTAAAAAGTAGGTTGGAATGAGAAGGAATACTACTGACTCTTGCATAAAAGTAAAAGATAGGCCCTTCGTAGAGGGAAGCATGGATTTGCAGAGGTGCTAGAGCTCGAAGCTAAAACAGAGATGAAAATAATTCTGAGAGGTATGCTTTCATTGTCAACATAACGACCAAGAGTTCCCAATATCTTCCATACTAGATACATTATAGGTGGTTTCCAAACAGAAAGGTAAAGATTTTACTCCCCCTCCACCAACAATCACACTCCACGGCTTGTCCGAAACAACGGGTGCCGTCCAACTTTCAACAATCCTTGGGGAGTTTGTTTAAATTATTTGCGAATTTATTTTTGATCTTTTGATCATAGGACTGGGCATCCCAGTTACCAGCCATTTTCTCATGAATGATGAGCGGAGTCCACTCATCGTGAGAATAACCCACCTAGCATGGAAGATACTGACAGCCCCTAGTCGCTACATGCGCGATTCGGGCATACAAAACAGATTATTATTTGAAGGTTTAGAGTTTGGCACATGCAAATTTACTTGGAACGACAGGTAAATACCGCATATAGGTAGATATGGTGGACACTCATGGAAGAAAGTTGGTTCAAGGAATTTGGATGCACAAGCAGTATTCCCGCTTAGTACAAATATTTTGGCTAGCAAAGGATTCTAAATAGAAAGCATCACATGTTAGAGGATCCATAACAATATAACTTCTATACAAATATACCCAAGCATAACTCATTATGTTGTATTCCTTGTCCAACTTCAACTAATTTGCTCAGGTTTGAAAATAATTAATGGGGCTCACAATCATAGAAGAGGTCCAAGATAGTATATTTATATGTGAAATCTCTCTTCCTTCAATATTCTTTCATGAATTGTTCAAGTGACCAATACAATGTTTGCTAACCTTCAAAAAATTTACCACCTCTACTTCTTATATGTGAAGGCATTACTCCCCATGGGAAAGACATATGAAACATATATAATTTCAGATTTATGACATTCAAATCATTCAACCATTTACTCATAGGATATAAGTGAAGCACACGAGTAAATGACAAACTACTCCAAAAAGATATAAGTGAAGATCAATGAATAGTTAAATAATTATGTAGCTTTGTGAAGACTCTCTCTCATTTAAGAATTTCAGATCTTGGGATATTATTCAAACAGTAAGCAAAACAAAAGAAAATAAAACGACACTCCAAGCAAAATACATATCATGTGGTGAATAAAAATATAGCTTCAAGTAAAGTTACCGATGAACGAACACGAAAGAGGGGATGCCATCCGGGGCATCCCCAAGCTTAGGCTCTTGGTTGTCCTTGAATATTACCTTGAGGTGCCTTGGGCATCCCCAAGCTTAGGCTCTTGCCACTCCTTATTCCATAGTCCATCGGATCTTTACCCAAAACTTGAAAACTTCACAACACAAAACTCAACAGAAAACTCGTAAGCTCCGTTAGTATAAGAAAATAAATCACCACTTAGGTACTGTTGTGAACTCATTATAGATTCATATTGGTGCTAAACCTACTGTATTCCAACTTCTCTATGGTTCACACCCTCCGATACTACTCATAGATCCATCAAAATAAGCAAACAACACGCGAAAAACAGAATCCGTCAAAAACAGAACAGTCTGTAGTAATCTATATCAAACGCAAACTTCTGGAACTCAGAAAAATCTGAAAAAATAGGACGACCTAGATAATTTGATTATTGATCTACGGCAATTGGAATCAGTATTTTATCACTTTCTGGTGATTTTTAACAATTGTTTTCGTGAGCAGAAAGTTTCTGTCTTTTTCAGCAAGACCAAATAATTATCATCCAAGAAGATCCTATAGGTCTTACTTGGCACAAACACTAATTAAAACATAAAACCACATCTAACCAGAGGCTAGATGATTTATTTATTACTAAACAGGAACAAAAAGCAAGGAACAAAAATAAAAATTGGGTTGCCTCCCAACAAGCGCTAACGTTTAACACCCCTAACTAGGCATGATGATTTCAATGATGCTCACATAAAAGATAAGAATTGAAACATAAAAAGAGCATCATGAAGAATATGACTAGCACATTTAAGTCTAACCCACTTCCTATGCATAGGGATTTTGTGGGCAAACAACTTATGGGAACAATAATCAACTAGCATAGGAAGGCAAAACAAGCATAACTTCAAAACTTTAAGCACATAGAGAGGAAACTTGATATTATTGCAATTCCTACAAGCATATATTCCTCCCTCATAATAATTTTCAGTAGCATCATGAATGAATTCAACCATATAACCAGCACATAAAGCATTCTTTTCATGGTCTACTAGCATAGAAATTTTATTACTCTTCACATAAGCAAAATTCTTCTCATTCGGAATAGTAGGAGTATCATAAGAGACTCGAATACTATAAATTGTTTCCACATTAAAAGAGTAATGTTCAGAAAAAGGATAATCATAATCATGACAAGTTTTAATATAATCATCACTACTTTTTATAGCATAAGTGTCATCACAATAATCATCATAAGTAGCAACTTTGTTCTCATCATAATCGATTGAAACCTCTTCCAAGATAGTGGAATCATTACTAAATAAAGTCATGACCTCTCCAAATCCACTACTTTTATAATTATCATAATAAGATTCAACACCCTCCAAAATAGTGGGATCATTGCTTCCTAAAGTTGACACTCTTCCAAACCCACTTTCATCAATATAATCATCATAAGTAGGAGGCATGCTGTAACGCCCCGGATGTAACTTTCCATATTTGTAACTCCAACTCTTGCCATTTTCGGCTATGTGTTATGATATTCCTTCGTGGTCGGGTTTTGTTTTTCGTTTTGCATTTTGTTCATGTCATGCATCTCATATCATGTCTTCATGCGCATCTCATTTGCATACGTGTTCGTCTCATGCATCCGAGCATTTTCTCCGTTGTCCGTTTTGCAATCCGGCACTCCCACATGCACCGGCGCACCCCTCTTGTTTCTTTTCGTGAGCGGGTGTTAAACATTCTCGGAATGGACCGAGGTTTGTCAAGTGGCCTTGGTACACCACCGGTAGACCACCTGTCAAGTTTCGTTCCATTTGAAGGGCGTTTAATGCTCTAACGGTTAACCGGGTAACCGCAAAGTCCTGTTGCGTGTTGCAGCAAAAAACCCTCCAAACAGTCCAATAACCCCTCTAAGTCCCCTCCATGCTCTTGGTCATTTGATCACGATCGTATGGGCGAAAATCGCACTCCATTTGGACTCTCCTAGCTCCCTCTACCTATAAATAGGTGATCCTTCCGGAATTCTCGCGCAGATCAAACCCTAGCCCCGCTCCCTCCGTGCGCCGGACACGTCCGGTCCGCGCCGGACAAACCGCGCCGCCGCCCGCAGCCAATCACCGCCCGCCACGTGTCCCACGCCGCCGCTCTCGCGCCGCCGGCCCGCGAGCCCGCGTTCGGCCCCAGCGGCCCGCCTCCCCGTCGCCCGCGCCCCGCCTCCACTCCGCCCGTGCGCCGCCTGGGTTCGCCGCGCCTCGCCGCCAACACTCGTCTCCGCCGCCGTCCGACGCCATTGCCGGCGCTCCCCGCCGCCTCGTCGCCGTCCGCCGGTCGCCGGACCCGCGCCGCCCCTCGCCGCCTCCTCCACTCCCGCCGGCGCCGCACCCCGGGTCGCCGCCCGACGCCCTCGCCGACCGCCTCCGCGTCAAGCCCGTCCTCGAGCTCCGGCAAGCCGCTGCCTCGACTTCCGCGCGTGCCCGATCCAGATCTGGGAGAGGTTGACTCCCCCCCTCGTTTTCTGCCAAGTCCCGAGGATATTGCATTATGTGCTCATGTTCATCGCATCATTTCTCATTGCATACTGCTCCGTTTTGCATGCATGATATATCAAAATGTTCGTCACGAGATGCTCTTCATCTTGTTCCATTGTGCCATGCTCGTTTGTGTCCATCTTGATGCCCAAATCTCTGGTGCAAGAGTGCTATATGATGTTTACTGCTGTTACTTATCAGAACTTGGTGTTTTGTTATTTTTGTTGCATTTGATGTGTGCATATTATGGGCATGAGCTCTACAGGTGTTTTGATCTATGCCATGCCATCTTTACAAAGGTGTATGCCATGTATTTTTGTGATCTATGTGGTGACTAGCACAAGCATGTAAACTAGGCTTCGTGATGTTTCTGTTTTCAGGGACTTAAGATTTTGCTGTCTGTTACTGCTGTTATTATGGTGCCATGTATCCATGTGTCCACAATGAGATCCATACTTCTTTTGAGTATGTTCAGTAAGGATGTTTTGTAGATATGGTTATGCTCTATCCATCCATGCCCCTGTTTGCAATTATGGAGTGCCCTAGCATGTCGTAATCTTGATCTACTTTTGCTATAAAATATTCCTGGCAGATTGTTGACGTGATATTCAATTTTGCCAAGGTTGTTGTAGTTGATCCATACATGATATGAATTTTCTCTTGCCATGGTTAGGTTCATAAACATGCCATCTTGCTGTAGGTATGCTTGTTTTGTCATGCGTTACTTTGTGATGAGTGAATCGAGCTCACAAAGTTGCCTTCATAATGCTGTTAACACCATGTTCTGTTTTCTGCCAAGTCTGGAACCTGTTAACGAAAATTTTCTATGTTTACATGGGTGCCATCGTATCTTCTGATCCTTTTTGGCTCATGGTCAGTAAGGGACTTTTGTTCTATGCATTTAGTAGACTAATGGCATGTCTTGTTTTTCTATGTTAAGTTCCTGTAGCATGTTGATTGATTGCTCTGAACATTGCTACCTGATGCTGTTTATGCCATGTCCAGTAATTTCACCAAGTCTGTGAAGCTGATATCTTTTGCACTTTTTCCATGCTTGTTTGAACCTGTTATTGTGTGATCTAGCTGTAGCTCAGTGTTCATCGTTTGTCAAGCATCTCCTGTAGATTACTGTCATATGATTTTTTGCTATGTTGGAGTGCTTTAGCATAGTTACTTGATGTATTCTAAGTGCTATCATGCTGTTAATCGCAGAATCGTGTCATTTTTGTTTTGCTTGCCATTTGCAAACCGTGCATCCGTTTCCGGTGATCTTTATATCGATTTCGACCGAAATCATCTCATCTTTCCAGTGGCATACTTGGTTTGCCAAGTTGCTGCCTTGTTCATCCTTTCTCTTCCGGAGCACGCATACGCATCGCATTTCACATCTCGCATATCATGCATGTATTGCATCATGTTGCTTGTGCATTTCCCGTGATTGATTGTGGTTCCATTGCTTGTGTTCTTGCTTTGGGTAGAGCCGGGAGACGAGTTCGTGAACGAGGAACCTGTTGAGTACGCTTACGAGGATCAAGCTTTCGACAACTCTGAGAACCTTGCAGGCAAGATGACCAAACCCTCGAAATCACTTCTATCTTTGCTTTGCTAGTTGTTCGTTCTATTACCATGCTGCGCTACCTACCACTTGCTATATCATGCCTCCCATATTGCCCTGTCAAGCCTCTAACCATCCTTTCCTAGCAAACCGTTGTTTGGCTAAGTTACCGCTTTTGCTCAGCCCTTCTTATAGCGTTGCTAGTTGCAGGTGAAGTTGAAGTTGGTTCCATGCTGGAACATGGATATTTTGGAATATCAAAATATTCTCTTATTTAATTAATGCATCTATATACTTGGTAAAGGGTGGAAGGCTCGGCCTTATGCCTGGTGTTTTGTTCCACTCTTGCCGCCCTAGTTTCCGTCATACCGGTATTATGTTCCTTGAGTTTGCGTTCCTTACGCGGTTGGGTGATTTATGGGACCCCCTTGACAGTTCGCCTTGAATAAAACTCCTCCAGCAAGGCCCAACCTTGGTTTTACCATTTGCCAGCTAAGCCTTCTTCCCTCGGGTTTTCGCGAGCCCGAGGGTCATCTTTATTTAAACCCCCGGGGCAGTGTTCCTTTCAGTGCTGGTCCAAACTAGAGCCACTTACAGCGCCACCTCGGGGAAACTCGAGGGCTAGTTTTAGTTGTACGTAGTGTTCATCCGGTGTGCCCTGAGAACGAGATATGTGCAGCTCCTATCGGGATTTGTCGGCACATCGGGCGGCTTTGCTGGACTTGTTTATCATTGTCGAAATGTCTTGTAAACCGGGATTCCGAGACTGATCGGGTCTTCCCGGGAGAAGGTTTAGCCTTCGTTGACCGTGAGAGCTTATAATGGGCTAAGTTGGGACACCCCTACAGGATATTATCTTTCGAAAGCCGTGCCCGCGGTTATGTGGCAGATGGGAATTTGTTTATGTCCGGTTGTAGAGAACTTGACACTTGACTTATTTAAAATACATCAACCGTGTGTGTAGCCGTGATGGTCTCTTTTCGGCGGAGTCCGGGAAGTGAACACGGTTTGAGTTATGCATGAACGTAAGTAGTTCCAGGATCACTTCTTGATCATTTCTAGCTTCGCGACCGTTGCGTTGCTTCTCTTCTCGCTCTCATTTGCGTAAGTTAGCCACCATATATGCTTAGTGCTTGCTGCAGCTCCACCTCATTACACCATCCTTTTCCTATAAGCTTAAATAGTCTTGATCTCGCGGGTGTGAGATTGCTGAGTCCTCGTGACTCACAGATTCTACCAAAACAGTTGCAGGTGCCGACGATACCAGTGCAGATGATGCAACCGAGCTCAAGTGGGAGTTCGACGAGGAACGTGGTTGTTACTATGTTTCGTTTCCTGATGATCAGTAGTGGAGCCCAGTTGGGACGATCGGGGATCTAGCATTTGGGGTTATCTTATTTTCATTTGGATTTGACCGTAGTCGGTCCATGTGTGGATTTTGGATGATGTATGAATTTATTTATGTATTGTGTGAAGTGGCGATTGTAAGCCAACTCTCGTTATCCCATTCTTGTTCATTACATGGGATTGTGTGAAGATGAACCTTCTTGCGACAATACCTACAATGCGGTTATGCCTCTAAGTCGTGCCTCGACACGTGGGAGATATAGCCGCATCATGGGCGTTACACATGCTATCATCATAATAAATTTGCATATGAAAACTTGGGAGGCTAGAAATATCATCTTCATTAAACATAGCATTCTCAAGCTTGGGACAAACATTAATTGCAGCAAATATATTCTCAAACATGTCATTCTCATCAAACATAGCATCCCAAGCTTGGGCCTTTTCATATCATAGGCATAATCACTCTCATCATTAATAGTATGGATAGCACCAATAGTATAGCAATTATCATCATCACAATGAGTAATAGGAGCAACATCATTTGGGAGGGATACCTTTTCACCTTTGCTTCTCCGTCTTTTATTTTTCTTCTTCACATCATGTGTGGGTTTAACCCTCTTTTTGGAGCTCCTTATTAATGAGATTGGTTGAATAGAAGGCTCCTCCTCGTTACCTGATTCATCATAAGAAATAATAGGAGAATGTTGGGAAGTCTCTTCCCTTTCATTAGTATTCTCTTCATCTCCTATTTGTTTTCTTGTCTTTATGTAATTGGCAATATAAGGATTTTCAATGCAATTCACCGCACAATACATAAAAATTTCTTCTAGATCAAAATCAAGAAATCTATCAAGATTAAATTTTGGAATACCCTCAATTATACGTTTTATTTCTTCATAACCCAAAAGAAAACTAAGTTCATTATGATGTGCAAGGGAAATCAAGTCATCACAATTTTTGGACACGATACGATCATGAAACAATTTGCATTGGTGAAAGTGTTGGGGAACGTAGTAATTTCAAAAAAATCCTACGCACACGCAATGTCATGGTGATGCATAGCAAAACGAGAGGGGAGAGTGTGTCCACGTACCCTCGTAGACCGAAAGCGGAAGCGTTAGCACAACGCGGTTGATGTAGTCGTACGTCTTCACGATCTGACCGATCAAGCATCGAACGCACGGCACCTCCGAGTTCTGCACACGTTCAACTCGATGACTTCCCTCGAACTCTGATCCAGCCGAGCTTTGAGGGAGAGTTCCGTCAGCACGACGGCGTGGTGACGATGATGATGTTCTACCGACGCAGGGCTTCGCCTAAGCACCGCTACGATATTATCGAGGTGGAATATGGTGGAGGGGGCACCGCACACAGCTAAGAGATCAAGAGATCAATTGTTGTGTCTATGGGGTGCCCCCCTCCTCCGTATATAAAGGAGGGGAGGAGGGGGCCGGCCAGGAGGAGGAGGCGTGCCCAAGGGGGGTGGCTATATTTGGACTCCTCCTTTTCCTATTTGGAGAGGGAGAGGGAAGGAAGAGGAAGGAGGGAGGAAGGAAAGGGGGGGGCCCTCCCAATTCGGATTGGGCTTGGGGGGGGGCGCCCCCTCCCTTGCTCCTTTCCCCTCCTTTCCACTAAAGCCCATTAAGGCCCATATACCTCCGGGGGGTTCCGATAACCTCCCGGTGCTCCGGTATTATCCCGATCTCACCCGGAACCATTCCGGTGTCCAAATATAGTCGTCCAATATATCGATCTTTACGTCTCGACCATTTCGAGACTCCTCTTCATGTCCGTGATCACATCCGGGACTCCGAACTACCTTCGGTACATCAAAACACATAAACTCATAACATAACCGTCATCGAACTTTAAGCGTGCGGACCCTACGGGTTCGAGAACTATGTAGACATGACCAAGACACATCTCCGGTCAATAACCAATAGCGGAACCTCGATGCTCATATTGGCTCCCACATATTCTACGAAGATCTTTATCGGTCAAACCGCATAACAACATACGTTGTTCCCTTTGTCATCGGTATGTTATTTGCCCGAGATTCGATCGTCGGTATCTCAATACCTAGTTCAATCTCGTTACCGGCAAGTCTCTTTACTCGTTCTGTAATACATCATCCCGCAACTAACTCATTAGTTGCAATGCTTGCAAGGCTTATAGTGATGTGCATTACCGAGTGGGCCCAGAGATACCTCTCCGACAATCGGAGTGACAAATCCTAATCTCGAAATACGCCAACCCAACAAGTACCTTCGGAGACACCTGTAGAGCACCTTTATAATCACCCAGTTACGTTGTGACGTTTGGTAGCACACAAAGTGTTCCTCCGATAAACGGGAGTTGCATAATCTCATAGTCATAGGCACATGTATAAGTCATGAAGAAAGCAATAGCAACATACTAAACGATCAAGTGCTAAGCTAACGGAATGGGTCATGTCAATCACATCATTCTCCTAATGATGTGATCCCGTTAATAAAATGACAACTATTTTTCCATGGCTAGGAAACATAGCCATCTCTGGTTAACGAGCTAGTCAAGTAGAGGCATACTAGTGACATTCTGTTTGTCTATGTATTCACACATGTATCATGTTTCCGGTTAATACAATTCTAGCATGAATAATAAACATTTATCATGATATAAGGAAATAAATAATAACTTTATTATTGCCTCTAGGGCATATTTCCTTCAGTCTCCCACTTGCACTAGAGTCAATAATCTAGATTACACAGTAATGATTCTAACACCCAGGGAGTCTTGGTGCTGATCATGTTTTGCTCGTGGAAGAGGCTTAGTCAACGGGTCTGCAACATTCAGATCCGTATGTATTTTGCAAATCTCTATGTCTCCCACCTGGACTTGATCCCGGAAGGAGTTCAAGCGTCTCATGATGTGCTTGGTTCTTTTGTGAAATCTGGATTCCTTTGCCAAAGCAATTGCACCAGTATTGTCACAAAAGATTTTCATTGGACCCGATGCACTAGGTATGACACCTAGATCGGATATGAACTTCTTCATCCAGACTCCTTCATTTGCTACTTCCGAAGCAGCTATGTACTCCGCTTCACATGTAGATCCCGCTACGACGCTTTGTTTAGAACTTCACCAACTGACAGCTCCACCGTTAAATATAAACACGTATCCGGTTTGCGATTTAGAATCGTCCGGATCAGTGTCAAAGCTTGCATCGACGTAACCGTTTACGACGAGCACTTTGTCACCTCCATAAACGAGAAACATATCCTTAGTCCTTCTCAAGTATTTCAGGATGTTCTTGACCGCCGTCCAGTGATCCACTCCTGGATTACTTTGGTACCTCCCTGCTAAACTAATAGCAAGGCACACATCAGGTCTGGTACACATCATTGTGATGTCTACTATGCAACCTTTCTTCTTGTAGACGTTGTTGGGCCTCCAAGTGCAGAGGTTTGTAGGACAGTAGCAAATTTCCCTCAAGTGGATGACCTAAGGTTTATCCATCCGTGGGAGGCGTAGGATGAAGATGGTCTCTCTCAAGCAACCCTCCAACCAAATAGCAACGAGTCTCTTGTGTCCCCAACACACCCAATACAATGGTAAATTGTATAGGTGCACTAGTTCGGCGAAGAGATGGTGATACAAGTGCAATATGGATGGTAGATATAGCTTTTTGTAATCTGAAAATATAAAAACAGCAAGGTAACTAATGATAAAAGTGAGCGTAAACAGTATTGCAATGCTAGGAAGCAAGGCCTAGGGTTCATACTTTCACTAGTGCAAGTTCTCTCAACAATAATAACATAATTGGATCATATAAATATCCCTCAACATGCAACAAAGAGTCACTCCAAAGTCACTAATAGCGGAGAACAAACGAAGAGATTATGGTAGGGTACGAAACCACCTCAAAGTTATTCTTTCTAATCAATCTATCATAGAGTCTGTACTAGAATAACACCTTAAGACACAAATCAATCAAAACCCTAATGTCACCTAGATACTCCAATGTCACCTCAAGTATCCATGGGTATGATTATACGATATGCATCACACAATCTCAGATTCATCTATTCAGACCAACACAAAGTACTTCAAAGAGTGCCTAAAGTTTCTACCGGAGAGTCATGACGAAAACGTGTGCCAACCCCTATGCATAGGTTCATGGGCGGAACCCGCAAGTTGATCACCAAAACATACATCAAGTGGATCACGTGATATCCCATTGTCACCACAGATAAGCACGGCAAGACATGCATCAAGTGTTCTCAAATCCTTAAAGACTCAATCCGATAAGATAACTTCAAAGGGAAAACTCAATCCATTACAAGAGAGTAGAGGGGGAGAAACATCATAATATCCAACTATAATAGCAAAGCTCGTGATACATCAAGATCGTGCCAAATCGAGAACACGAGAGAGAGAGAGAGATCAAACACATAGCTACTGGTACATACCCTCAGCCCCGAGGGTGAACTACTCCCTCCTCGTCATGGAGAGCGCCGGGATGATGAAGATGGCCACCGGTGAGGGTTTCCCCCCCTCCGGCAGGGTGCCGGAACATGGTCCCGATTGGTTTTTGGTGGCTACAGAGGCTTGCGGCGGCGGAACTCCCGATCTATTCTGTTCCCCGATGGTTTTAGGGTATATTGGTATATATAGGAGGAAGAAATACGTCAGGGGAGCCACGAGGGGCCCACGAGGGTGGAGGGCGTGCCCAGGGGGGTGGGCGTGCCCAGGGGGGTGGGCGCGCCCCCTGCCTCGTGCCTTCGTCGTTGATCCCCTGACGTGCACTCCAAGTCTCCCGGATTGCTTTCGTTCCAAAAATAACTCTCCCGAAGGTTTCATTCCGTTTGGACTCCGTTTGATATTCCTTTTCTTCGAAACACTGAAACAAGAGAAAAAACAGGAACTGGCACTGGGCTCTGGGTTAATAGGTTAGTCCCAAAAGTAATATAAAAGTGCATAGTAAAGCCCAATAAACATCCAAGATGGATAATATAATAGCATGAATACTTCATAAACTATAGATACGTTGGAGACGTATCACATTGCATACATGATAGAGCCTATGGCTGAAGCATAGGGAACATCTTTCATTTTCTCTCTATCTTCTGCAGTGGTCGGGCATTGAGTCTTACTCAACTTCACACCTTGTAACACAGGCAAGAACCCTTTCTTTGCTTGATCCATTTTGAACTTCTTCAAAACTTTGTCAAGGTATGTGCTTTGTGAAAGTCCAATTAAGCGTCTTGATCTATCTCTATAGATCTTGATGCCCAATATATAAGCAGCTTCACCGAGGTCCTTCATTGAAAAACTCTTATTCAAATATCCCTTTATGCTATCCAGAAATTCTATATCATTTCCGATCAACAATATGTCATCCACATATAATATTAGAAATGCTACAGAGCTCCCACTCACTTTCTTGTAAATACAGGCTTCTCCAAAAGTCTGTATAATATGCTTTGATCACACTATCAAAATGTTTATTCCAACTTTGAGAAGCTTACACCAGTCCATAAATGGATCGCTGGAGCTTGCACACTTTGTTAGCTCCCTTTGGATCGATAAAACCTTCAGGTTGCATCATATACAACTCTTCTTCCAGAAATCCATTCAGGAATGCAGTTTTGACATCCATTTGCCAAATTTCATAATCATAAAATGCGGCAATTGCTAACATGATTCGGACAGACTTAAGCATAGCTACGGGTGAGAAGGTCTCATCGTAGTCAACCCCTTGAACTTGTCAAAAACCTTTTGCAACAAGTCGAGCTTTATAGACAGTAACATTACCGTCAGCGTCAGTCTTCTTCTTGAAGATCCATTTATTCTCGATGGCCTGCGATCATCGGGCAAGTCAACCAAAGTCCACACTTTGTTCTCATACATGGATCCCGTCTCAGATTTCATGGCCTCAAGCCATTTTGCGGAATCTGGGCTCACCATCGCTTCTTCATAGTTCGTAGGTTCGTCATGGTCTAGTAACATAACCTCCAGAATAGGATTACCGTACCACTATGGTGTGGATCTTACTCTGGTTGACCTACGAGGTTCAGTAACAAGTTGATCTGAAGTATCATGATCATCATCATTAACTTCCTCACTAATTGGTGTAGATGTCACAGGAACCGGTTTTTGTGATGTACTACTTTCCAATAAGGGAGTAGGTACTGTTACCTCATCAAGTTCTACTTTCCTCCCACTCACTTCTTTCGAGAGAAACTCCTTCTCTAGAAAGGATCTGTTCTTAGCAACAAATGTCTTGCCTTCGGATCTGTGATAGAAGGTGTACACAACAGTTTCTTTTGGGTATCCTATGAAGACACATTTTTCCGATTTGGGTTCGAGCTTATCAGGTTGAACCTTTTTCACATAAGCATCGCAGCCCCAAACTTTAAGAAACGACAACTTTGGTTTTTTGCCAAACCACAGTTCATAAGGCGTCGCCTCAACGGATTTTGATGGTGCCCTATTTAACGTGAATGCGTCCGTCTCTAAAGTACAACCCCAAAACGATAGCGGTAAATCAGTAAGAGACATCATAGATCGAACCATATCTAGTAAAGTATGATTACGATGTTCGGACACACCATTACGTTGTGGTGTTCCAGGTGGCGTGAGTTGCGAAACTATTCCGCATTGTTTCGAATGTAGACCAAACTCGTAACTCACATATTCTCCTCCACGATCAGATCATAGAAACTTTATTTTCTTGTTACGACGATTTTCAACTTCACTCTGAAATTCTTTGAACTTTTCAAATGTTTTAGAATTATGTTTCATTAAGTAGATATACACATATCTGCTCAAATCATCTATGAAGGTGAGAAAATAACGATACCCGCCGCGAGCCTCAACATTCATTGGACCACATACATCAGTATGTATGATCTCCAACAAATCAGTTGCTCGCTCCATAGTTTCGGAGAACGGCGTTTTAGTCATCTTGCCCATGAGGAATGATACGTCCATTTTGCATCATACTTTTATATCGATATTTATTGCATTATGGGTTGTTATTACACATTATGTCACAATACTTATGCCTATTCTCTCTTATTTTACAAGGTTTACTTAAGGAGGGAGAATGCCAGCAGCTGGAATTCTGGGCTGGCAAAGGAGCAAATATTAGAGACCTATTCTGCACAACTCCAAAAGTCCTGAAACTCCACGAAAGCTATTTTTGGAAATAATAAAAAATATTGAGTGGAAGAAATACGTCAGGGGGGCCTCCACCTGTCCACGAGGGTGGGGGCGCGCCCTACCCCCCTGGGCGCGCCCCCTGCCTCATGGGCCCCCTGTTGGCCCTCCGGTGCCCATCTTCTGCTATATGAAGTCTTTCGTCCGAAGAAAAATCATAAGCAAGCTTTCGGGACGAGACTCCGCCGCCACGAGGCGGAACCTTGGCGGAACCAATCTAGGGCTCCGGCAGAGCTGTTCTGCCGGGGACACTTCCCTCCGGGAGGGGGAAATCATCGCCATCGTCATCACCAACGCTCCTCTCATCGGGAGAGGGCAATCTCCATCAACATCTTCACCAGCACCATCTCCTCTCAAACCCTAGTTCATCTCTTGTATCCAATTCTTGTCTCATAGTCTGGGATTGGTACCTGTAGGTTGCTAGTAGTGTTGATTACTCCTTGTAGTTGATGCTAGTTGGTTTATTTGGTGGAAGATCATATGTTCAGATCCTTTATGCATATTAATACTCCTCTGATTATGAACATGGATATGCTTTGTGAGTAGTTACGTTTGTTCCTGAGGACATGGGAGAAGTCTTGCTATTAGTAGTCATGTGAATTTGGTATTCGTTGGATATTTTGATGAGATGTATGTTGTCTATCCTCTAGTGGTGTTATGTGAACGTCGACTACATAACACTTCACCATTATTTGGGCCTAGAGGAAGGCATTGGGAAGTAATAAGTAGATGATGGGTTGCTAGAGTGACAGAAGCTTAAACCCTAGTTTATGCGTTGCTTCGTAAGGGGCTGA
Organism: Aegilops tauschii subsp. strangulata; assembly: GCF_002575655.3. Classification (NCBI taxonomy): domain Eukaryota; kingdom Viridiplantae; phylum Streptophyta; class Magnoliopsida; order Poales; family Poaceae; genus Aegilops; species Aegilops tauschii. The sequence goes on along the minus strand of NC_053041.3, from coordinate 393,156,099 downwards.
TTTGGATCCATATGTTTCATGCTATGGTTAGGTTTACCTTAATACTTTTGTTGTAGTTGCGGATGCTTGCAATAGAGGTTAATCATAAGTGGGATGCTTGTCCAAGTAAGGACAGCACCCAAGCACCGGTCCACCCACATATCAAATTATCGAAGTACCGAACGCGAATCATATGAACGTGATGAAAACTAGCTTGACGATAATTCCCATGTGTCCTCGGGAGCGCTTTTCTTTATATAAGAGTTTGTCCAGGCTTGTCCTTTGCTACAAAAAGGATTGATCCACCTTGCTGCACTTTATTTACTTTTGTTACTTGTTGCTCGTTACCAATTATCTTATCACAAAACTATCTATCACCTATAATTTCAGTGCTTGCAGAGAATACCTTGCTGAAAACCACTTATCATTTCCTTCTGCTCCTCGTTGGGTTCGACACTCTTACTTATCGAAAGGACTACGATAGATCCCCTATACTTGTGGGTCATCAAGACTCTTTTCTGGCGCCGTTGCCGGGGAGTGAAGCGCCTTTGGTAGGTGGAATTTGGTAAGGAAAAATTTATATAGTGTGCTGAAATTTACCGTCACTTGTTACTATGGAAAGTAATCCTCTGAGGGGCTTGTTCGGGGTATCTTCACCCCGATCAGTAGAGCAAAGAGTTGCTCATCAACCTACTGAACCTACTGAAGATGAAAATGTCTACTTTGAAATTCCTTCGGGTATTTTAGAAAAACTGCTAGCTAATACTTTTGCAGGAGATGGAACAAAGCATCCTGATGAGCACCTAATATATGTGGATGAAGTTTGTGGATTATTTAAGCTTGCAGGTATACCCGGTGATTTTATTAAGAAGAAGGTCTTCCCTTTATCTTTGAAGGGAGATGCATTGACATGGTATAGGCTATGTGATGATACGAGATCATGGAACTACAAACGATTGAAATTGGAATTTCATCAGAAATTTTATCCTATGCATCTTGTTCATCGTGATCGCAATTATATATATAATTTTTGGCCTCGCGAAGGAGAAAGCATCGCTCAAGCTTGGGGGAGGCTTAAATCAATGTTATATTCATGCCCCAATCATGAGCTCTCAAGAGAAATGATTATTCAAAAAATTTATGCTCGGCTTTCTGATAACAATCGCACCTTGCTCGATACTTCTTGTGCTGGCTCTTTTATGATGAAGACTATTGAATTCAAATGGGATTTATTGGATAGAATTAAACGCAACTCTGAAGATTGGGATCTCGACGAAGGTAAGGAGTCAGGTATGACACCTAAGTTTGATTGTGTTAAATCTTTTATGGATACCGATGTTTTCCGTAAATTTAGCACTAAATATGGACTTGACTCAGAGATAGTAGCCTCTTTCTGTGAATCTTTTGCTGCTCATATTGATCTCCTTAAGGAGAAGTGGTTTAAATATCATCCTCCCATAGAAGTAAAAGTAGCTGCACCTATTAAAGTTGAAGAAAAGACTATCACTTATAATGATCCTATTGTTCCTACTGCTTATGTTGAGAAACCACATTTCCCTATTAGGATAAAGGATCATGCTAAAGCTTCAACTATGGTCCGTAAAAGCAATATTAGAACTTATACACCTCCTGAGCAAATTAAAGTTGAACCTAATATTGCTATTTTAAAGATCTCTTGGTTGATAATATTGATGGGCATGTTATTTATTTCTGTGATGAAACTGCTAGAATTGCTAAACCTTGTGCTAAAGATAAACATAGACCTGTGGTAGGCATGCCTGTTATTTCTGTTAAAATAGGAGATCATTGTTATCATGGCTTATGTGATATGGGTGCTAGTGCTAGTGCAATACCTTTTGACTTATACAAAGAAATTATGCATGAAATTGCACCTGCTGAGATAGAAGATATTGATGTCACAATTAAACTTGCCAATAGAGATACTATTTCACCAATGGGAATTGTTAGAGATGTTGAAGTCTTGTGTGGGAAAACTAAATATCCTGCTGATTTTCTTGTTCTTGGTTCCCCACAAGATAGCTTTTGTCCCATTATTTTTGGTAGACCCTTCTTGAATACAGTTAATGCTAAGATAGATTGCAAAAAAGATGTTGTTACTATTGGTTTGGGTGATATGTCTCATGAGTTCAACTTTTCTAAATTTCGTAAACAACACCGTCAAGAGGAATTGCCTAGTAAGGATGAAATAATTGGTCTTGCTTCTATTGCCGTACCTCCTAGTGATCCTTTAGAACAATATTTGCTAGACCATGAAAATGATATGTTTATGAATGAAAGAAGGGAAATAGATGAAGTATTCTTTAAACAGGAACCCATCCCGAAACACAATTTACCTGTTGAAATCCTAGGGGATCCTCCTCCACCCAAGGGTGATCCCGTGTTTGAGCTTAAACCGTTGCCTGATACTCTTAAATACGCTTATCTTGTGAGAAAAAGATATATCCTGTTATTATTAGTGCTAACCTTTCAGAGCATAAAGAAGAGAGATTATTGAAAACTCTGAAGAAGCACCGTGCTGCTATTGGATATACTCTTGATGATCTTAAGGGCATTAGTCCCACTCTATGTCAACAGAAAATAAATTTGGAGAAAGATGCCAAACCAGTTCGTGATCACCGACGACGGCTGAATCCTAAGATGAAAGAAGTGGTAAGAAAGGAAATACTAAAGCTTCTTGAGGCAGGTATTATTTATCCCGTTGCTGATAGCCAGTGGGTAAGTCCTGTCCATTGTGTCCCTAAGAAGGGAGGTATTACTGTTGTTCCTAATGATAAAGATGAATTGATTCTGCAAAGAATTATTACAGGTTATAGGATGGTAATTGATTTCCGCAAATTAAATAAAGCTACTAAAAAGGATCATTACCCCTTACCTTTTATCGATCAAATGCTAGAAAGATTATCTAAACATACACATTTTTTGCTTTCTAGATGGTTATTCTGGTTTCTCTCAAATACCTGTGTCAGCCGATGATCAATCAAAGACCACTGTTACTTGCCCTTTCGGTACTTTTGCTTATAGACGTATGCCTTTTGGTTTATGTAATGCACCTGCTACCTTTCAAAGATGCATGATGGCTATATTCTCTGACTTTTGTGAAAAGATTTGTGAGGTTTTCATGGACGATTTCTCCGTCTATGGATCCTCTTTTGATGATTGCTTGAGCAACCTTGATCGAGTTTTGCAGAGATGTGAAGAAACTAATCTTGTCTTGAATTGAGAAAAGTGCCACTTTATGGTTAATGAAGGTATTGTCTTCGGGCATAAAGTTTCTGAAAGAGGTATTGAAGTTGATAAAGCCAAGGTTGATGCTATTGAAAAGATGCCATGTCACAAGGACATCAAATGTATAAGAAGTTTCCTTGGTCATGCCGGTTTTTATAGGAGGTTCATTAAGGACTTCTCAAAAATTTCTCGGCCTCTGACTAATTTATTACAAAAAGATATACCATTTGTCTTTGATGATGATTGTGTAGAAGCATTTGAAATACTTAAGAAGGCATTGATTTCTGCACCTATTGTTCAGCCCCCTGATTGGAATTTACCTTTTGAAATTATGTGTGGTGCTAGTGATTATGCTGTAGGTGTTGTTCTAGGGCAAAGAGTTGATAAGAAATTAAATGTTATTCAATATGCTAGCAAAACTCTAGACAATGCTCAAAGAAATCATGCTACTACTGAAAAAGAATTCTTAGCAGTTGTATTTGCTTGTGATAAGTTCAGACCTTATATTGTTGATTCTAAAGTAACTATTCACACTGATCATGTTGCTATTAAATATCTTATGGAAAAGAATTAGATGGGTTCTCTTGCTACAAGAATTTGATTTGCATATTATTGATAGAAAGGGAGCTAAGAACCCCGTTGCAGACAACTTGTCTAGGTTAGAAAATGTTCTTGATGACCCACTACCTATAGATGATAGCTTTCCTGATGAGCAATTAAATGTCATAAATACTTCTCGTACTGCTCCATGGTATGCTGATTATGCTAATTACATCGTTGCTAAATTCATACCACCTAATTTCACATACCAGCAAAAGAAAAAGTTTTTCTATGACTTGAGACATTACTTTTGGGATGACCCACATCTTTATAAAGAAGGAGTAGATGGTGTTATTAGACATTGTGTACCTGAGCATGAACAGGAACAGATCCTACGCAAGTGTCACTCCGAGGCTTATGGAGGACACCACGCTGGAGATAGAACTGCACATAAGGTATTGCAATCCGGTTTTTATTGGCCTACTCTCTTCAAGGATGCACGTAAGTTTGTCTTATCTTGTGATGAATGCCAAATAATTGGTAATATTAGTAGACGTCAAGAAATGCCTATGAATTATTCACTTGTTATTGAACCATTTGATGTTTGGGGCTTTGATTATATGGGACCATTTCCTACCTCCAATGGGTATGCACATATTTTAGTTGATGTTGATTACGTTACTAAGTGGGTAGAAGCTATTCCAACTAGTAGTGTTGATCATAACACTTCTATTAAGATGCTTAAAGAGGTTATTTTTCCGAGGTTTGGAGTCCCTAGATATTTAATGACTGATGGTGGTTCACATTTTATTCATGGTGCTTTCCGTAAAATACTTGCTAAGTATGATGTTAATCATAGAATTGCATCTCCTTATCACCCTCAGTCTAGTGGTCAAGTAGAATTGAGTAATAGAGAGCTCAAATTAATTTTTCAAAAGACTGTTAATAGATCTAGAAAGAATTGGTCCAAGAAACTTGATGATGCATTATGGGCCTATAGAACTGCATATAAAAATCCTATGGGTATGTCTCCGTATAAAATGGTTTATGGAAAAGCATGTCACTTACCTCTCGAACTAGAACATAAGGCTTATTGGGCTATTAAAGAGCTCAATTATGATTTCAAACTTGCCGGTGAGAATAGGTTATTTGACATTAGCTCACTTGATGAATGGAGAACCCAAGCCTATGAGAATGCCAAGTTGTTTAAAGAAAAAGTTAAAAGATGGCATGACAAAAGAATACAAAAGTGTGAGTTTAATGTAGGTGATTATGTATTGCTATACAACTCTCGTTTAAGATTTTTTGCAGGAAAACTTCTATCTAAATGGGAAGGCCCTTACGTTATCGAGGAGGTCTATCGTTCCGGTGCCATAAAAATCAACAACTTCGAAGGCAGAAATCTGAAGGTGGTGAACGGTCAAAGAATCAAACATTATATCTCAGGTAATCCTATAAATGTTGAAACCAATGTTATTGAAACCGTAACCCCGGAGGAATACATAAGGGACACTTTCTGGAATGTTTCAGACTCCGAAAAGGAATAGGTATGTGGTACGGTAAGTAAACCGACTCCAAAACAGTTCTAATGGCAATTTTTCTCCTTTTTGGAATATTTAGAAAAATAGACAAATAAGAAGCAGTCCGGGAAGGACACGAGGCCTCCACGAGGGTGGGGGGCGCGCCCTACCCCCTGGGCGCGCCCCCTGCCTCGTGGGCACCTCGTGCGCTCTCCGGACTCCGTTTTCTTGCAGGATACGTATTTTGGTCGGTAAAAATTCATTATATAATCTCCGGAAGGTTTTGACTCCTGTATCACGCAAATATCCTCTATTTTCGTTTCGAGCTGTTTCTCTGGCAGATCTAGATCATCATGACGTCTCCAAGCGCCCCCAAGGACAAGTTCTTCGAGAAGTTCATCAACCCCTACCTCGCGGAGGTGCTGCAACACCCTCAAACCATTGAGATGCGTGATGGGTTGCTGCACATCCGCGATGTTGAGGGACCACGGAGGACCGGAAGCGTGGAGACAAGGCTTGAAGCAATGGAGCAACAAGTTTTCAAGTGCCAGGAGATGGTGGAGCGTGGACTTGACTCCAATCATATAGTGATCACGGAGTTCACCAACAACCACAAGCTGGATGCCAAGGACATTGGGGAGGCCATCTTCAAGCTCCACAAGAAAATCGAGCACCTCCAAGCTCAAATCTATGACCTGCAGAACCAAAACCGCGAGTATGAATATAGATTCAAAAGGATGAGTTTGGCTGCAGATTTAAGGATCCTGGAGACTCGATCATCCTTCTATGATGGTGAGCCTATGCCTTGGAAGATGGACGACAAGCCTACATCATCAACAATGCCTTCACCAGCAAACGAGACATAATCACATGGGTATGGGCACTCCCCTTGGCAACTGCCAAGCTTGGGGGAGATGCCCCGGTATCGTATCACAACCACATCTCCTTTCTTTACCGTTTTACTTAGTTCGATCCTTTTAGTAGTATCTTGATCTAGTAGAATAAAAGTTTTAGCATGATTTAGTTTTGAGTTTTGCTTTATGACCTCTCTATGTAATCGAGTCCGTGAGCTATATAATAAAGATTAGTGTTGAGTCAAGGGCTTGATTATCTTGCTACGGTCTTGAGTGAATAAAAGAAAAGAGAAAAGAATAAAAAGAAACAAAGAGATCATATTGATCTTATTAAGAGTAATGACTTCACATAGAAAAAGTATGATGATTAAAAATTGCTGAGAGTTGACAAACATAGCTTTGGTCATCATTGCAATTAATAGGAAGTAATAAAGAAAGAGAGGTTTCACATATAAATATACTATCTTGGACATCTTTTATGATTGGGAGCACTCATTAAAATATGACATGCTAAAGAGTTGATGTTGGACAAGCAAGACAACGTAATGGGTTATGTTTTCTTATATCTGAGATAAAGTATATTGTCATGGATCATCCAACATGTTGAGCTTGCCTTTCCCCCTCATGCTAGCCAAATTCTTTGCACCAAGTAGAGATACTACTTGTGCGTCCAAAAACCCTTAAACCAGTTTTGCCATGAGAGTCCACCATACCTACCTATGGATTGAGTAGGATCCTTCAAGTAAGTTGTCATCGGTGCAAGCAATAAAAATTGCTCTCTAAATATGTATGATTGATTGGTGTGGAGGAAATAAGCTTTATACGATCTTGTGATGTGGAAGAAATAAAAGCGACGGACTGCATAATAAAGGTTCATATCACAAGTGGCAATATAAAGTGACGTTCTTTCGCATTAAGATTTTGTGCATCCAACCCTGAAAGCGCATGGCAACCTCTGCTTCCCTCTGCGAAGGGCCTATCTATTATTATTATCTTCTATCTTATGCAAGAGTCATGGTGATCTTCACCTTTCCTTTTTACATTTTATCCTTTGGCAAGCACAGGATGTTGGAAAGATCTTGATATATATATATATCTAATTGGATGTGGGTTAGCATGAGTTATTATTGTTGACATTACCCTTGAGGTAAAAGGTTGGGAGGCGAAACTATAAGCCCCTATCTTTCTCTGTGTCCGACTAAAACTCCGTAACCACAAGTATTGTGTGAGTGTTAGCAATTATGAAAGACTAAATGATAGTTGAGTATGTGGACTTGCTAGAAAGCTCTGACATAGACTCTTTCTGATGTTATGATAAATTGCAATTGCCTCAATGACTGAGATTATAGTTTGTTGGTTCTCAATGAAGTTTCTGATTCATACTTTGCATTGTGAATAGATTATTACTTGAGCATAAGAAATCATATGACAATATCCATATATGTTGTTGTTGTGAGAATAATCATGATGCCCTCATGTCCGTATTTTATTTTATCGACACCTCTACCTCTAAACATGTGGACATATTTATCGTTATCGGCTTCCGCTTGAGGACAAGCGAGGTCTAAGCTTGGGTGAGTTGATACGTCCATTTTGCATCATGCTTTTATATCGATATTTATTGCATTATGGGCTGTTATTACACATTATGTCACAATACTTATGCCTATTCTCTCTTATTTTACAAGGTTTACATAAGGAGGGAGAATGCCGGCAGCTGGAATTCTGGGCTGGAAAAGGAGCAAATATTAGAGACCTATTCTGCACAACTCCAAAAGTCCTGAAACTCCACGAAAGCTATTTTTGGAAATAATAAAAAATATTGAGTGGAAGAAATACGTCAGGGGGGCCTCCACCTGTCCACGAGGGTGGGGGCGCGCCCTACCCCCCTGGGCGCGCCCCCCTGCCTCGTGGGCCCCCTGTTGGCCCTCCGGTGCCCATCTTCTGCTATATGAAGTCTTTCGTCCGAAGAAAAATCATAAGCAAGCTTTCGGGACGAGACTCCGCCGCCACGAGGCGGAACCTTGGCGGAACCAATCTAGGGCTCCGGCAGAGCTGTTCTGTCGGGGACACTTCCCTCCGGGAGGGGGAAATCATCGCCATCGTCATCACCAACGCTCCTCTCATCGGGAGAGGGCAATCTCCATCAACATATTCACCAGCACCATCTCCTCTCAAACCCTAGTTCATCTCTTGTATCCAATTCTTGTCTCATAGTCTGGGATTGGTACCTGTAGGTTGCTAGTAGTGTTGATTACTCCTTGTAGTTGATGCTAGTTGGTTTATTTGGTGGAAGATCATATGTTCAGATCATTTATGCATATTAATACTCCTCTGATTATGAACATGAATATGCTTTGTGAGTAGTTGCGTTTGTTCCTGAGGACATGGGAGAAGTCTTGCTATTAGTAGTCATGTGAATTTGGTATTCGTTGGATATTTTGATGAGGTGTATGTTGTCTATCCTCTAGTGGTGTTATGTGAACGTCGACTACATAACACTTCACCATTATTTGGGCCTAGAGGAAGGCATTGGGAAGTAATAAGTAGATGATGGGTTGCTAGAGTGACAGAAGCTTAAACCCTAGTTTATGCGTTGCTTCGTAAGGGGCTGATTTGGATCCATATGTTTCATGCTATGGTTAGGTTTACCTTAATACTTTTGTTGTAGTTGCGGATGCTTGCAATAGAGGTTAATCATAAGTGGGATGCTTGTCCAAGTAAGGACAGCACCCAAGCACCGGTCCACCCACATATCAAATTATCAAAGTACCGAACGCGAATCATATGAACGTGATGAAAACTAGCTTGACGATAATTCCCATGTGTCCTCGGGAGCGCTTTTCTTTATATAAGAGTTTGTCCAGGCTTGTCCTTTGCTACGAAAAGGATTGGGCCACCTTGATGCACTTTATTTACTTTTGTTACTTGTTGCTCGTTACCAATTATCTTATCACAAAACTATCTGTCACCTATAATTTCAGTGCTTGCAGAGAATACCTTGTTGAAAACCGCTTATCATTTCCTTCTGCTCCTCGTTGGGTTCGACACTCTTACTTATCGAAAGGACTACGATAGATCCCCTATACTTGTGGGTCATCAAGGCATGGTTCGCAAGTACCAAGTGATTCCAAAAGTCCATCAGTATGGAGTTTCTTCATGCGCTTTACACCAATATGACCCAAACGGCAGTGCCACAAATAAGTTGCACTATCATTATCAACTCTGCATCTTTTGGCTTCAACATTATGAATATGTGTATCACTACTATCGAGATTCATCAAAAATAGACCACTCTTCAAGGGTGCATGACCATAAAAGATATTACTCATATAAATAGAACAACCATTATTCTCAGATTTAAATGAATAACCGTCTCGCATCAAACAAGATCCAGATATAATGTTCATGCTCAACGCTGGCACCAAATAACAATTATTTAGGTCTAAAACTAATTCCGAAGGTAGATGTAGAGGTAGCGTGCCGACGGCGATCACATTGACTTTGGAACCATTTCCCACGCGCATCGTCACCTCGTCCTTAGCCAGTGTTCGCTTAATCCGTAGTCCCTGTTTCGAGTTGCAAATATTAGCAACAGAACCAATATCAAATACCCAGGTGCTACTACGAGCTCTGGTAAGGTACACATCAATAACATGTATATCACATATACCTTTGTTCACCTTGCCATCCTTCTTATCCGCCAAATACTTGGGGCAGTTCCGCTTCTAGTGACCAGTCTGCTTGCAGTAGAAACACTCAGTCTCAGGCTTAGATCCAGACTTGGGTTTCTTCTCTTGAGCAGCAACTTGTTTGCTGTTCTTCTTGAAGTTCCCCTTCTTCTTCCCTTTGCCCTTTTAATTGAAACTGGTGGTCTTATTGACCATCAACACTTGATGCTCCTTCTTGATTTCTACCTCCGCAGCCTTTAGCATTGCGAAGAGCTCGGGAATCGTCTTATCTATCCCTTGCATGTTATAGTTCATCACAAAGCTCTTGTAGCTTGGTGGCAGTGATTGAAGAATTCTGTCAATGACGCTATCATCCGAAAGATTAACTCCCAGTTGAATCAAGTGATTGTTATACCCAGACATTCTGAGTATACGCTCACTGACAGAACTATTCTCCCCCATCTTGCAGCTGTAGAACTTATTGGAGACTTCATATCTCTCAATCCGGGAATTTGCTTGAAATATTAACTTCAACTCCTGAAACATCTCATATGCTCCATGACGTTCAAAACGTCATTGAAGTCCCGGTTCTAAGCCGTAAAGCATGGCACACTGAACTATCGAGTAGTCATCAGCTTTGCTCTGCCAGATGTTCATAACATCTGGTGTTGCTCCTGCAGCAGGTTTGGCACCTAGCAGTGCTTCCAGGACGTAATTCTTCTGTGCAGCAATGAGGATAATCCTCAAGTTACGGACCCAGTCCGTGTAATTGCTACCATCATCTTTCAACTTTGCTTTCTCAAGGAACGCATTAAAATTCAACGGAACAACAGCACGAGCCATCTATCTACAACAAACATAGACATGCAAAATACTATCAGGTACTAAGTTCATGATAAATTTAAGTTCAATTAATCATATTACTTAAGAACTCCCACTTAGATAGACATCCCTCTAATCATCTAAGTGATCACATGATCCAAATCAACTAAACCATAACCGATCATCACGTGAAATGGAGTAGTTTTAAATGGTGAACATCACTATGTTGATCATATCTACTATATGATTCACGCTCGACCTTTCGCTCTGAGTGTTCCGAGGCCATATCTGCATATGCTAGGTTCGTCAAGTTTAACCTGAGTATTCTGCGTGTGCAAAAACTGGCTTGCACCCGTTGTAGATGGACGTAGAGCTTATCACACCCGATCATCACGTGGTGTCTGGGCACGACGAACTTTGGCAATGGTGCATACTCAGGGAGAACACTTTTATCTTGAAATTTAGTGAGAGATCATCTTATAATGCTACCGTCAATCAAAGCAAGATAAGATGCATAAAAGATAAACATCATATGCAATCAATATAAGTGATATGATATGGCCATCATCATCTTGTGCTTGTGATCTCCATCTCCGAAGCACCGTCATGATCACCATCGTCACCGGCACGACACCTTGATCTCCATCGTAGCATCGTTGTCGTCTTGCCAACTATTGCTTCTACGACTATCGCTACCGCTTAGTGATAAAGTAAAGCAATTACAGGGCGATTGCATTGCATACAATAAAGCGACAACCATATGGCTCCTGCCAGTTGCCGATAACTCGGTTACAAAACATGATCATCTCATACAATAAAATATAGCATCATACCTTGACCATATCACATCACAACGTGCCCTGCAAAAACAAGTTAGACGTCCTCTACTTTGTTGTTGCAAGTTTTACGTGGCTACTACGGGCTGTGCAAGAACCGTTCTTACCTACGCATCAAAACCACAACGATAGTTCGTCAAGTTAGTGCTGTTTTAACCTTCTCAAGGACCGGGCGTAGCCACACTCGGTTCAACTAAAGTTGGAGAAACTGACACCCGCTAGTCACCTGTGTGCAAAGCACGGCGGTAAAACCAGTCTCGCGTAAGCGTACGCGTAATGTCGGTCCGGGCCGCTTCATCCAACAATACCGCCGAACCAAAGTATGACATGCTGGTAAGCAGTATGACTTGTATCGCCCACAACTCACTTGTGTTCCACTCGTGCATATAACATCAACGCATAAAACCTGGCTCTAATGCCACTGTTGGGGAACGTAGTAATTTCAAAAAAAAATCCTACGCACACGCAAGGTCATGGTGATGCATAGCAACGAGAGGGGAGAGTGTGTCCACGTACCCTCGTAGACCGAAAGCGGAAGTGTTAGCACAACGCGGTTGATGTAGTCGTACGTCTTCATGATCCGACCGATCAAGCACCGAACGCATGGCACCTCCGAGTTCTGCACACATTCAACTCGATGACGTCCCTCGAACTCCGATGCAGCCAAGCTTTGAGGGAGAGTTCCGTCAGCATGACGGCATGGTGACAATGATGATGTTCTATCGACGCAGGGCTTCGCCTAAGCACCGCTACGATATTATCGAGGTGGAATATGGTGGAGGGGGGCACCGCACACGGCTAAGAGATCAAGAGATCAATTGTTGTGTCTATGGGGTGCCCCCCTCCTCCGTATATAAAGGAGGGGAGGAGGGGGCCGGCCAGGAGGAGGAGGTGCGCCCAAGGGGGGAGTCCTACTCCCACCGGGAGTAGGACTCCTCCTTTTCCTATTTGGAGAGGGAGAGGGAAGGAAGAGGAAGGAGGGAGGAAGGAAAGGGGGGTCGGCCCCCCTCCCAATTCGGATTAGGCTTGGGGGGGGGGGGCGCCCCCTCCCTTGCTCCTTTCCCCTCCTTTCCACTAAAGCCCATTAAGGCCCATATACCTCCCGGGGGGTTCCGATAACCTCCCGGTGCTCCGGTATTATCCCGATCTCACCCGGAACCATTCCGGTGTCCAAATATAGTCGTCCAATATATCGATCTTTACGTCTCAACCATTTCAAGATTCCTCATCATGTCCGTGATCACATCCGGGACTCCGGACTACCTTCGGTACATCAAAACACATAAACTCATAATATAACCGCCATCGAACTTTAAGCGTGCGGACCCTACGGGTTCGAGAACTATGTAGACATGACCGAGACACATCTCCGGTCAATAACCAATAGCGGAACCTGGATGCTCATATTGGCTCCCACATATTCTACGAAGATCTTTATCGGTCAAACCGCATAACAACATACGTTGTTCCCTTTGTCATCGGTATGTTACTTGCCCGAGATTCTATCATTGGTATCTCAATACCTAGTTCAATCTCGTTACTGGCAAGTCTCTTTACTCGCTCCGTAATACATCATCCCGCAACTAACTCATTAGTTGCAATGCTTGCAAGGCTTATAGTGATGTGCATTACCGAGTGGGCCCAGAGATACCTCTCCGACAATCGGAGTGACAAATCCTAATCTTGAAATACGCCAACCCAACAAGTACCTTCGGAGACACCTGTAGAGCACCTTTATAATCACCCAGTTACGTTGTGACGTTTGGTAGCACACAAAGTGTTCCTCCGGTAAACGGGAGTTGCATAATCTCATTGTCATAGGAACATGTATAAGTCATGAAGAAAGCAATAGCAACATACTAAACGATCAAGTGCTAAGCTAACGGAATGGGTCATGTCAATCACATCATTCTCCTAATGATGTGATCCCGTTAATCAAATGACAACTCTTTGTCCATGGCTAGGAAACATAGCCATCTCTGATTAACGAGCTAGTCAAGTAGAGGCATACTAGTGACATTCTGTTTGTCTATGTATTCACACGTGTATCATGTTTCCGGTTAATATAATTCTAGCATGAATAATAAACATTTATCATGATATAAGGAAATAAATAATAACTTTATTATTGCCTCTAGGGCATATTTCCTTCAGAAAGAACATGCGGTGCCCCCATGTTTGGTTTTGGTAATTGATGACAATCTCTATGGACTAATGGTTGCCTTGAGTTATATTTGAAGGTCTTGTCCATAGGCTTTTCTTGGAGTACATGTGTTGGTTTCAAGGAGAGCTTGTGTCGACCAATGTGCTATTAAGGAATTATCCAAAGATTGGTCATGTGAGAGTTGAGCTTATTGCAAGCATGTCTTGAAGAAGAAGATTGTGTGATCATTCATGCTTACCTTGAAGGAATCATCCAAATGAAGAGAGTTGGAAAGGTTCAAGGTTGATCAATACTAAGTCAAGAGTGAATCAAGTTGATCAACTCACAAAGCGTAGAAGATGTACCGAGAGGGATCAAGTGATCCCATGGTATGGCAAGCATTGTCAATTACGCTTTGTGTACTAACCCATGGTCTTCGTGAGAGTTCTTTGTGGGGTTAGGTTGCGTTGTGCACGTTCAAGTGATGCATCATGAAGAGATCAAGTGCTTGAAGCTTTCCGTCCATTGTGGTGACAATGGACTTGTGAAGATGTGCCGAAGAGTGGCTCACCCATAGTGGAGTATGGGGGAGCAATCTACTAGTCTTCACCGAGCCAACGCAATCAAGAAAGGTGGTCCAACTTGAGGAAGTCAAGATCGTCTACATCTAGCTCAAGTGGACTTTGTGCAAGGCAAAGGTTTGCCCTTGATAGGTTTTCTATTTTACCAGTCTCATGGTGGTAGTTGGGAGACCGGGTTATAGGATCGATTGTCGTACTATCAAGGGGGCTCTTGATGAGTAGCTTGATCATATCGTTCGCAGAGAGCTCAAACCATTGCATCCTTGCATCATATTTCTTGGTTCTTGTTTGGTTCTCTTTGTGTGTCTTAGAGCTTATGGTCATCTTCTTGACAAGCTCAAGTTCATCGAAAACGGAGTTCACATGCTTCTTCTATTGCATTTTCGGTGTTGGAGGTTTTACCGGTCTTATTCGAGGAAGGGTTCTCACAATTTTCTTTTGGGCCTTTTCTAATTTGCTTATTATTGTTATTTCTATCAAGATTGTGTTAGCCCTTGTTGCTAGCTTTCCAACAAACTTGGTTTCGTTGAATTCGGAGTCTGTTTTCAGAAGTTGTGGCAGTTTTGGTGTTCTGTAAAGGCTGCAACGGTACTACCGCGGACAGGAGCGGATGTAATTTTTTACTACCGCCCCGGACCAAAAACTCGTCCCAAGTCCATCGGAAGTAGGCACGGATGTATTTTTTTAGTACCGCTCGCAAGCAGTAGTACCGCTACCCCTAGCGGTAGTACCGTGAGGACAAGTGGTAGTACCGCTCCGACGGTTCTTCTGGCCTTTTGCCTCCTCGTCGTTGTTTTTCAAAGGGCTTCTACCGCCCTAGCGGTAGTACCGCTCCTTGGAGCGGTAGTACCGCTCGGTGCGGGGTGTGAGCATAACGGTTGGATTTCCCCCACCTATAAAAGGGGGGCTTCTTCCCCAATGAACTTTATCTTTGGAGCTCGTGTTCTTACCCCATTGTTGACCTTCTTCGAACTTGCTAACTCTCAATCCCTCCATGGATTCTTGCTAGTTTTTTAGGGAAAAGAGAGAGGAGATCTAGATCCACATTTCCACCAATCACTTTCTCGTCTATGTGAGGGGAACCCCTTGGATCTTGATCTTGGAGTTCTTGGTGTTCTCCTTCTTGTTCTTCCTCTCATTTTCCTCCCTAGCATTAGTTGCTTCGGTGGGATTTGAGAGAGAAGGACTTGGGCACTCCGTGTGCCCTTGCCATTGCATATGGTGCATCGGTTTGAGTTCTCCACGGTGATATGTGGAAGTTACAAGTTGAGAAGCTTATTACTCTTGGGTGCTTGGTACCCTTGAGCTTGTTCCTCTTGGGTGCTTGGGCGCCCTAGACGGTTGGTGGTGTTCGGAGCTCAATCATTGTGGTGTAAAGCTCCGGGCAAGCGCCGGGGTCTCCAATTAGGTTGTGGAGATCGCCCCGAGCAATTTGACGGGTACCGGTGACCGCCCCCAAGAGTTGCCAAAGTGTACGGGTTCGATGACCGCCCCCAAGGGTTGCCATTTGTACGGGTTTGGTGACCGCCCTCAAGGGTCCCTTAGTGGAATCACGGCATCTTGCATTGTGCGAGGGCATGAGGAGATTACGGTGGCCCTAGTGGCTTCTTGGGGAGCATTGTGCCTCCACACCGCTCCAAACGGAGATTAGCATCCGCAAGGGTGTGAACTTCGGGATACATCATCGTCTCCGCGTGCCTCGGTTATCTCTTACCCGAGCCCTTTACTTATGCACTTTACTTTGTGATAGCCATATTGTTTCTTGTCATATATCTTGCTATCACTGAGTAGTTTTTCTTGCTTAGCATAAGTTGTTGTAGGTTTTGTGCTTGACAAATTAACTGCTAGGTTTATTCCGCATTTGTTCAAGCCTCAACCGTAATTATTTTAAAGCGCCTATTCACCCCCCTCTAGGCGACATCCACGATCTTTCAATTGGTATCAGAGCCTCGTCTCTCTTTGTTAGGCTTAACCGCCTAGAGAGTAAAGATGTCGACTAGGATATTAGGATTCTCTGACGCTCTTAGGTTCGATGGCACAAATTTTGATGTTTGGGTAATTCGCATGCTTAATCTCTTTAGGGTCATGGACCCAAATTTAGAGCGAATTGTAGATATGGGTTTTTCTCCTCCAAAGGATCCCCAAAGATTATCTTTAGAGGATGAGAAAAACTCTTATCTCAATGCTCAAGCTTCTAATGTGCTTTTCGATGCTTTGAGCAATGTAGTTATATTTCAACTCACACCGTTCCGGGATGCTCATGAGTTGTGGACAAAGCTTCAAGATAAATATGGTGTGTCCAAGGTTTGTGGGGATGATTGTTCTCCCTCCACCTCCGGCCGTGTTGCTTTCTCAACTTCTACTACATCACCCACATGTGGTTTGCCACAAGGTAATGATATGGTGAGTAGTGGTGGTCATTGCAATGATGATAGTGTGCTTATCATTGATGACTCTTCATCACTATCTTATTGCAATGCTCCACCTTTGGACTTCAACACTCCGAGCTCTCTAAATGTTTCACATGCTTGTGTTGATAGTCCTTGCATATCATGTAGAGATTGCTTTACTAAATCTCATGATGATATGCTTGCTATGTCTTGTTGCCATGATAAAAATGCTTCTATTTCCTCGAATTGTTGTGCTAACAATGTAGAGAAAACCCAACACCCCATGGAACAAGATGTGGTCGTGAATGGTGCCTCAAGGGATCCTACATCATCATCGATTGCGTTTTGCCTTATGGCTAAGGCTTCAAAGGTATCTCCCACTTTGAATCCCAATATATCTTGTGATGATGTTAGTGATGAAGAGAATGATACCGTTGCCTCCTTAAAAATTAAGGGAGAAATGATTTTTAAAGCTCTTCATAAGAATAAAATTGCTCGTTCCAACTTCATGGAAATCATGTCTATTGCTATTGAGGGCAAGAAATATATTGATGAGTTGGAATCTCGTCTTGAGGAGCATGAGGTCACCATTGATAAAATGGAAGGCCATGAGCGTGATTACGCCAATGAGATTGCGGACCTCTCTCAAGCTCTTGAACTTGAACAAACCACCAAGGAATCTCTTGAGGAGACTTTTGCTCTAGAATTATCTAGAGTGAAGGAATCTCATGATAGAGCTCTTGAGGTGGCCAATGTTTTTGAAACTAGAAATGCTAATCTTGAAGTTGCTCATGCTAGACTCCTTGAGGATTTTGAGCACCTCGAAAATGGCTCAAGGGTCATCAAGGGTGAGCTCATCATACTCACCGAGTCTCATGATCAACTTGAATCTTCTTATTTAAAAGAGCTTGCCAAGTTGTCCTCTCCTATTGTTGTTAATGTTGATGCTTGTGCTACTAACTCTATTACTTGTGAAGCATCCATTTTGAAGGAGAACATTGAGCTACGGGCTCAACTTGAGTTGCTATCTAGCAATTATGGGAAATTGGAAGAAAGCCATGAAAAGCTCCCAAGCTCTCATGATGATCTTCTAGTATCCCATAATGTGCTAAAGATAACACATGAGGCCATGATTGCTAAGGTAACATCTAGTGAGCCTCATGTGGACACTAGCACTACTTTTAGTCAAAATTCTATACTGCCTTGTGCTAGTCCTCGCGATTCATCCATGCATAACATTGGTACATCTTGTGATGAATTGCTTTCCTTGACTTGTTGCTCTAACAATGAAGCTTATACTTCCTCTAGTGCTTGTGTTGAGACTAACCATTTAGAAGAAATCAAAGAGCTCAAGGCCCTAGTCACTTCTTTGAAGAAAGATTTGGAAAAGTGTCATGAATGGAAGGCCATACTCAACAATATCTTGAGTGTACAAAAATCCCCCAATGACAAAGGTGGACTTGGATTCAACTCCAATAAGAAGAAGAAGTCCAAGAGCAACAAGAAGAAGGGCCAAAAACAAGTCAAGAATTCGGCCAAGATCATTTGCTTCAAGTGCAAAATTGAAGGGCATCATGTTAGATCTTGCCCTTTGAAGAAGAAGGCCATTAGTGACAAGCAACAAGGGAGGCAGCCACAAGTTCACTCTCATTCTCAACCTCAAGTTGAAGAAAGGCCTCTTCCCAAGAAAACTCAAGCTAATGCTTCTCAGGTTGAGAAATCAAGTGAGAAGAAAGTAAAGAGTAGACGTTGCTACCTATGTCGTGAAAAAGGTCACGTCGCTTCTTCATGCACAAATGGTACCTTATCCAATCCTATTCGAATTGATGATATCTATTCTCTTGGGAAGGATAAGGTTGGTAATGTGTTTGCCAAATTTGTTGGTGCTCAAAGTGGTGTCAAGAAAATAACCATTTGGGGTAGCCAAGCCTATTGTGACTAACCTTTTAAGACCCAACTTGGTTGGGGACCAACTAGCTCATACTTGATCAATATGTGTTGTTGGAGGGCATTGGAGACCTGGATACTTTATGAAGAATTAAGGGGACTTCATCATTCTTAGTGTCTCAAGCCAAGTTAATTGGGTTATCAAGTTTCTATACTATATCCAATGTGCCTCCTTCCGGTAACTTGTACTTACATTGTTTACATTGAAAGTTACTTGCCCCTTTGCATGTTTTGGTTTTGTTCCTTGCATGTGTTTGTATATGTTGTGCCTCCAATTTCTTATATTGAGTAATCAAGTATGTGTGTGTTGGTTTGCACAACTGTACATGTGTGTCGTACATTGAGCCTTTATGCATCTTGTTTGTATCTTAGTTGGCTCTTGTGAGAGATCAATGGAATATCCCATTATGGGGGAGTGATGTGGTTTGTACACCTCACAATCCTATAAATGTGCGTACATGAGGAATACCATCTAGTATTGATATTACAAGATTATCTAATCGCTATGTGGTCTGTCTTCTCACGAGAAATTCAAATTCTAAATAGTCCATTAATTATCTCTTGTTGGACCCTCTTATTGCCTCTTGTTAAGTTCTTATTGGTATCACATTATGGGGGAGTAATATGCTATGTGCATATTACAAGCCTAGAAAATGTGTACATTTGAGATATTGTCACCTAGAATTGATATTGTAAATTATCTTGTTCCTAGGTGGCATGTTAGCTCTACAAGTTGCAATTTGCTTGTGTGTGGTGTGAACATTATGTTGGATATCCTTGCTATCTACCACCGGGAATTATTTCCATTTACTACTTGTCTTTTGACAATTGGTACTCACTTATGTGGTAGAATTTATTAATCATCTTTACATTGGCTTTTGCTTTTATTTGCCTTTTCTCTTGCCAAGGAATGTATCAACTCCCTTTGTCTTCCATACCACTTGTGGGTCTTGTTAATTTCTTGATCTTGTCTAGTGTTTTCTAGATATAGTGAAAGTGGTGATCCCACCTTGTGCATTTTGTATTCAAATGCAAATTCTCTATAATGCACTAGTCTTGGGGGAGCTATCCTATTTTCTATAAAACACTCATCTTGCGATCCTCATCAAGTGTGTGTTGGTGGAAGGTGAGGGAGTCCTGGATTAAGGGGTCCTCGGGCGACCGGCCTGTTATCTATTGGGCCGGACTGATGGGCTATGAAGACATGAAGGCCGAAGACTATACCTGTGTCCGGATTGGACTCTACTTGGCGTGGAAGGCAAGCTAGGCGACCGACTATGAAGATTCCCTCTTGTGTAACCGACCTCATGTAACCCTAGATCTCTCCGGTGTCTATATAAACCGAAGAGCATAGTCCGGATAGGACAGATTCATTACCATATACTCATAGGCTAGACTTCTAGGGTTTAGCCATTACGATCTCGTGGTAGATCAACTCTTGTAACACTCATATTCATCAAGATCAATCAAGCAGGAAGTAGGGTATTACCTCCATAGAGAGGGCCCGAACCTGGGTAAACATTGTGTCCCCCGTCTCCTATTACCATCGATCCTAGACGCACAGTTCGGGACCCCCTACCCGAGATCCGCCGGTTTTGACACCGACATTGGTGCTTTCATTGAGAGTTCCACTGTGCCGTCGATGAAAGGACTCGATGGCCCCTTCAATCGTCAGTAATGACGTCGCCCAGGGAGAAACCTTCCTCCCTGGACAAATCTTTGTGTTCGGCGGCTTCGTACTGCGGGCCAACTCGCTTGGCCGTCTAGAGCAGATCGATAGCTATGCCCCTGGCCATCAAGTCAGGTTTGAAAGCTTGAACTACGTCGCGGATATCCGTTGAGACTTGATCTTCAATGGATTCGACACCGCGGCAACTGCTTCCCCGCGCTCCGATGAACATGACCCAAATCTGTTATCGGATTGCGTCCAGGAGTTGGATCCTGTTGCTGCAACGGCTTCAGAACCGAAGCAGATCGTGCCTTCCGAGGCCACAAAGTCCGCGGCATCGGAGCCGCACACGGACTCGACATCCTGCAATGCTTGCATCAATGGAACTCCGGACTCGTCTCCGGCCACACGTTCCGGACCAGATGCGCCTGCGGACACCGAGCTAGATCGGTTATCGATTTTTGAATTTAGTGCCGCAGACATCTTCCAGCATTCACCTTTGGGGGACATACTAAATTCCTTGAAGAACTTGTCCTTGGAGGAAAACTCACAGCCGAACTATGTCCGGTTCAAGCTAGAGGCGGACGATGAGGAGTTTCGTTCCCCACCCGCCACCCACTCCGTAGCCACCGTTGAAGACTCAACCAACACGCCTGACCCCCGCTCCGAAGACATCGACGGTATGGACGACGATGAGGGGCAGGGCCGGAGCTTTCTACCCGCCAGACACGGGATGGCCACTTCCTGGTATGACGTGTGTATGATAGACACACCTGACGACGATCTCAACAATAGCAAGGAGAATCCAGTCGATAATAGACCTTCTGGCACACAGTCCGATCACCGGCGCCCACAGTGCTGCCCCAGGCCACATCGCCCAAGAGAAAACACTACTAAAGACAACGTCCCGGACAATGAAGACCCTGTTGAGGTAGAATCCGAACAGGAGAACAGGCAAGACAGCTCTGATGAACATGCCACATATGAAGACTCGGAGGACAGCAATTATCTCCCACTCTCCGAGGAAGAGGAGATCCTCGGCAACAAGGATTTTATCGTGCCTGAGGAACCTCTTGAGCAGGAGCGCTTTAAACGCCGGCTTATAGCCACTGCAAGGAGCCTAAGGAAGAAGCAGATGCAGCTTCAAGCAAGCCAGGATTTGATCAATGATAGATGGACCGAGGTCCTGGCCGCCGAAGAATACGGCCTCAGCGGCCCAGACGAAAGCCACCCCAAGAGTAGATGGCTCCCTCCACATGATGGCAAGGCGCTGGAGCCCGTTCCACCATCGAACAATACGGCAGGTCGACCACAGTTTGGTCCGGATAAAGCAGCAGCCCAAGCAGAACAGCATACCAACCAATCCGGCTGTAAGAACAAGAAGGTTCGGGAAAACAATCGCGATATCTGCCAAAGCTTAGTGGGCAGAGCAGGACAGACAAGGTCGACGTACAGATCGCGGGGATATGCCCCGACCGGCGATGATAGCCAATTAGCCAGACATAACAGAACCAACCACACCCGAAGCCGTCAACGGCATCCAATGGAGGTGCTTCACAGTGTGGCCCAATATAGAGGAGCCGCGCACCCTCTTTGCTTCACCGACGAGGTAATGGAGCACGAATTTCCAGACGGGTTTAAACCCATCAACATCGAATCATACGATGGAACAACAGATCCCGTAGTATGGATTGAGGATTACCTCCTCCATATCCACCTGGCTCACGGAGATGACCTTCATGCCACTAAATACTTGCCGCTCAAGCTTAAGGGGCCAGCACGGTACTGGCTCAACAGTCTGCCAGAAAATTCTATTGGCGGCTGGAAAGATTTGGAAGACGCCTTTCGTGACAACTTCCAAGGAACATATGTCCGGCCACCAGATGCCGATGACTTAAGTTATATTGTCCAACAGCCCGGTGAGTCGGCCATGGAACTTTGGACTAGGTTCCTAGTCAAAAAGAACCAAATTGTCGACTGTCCGGACGCGGAAGCCCTTGCGGCCTTCAAACATAGCGTCCGGGATGAATGGCTAGCACGTCACCTCGGCCAGGAAGGACCTAAATCCATGATAGACCTTACCGCTCTAATGACTCACTTTTGTGCGGGAGAAGACAACTGGCTCGCTCGTAAAAGCAACAACGCCAGCGACCCGGGCACTTCCGAAATCCGAGACGGCAACGGCAAGCCACGACTAAACGAGCACAACAGTCGCAGCAATAACGAAAGATTACGCGACACAGCGGTCAACGCTGGATTTCACAATCTGAAACCTGGTCAACGGAAGAAGCCATTTAAGGCCAAACAGGACGGACCATCCACCCTTGACAGGATATTGGACTAGCCTTGTCAGATTCACGGCCACCCTGATAAGCCAGCTAATCATACCAACAGAAACTGTTGGGTCTTTAAACAGGCAGGCAAGCTTAACGCCGAATACAAGGGGAGAAGGCCACCAAGCGATAAAGACGACGGCGCAGCTCGCCAGCCGAACACCAGGGGCCAGAAGCAGTTTCCCACCGACGTTCGACCACTACCGGAGCGGAAATAGCAGTTCGGCTTCCGCCACCCACCCACTATGCTGGCAGGATTTACACCTCGCATACATCACTACGCGCTCAAGATACCATGGGCATCGGAGGAAGCACAATACGGACAACCCTGCAAGCATTCCGGTAACGTTTTTTATCCATTTTCTTTACTTTTCTTTATTATAAACAGGTGACCAACAGGACAGCATATACAATGGACTCTATCGGAGTTCGGATCCGTACACTCACCTAAGGGTTACTTCCGTTAAGGACTCCCCTCCCAGAGGACGGGCGGCGCAGACGTGCGACAGGAGGTCCAAAATAGCTTTTGTAGACCGCACTCTTTATTTTGAGCCTGTACTATGCCTTTTTCCTCCGTTCCCGACCCCGAGCATGTCAAATAGCCGGGTTGTGGTTTTTCCTTTTTATATATGAATTTATCATTGGCTTATTGCTCTACTCCCAGTAAACTATATCCGAACTAATCTTCCATACTCTTCCTACAATGAGTGCGGCCGTAACGGCTGTATTACAAAACGCACCTCGGCATAACTTGCCAGGGGCTCGGTATGGGAACAAACGAGTCGCCAATCAAAGTCCGAACAACTTTATAGCATACTTCAGCGTCGCAAGTTTGGCCTTATATGCATCAGCTCCGAATCATTATCTTTGGTCAATAGTTGGGTTGCCCGGCTCATGTGCTTGCTACCCTACGTTCTGCTCTATCGGCTAGGGTAGTAAAGGGAGAACTACTGCGATTGTGCCCTGGCTTTGACCGGATGAGCACGTCAGTAGAGAAAGCCAAAAACTGACTGTCATGATACGGCGAGAGCTGGTCAACCACTTGATGACTTATTCGAATCCTTAGCTATTCTCCGTGTTAAACGAAGGATCTTTTTTAGATCAAAACATGTAAGGCACTATATTATAGTATGCCGCATACATACCAGGGGCTATGTCATAGCCCCACCATAAAACTCCGATGGCTAAGTGAAGTGTTAACGCCCTATAGTCCGATTGCCTGGTTCGCCGCATTATCACCTCCTTAATGGACCAAGACGTTGGATAAAGAGTGATTCAATGCTTTCCCGAACACCCCCATATTTTCTACGAGGGGGCTGAAGCCGATGACTGGAAAGCTTTCAGATTACATTAAAACAGCCGCACAGGAGGAATACAAGCTTTTGAGCAAAACATGAAAATAGATTAACTATAAAGTTTTCTGTTACAACCCTTGTACACATCACTCGAACATTATGTCTTTCGAGCACTGACCCTCTATCAAGCGGGCGGCCTCTAGGACGTCTTCAAAATAATGCTCCGGTTCCGGACGGTCCTTGCCTTTGGGTGGACTCTTCGCCGCAACATCGATGGCCTTCATCTTCCCCCAGAATATCTTGACTCGGGCAAAGGCCATCCGTGCACCTTCAATGCATGTTGACCTCTTCACAGCATCGATACGCGGCACCACGTCAGCAAGCCGCTGCACCAGGCCGAAGTAACTACTCGGAATAGGGTCAGTCGGCCACAACCGGACTATGACGTTCCTCATGGCAGCGCCGGATATCCTATGCAGCTCGGCCCACTGGGACATCTATTCATTTAGCAACATAGGGTGCTTTGACGCGCCAAATTGTGACCAGAAAAGCTTCTCCGTTGCATACCCCTCTTGCGCATGGTAAAACTGCACCGCATCGGAAGAACTCTTCGGCAAGTCTAAAAATTTGTTCGGAGAGCTCCATACTCGGTTAAGTTGAGCATAGTTCGGATCGCCGAACTTAGCCTGCAGCAAAAACGGCTTGCCAGCCGCAATCTCCCAAGCTTGTCGAATCTCCTCACGAGCTGCTCTGGATTCAGACCGCGCTTCTTTCGCCTCTCGTAAGGCCTTGTCAAGATCAGCCGTTTTGGCTTCATTCTCCTTCTCAAGAAGTGTACAGCGGCTAGCCGCATTCTCTAATTCGCGTGCCATGGTGGACATCGTCTCCTTGTCTTGGCACCGCGCAGCTTGTTCGGCTTTCAATTCAGTCGACGCCTTTTCGGCAGCCGCGTTACTAAGCCGGGCCTGCTCCTTGGCCCGGGCTAGCTCCGCCCGAAGGGCTTCCACGGCGGCAGCACTATCTGCATTCATGCACATTTCATATAAAACTCTTTTCAGAGTCAAGCTTAAATTACAAGCACATTGGTGTAAGGAATGCCCGCAATACATACCTTGCGAGTCGTCAAGACGCGTGTTGATCAACGCAATGTCATCCTCCGCAGTATCCAGCTTTCGCTGCAGTTCGACCACTTCCGTATCTCGGGTAGCCGCAGGAAGCGAGACAGCCCGCATTCCAAGTTAAACCAAGGTCAGTACCTGAGCGTGTCTTTTCGATCCTCCAATCGCTTCTTTTGGAAGGCAATCCGAGTCTCAGGGGCTACTGCATATACAACAGGTGCATTCGGTCAATAATATTCCATTGACAAAATTACATCACAGACCTCAAAACCCCTTAGAAGGCTCATGAAGGTCTCATTCAACCCGCTCTTCGTGGAGAGAACCTTTTCGACCACCGTAGCCATTAAGGCACGGTGCTCCTCTGAAACGGACGCATGTCGCGGCATGTCCGTCAGCATCTCCGGCACTCCTGGGTCTTCAGACACCGTTGCCGGAGCACGACATTCCTTTAAAGGAATCCGCTTACCTGCCTCCAGAATCATCTCCGGTTGTAAACCGTACAGTTCAGGGCGGTCATTCTTGACCCCCGAACCCGGAGTGATCTTGACCCCCGAACCCGGAGTGACAGAGGCACCACCTTCGGGTAACTCCTTCCTCGTTTCCTATGCTACTTGCCGGTCGGGAGGGGCCCTCCGGGGCGACACCTCAAGATCATCCGCCCTATTGGGCGAGGAGGCCGGAGAAGGCGTGTCACTCTCCATCATCTTTGTAAGAAGGTCCCCGAGGAGGAGGACGATTGAGAAACACCAGGCGTTAACCTGCGAGGACATGCACATGTCGGAGAACTACTTCAGTAATAAGAAAAGAATGAGGTATGGTTAAAATACCCCGCTTCACTTACGGTCTGGCCGGAGGTTCGTCCTCATCATCAAGCCCTACATCGACACCGCTTGCCCGGCTCAAGCCGCCCGACGATGGCATTTTTTCCCTCCTGGCCTCCAGAAGCAGCCCGCTTCTTGCCGTGGCAGGCATCTCCTTTGGGCTCCCGCTCTCACCCCCCTCTGCAGACACCCGGTACGGTGTCGGAATTAACATCCGCGTCAGCAGGGTGGACGCTGGATCTTCAGGAAGGGGCGTTGGACACCAGATTAATACCGCTTTCTTTATCCAGTCATGCGTAGGAACGGATTGCTCAGTATCTTGTCAAAAGATGTTGGAATAAAAGGTGTTCGGAGATTGAATACTTACCGAAGTGTCTGGATGATTGCAGTCGAGGCCAACATCTTCGGTGGTGTCTGGCCATTGCTCTTGCTGCCCGAAATATAATTTCCACATTCCTTCGTGTGTAGTGCCGAAGAAGTGCTGAAGAGTCCGCCGCCATTCTGGATTAAACTCCCACATACGGATAGGCCGCCGCTGACATGGCAGGATCCGGCGGACTAACATTACTTGAACAACGTTCACAAGTTCGATGCCTCTCTCCGTAAGGCTTCAGATGCGACTTTGCAGAGTCTGCACCTCATTGACGGATCCCCAGTCCAATCCCTTGTTGACCCATGAAGCGAGTTGAATTGGAGGGCCGGGTCGGAAAGCAGGCGTAGCCACCCACTTGGAGCCCCGCAGCTCGTTGACATAAAACCACCCCTGCTGCCATAGTTCGGAAGACTTGGCGAAAGATCCTTCAAACCAAACCCCGCTGGCAAGCTTGCTTATTGCAACGCTGTCGCACTCTGCATGCTCCTCCTCTGTCACCCGCGGTCTCACATCAAAAGTCTTGAGCCACAAACCAAAGTGCAGAGGAGTCCGGAGGAAGGCCTCACACGTGACGATGAATGCCGAGATAAGAAGAATAGCGTTCGGGGCCAGATCATGAAAATCTAGCCCATAGTAGAACATGAGCCCCCGGACAAAGGGGTTAAGCGCGAACCCTAACCCATGGAGGAAGTGGGACACAAATACTACCCTCTCGCCGGATTTGGGGGTGGGAATAATCTACCCCTCGGCAGGAAGCCGATGAAGGATTTCTAGGGTCAGGTACCTCGCTACGCGGAGCTTCGCAATATCCTCCTCCGTGATGGAAGAGGCCACCCACCGGCCTGAACGGCTGGACCCGGACATGACTGGGGCTGGTGGTGATTGGAACTCAAGGGCTAGAACTCGAGGTGGCTGGGATTGAGGAAGAAGCAAAGCGCAGAAGAGAAAGACAAGTCTGGGTCCCTATATAAAGGCCCAGAATATCGAGCGTCCCCTCCTGGGTCTCGAAACTTACCTATCCTCAAAGAGTTGTACCCAGGGGACGGTTGGGTTACCCATACCTACATTATTGAAAATCCCGTGAATAAGGGGACACGATCTCTGCTTTGAAAAGACGTGCCAATAAAACCGCTTCTTGAGACGTGGGGCGACGGGCTAGCCAACGGTTGGAAATAATAACCAGGCAGGCGTGATGCAATGTCATAAACAGTTGTCGTCAGATTGGACTCGTGGAGTATCGTATTTTCTGCAATTGTATACACAGGTCCGGATACAATCATTACGTCTGAAGACCATCTTGGAGTTCAGAAGAAGGGGAACCCGCCTTGCAATGCCGAAGACAATCTGCACGCCGGACTCCTCGTCATTGAAGCCAGGTTCAGGGGCTACTGAGGGAGTCCTGGATTAAGGGGTCCTCGGGCGTCCGGCCTATTATCTATTGGGCCGGACTGATGGGCTGTGAAGACATGAAGGCTGAAGACTATACCTGTGTCCGGATTGGACTCTACTTGGCGTGGAAGGCAAGCTAGGCGACCGACTATGAAGATTCCCTCTTGTGTAACCGACCTCATGTAACCCTAGATCTCTCCAGTGTCTATATAAACCGAAGAGCATAGTCCGGATAGGACAGATTCATTACCATATACTCATAGGCTAGACTTCTAGGGTTTAGCCATTACGATCTCGTGGTAGATCAACTCTTGTAACACTCATATTCATCAAGATCAATCAAGCAGGAAGTAGGGTATTACCTCCATAGAGAGGGCCGAACCTGGGTAAACATTGTGTCCCCCGTCTCCTGTTACCATCGATCCTAGACGCACAGTTCAGGACCCCCTACCCGAGATCCGCCGGTTTTGACACCGACAGAAGGCAAGCTGTTTTCTTTTTGGTACTTTGTGCCATCATGAAACTTTGTAGAGAGCTTGGTTTGTTTGGAACCATCCTTTTTTTGGGAGTCTGATATCTTTTATTTAGTGTGTATCAACGGATGTCTCATTCCTCGATGTATCTATTATGGGTATCCTCCAAGTGATGATTTATTCATTTGGTATCTTTTATTCACTTGGTATTTCTTTGTCATTTGGTTTCGGTTCTTGAAAGTATTGATCATGCATATTAACTTCATGTAGTCTCTTTGGCATGCTTTCTTTCTTTGACCCAATATATAGGGGAAACTCCACCAAGTCTCAAATTGGATGAGATGTGCATGAAATTCATTTTCATATCTATATGCACATATTTATGTGGAGTTTGTCCTATGTATTGTTGGTTCTCTAACTCTTTGGTCCCAATGAGTTTGGGTACCATTTCGTTTGTGTTGTTGTTCTAGGAACAATTGGAGATGCATTGGATGCTCGGCTCACTCACAAGGAAGGTGGTGTCACCATGTGCTTATTAGAGTCAAGCTAGGATGATCAATGATCTACTATCTACCTTTAATTGGTATCTACTACATCCTTCCAATGCTATCTCGGTAACAAGTATCTACTCATGCATACACCTCTTACATTCAACCTTGTGTAGGTTGCATCATGGCATGAATTTCTTGATTAGTTCTTGTGGTAGTTGTTTCCCTTCTCAACAATGATCTCTTGTTGATAGTTGTGATGTCTTTGAAGTTCGTTTGGTTGAAGCTCATTTATATACTATAAGGTAATATCTAGCCATGTGCTATGCTTTCAAGCAAATATCTTATTGGTATATTTATGACTTCCTTTTGGATATCTTGTTCCTTCTTTTTGTAACTATTTCGGGTGTACATCCTTCTTTGCAGATATATATCATCATGATTTCATCTACCTAGAACATTTTACACTTGAGAGAAATTACATCTCCAGATGATATCCTTTCTTTCACGTCCACCTTGTCTTTCTTATGATTTTTCTTTGGTGGCTCCGCGAAAGCTTTTGCCTTGAGTGCGGGTCATATCTTGTTGCATATTGATGCACTCTTGTGTGGTGAAGATTATTTTCCTCATGCTTATCTTTACGAGGCTTTGCCATCTTAATTGGTATCCCTCGTCTTGATGAGGCCTTCATCTTCTATCTTTACCATGGGTTGTCGCAAGCTTTGTTGTTATCATTTTAGTGATCTTGTGAACCCATTTTCTAGTTGGGTGTGTGTGGAGATGACATGTCATGCACCATGTATCTCATTTATCCAAGACTATGTTGATGCTTAATGCTCATCCTTATTTTAGTCTTCTCAAGTGCTTTTCCATGACTCACACACATCATTTTGGTTGATCCTATTCTTATTTGCCTCTTTTACATGATTGCTCAATCATTTGTTTGTTGCAAGAGGTTCAAGAGATTTTTGTAAAATCTTTGTCACTTTGCAAATTTTCTCAAGAACTTGCGTTTCTTCTTGGGTATGATGAGGCCCCTTTTGTTGAGGTAGTGTTCCCACTATACCCTCTATAATTTCATGCGCAATACTGGGATCAATTTCAATAAAATTTCCTTTAGCAACGCAATCCAAGAGTTGTCTATGAGACAAATTCAATCCAACATAAAAGTTGCGAAGCAAAATTCTAAAATTCACCTCTAGGGTGCAATTACGATAAAATTCCATCATTCTAAACCAAGCATCTTTTAAGTTTTCTCCTTGTCTTTGTTTGAAGTGAAGAACCTCAAACTCGGGAGACAAAGGAGTAGATAAGGGACTAGCCATAACGACAAGCAAGCAATCCAACACACGAGCAAACAAGAAGCGAGCGAAAAAAAGCGAACGGAAAAAGAGAGGGCGAATAAAACAGCAAGGGTGAAGTGGGGGGAGGAAAACGAGAGGCAAATGGCAAATAATGTAATGCAGGATATAAGAGTTTGTGATGGGTACTTGGTATGTTGACTTTTGCGTCGACTCCCCGGCAACGGCGCCAGAAATCCTTCTTGCTACCTCTTGAGCACTGCGTTGGTTTTCCCTTGAAGAGGAAAGGGTGATGCAGTAAAGTAGCATAAGTATTTCCCTCAGTTTTTGAGAACCAAGGTATCAATCCAGTAGGAGGCCACGCACAAGTCCCTCGCACCTACACAAACAAATAAAAACCTCGCAACCAACGCAATAAAGGCGTTGTCAATCCCTTCATGGTCACTTACGAAAGTGACATCTGATAGATATGATAAGACAATATTTTTGGTATTTTTATAATAAATATGCAAAGTAAAATAAAAGGCAATAAAAATAGCTAAGTGTTGGAAGATTAATATGATGGAAAATAGACCCGGGGGTCATAGGTTTCACTAGTGGCTTCTCTCAAGAGCATAAGTATTATGGTGGGTGAACAAATTGCTGTTGAGCAATTGATACAATTGAGCATACTTATGAGAATATCTAGGTATGATCATGTATATAGGCATCACGTCCGTGACAAGTAGACCGACTCCTGCCTGCATCTACTACTATTACTCCACACATCGACCGCTATCCAGCATGCATCTAAAGTATTAAGTTCAAAAGAACAGAGTAATGCTTTAAGTAAGATTACATGATGTAGAAGGATAAACTCATGCAATATGAAATAAACCCCATCTTGTTATCCCCGATGGCAACAATACAATACGTGCCTTGCTGCCCCTGTTGTCACTGAGAAAGGACACCGCAAGATTGAACCCAAAGCTAAGCACTTCTCCCATTGCAAGAAAGATCAATCTAGTAGGCCAAACCAAACTGATAATTCAAAGAGACTTGCAAAGATAACCAATCATACATAAAAGAATTCAGAGAAGATTCAAATATTGTTCATAGATAAACTTGATCATAAACCCACAATTCGTCGGTCTCAACAAACACACCGCAAAAGAAGATTACATCGAATAGATCTCCACGAGAGAGGGGGAGAACATTGTATTGAGATCCAAAAAGAGAGAACAAGCCATCTAGCTAATAACTATGGACCCGAAGGTCTGAGGTAAACTACTCACACATCATCGGAGAGGCTGTGGTGTTGATGTAGAAGCCCTTCGTGATCAATTCCCCCTCCGGTAGGATGCCGGAAAAGGCCCCAAGATGGGATCTCATGGGTACAGAAGGTTGCGGCGGTGGAATTAGGTTTTCGTGGATGCCTTTGTTGGTTTGGGGGTACATAGGTATATTGTGACGCCCCCGATTTGACCGTACACTAATCATGCACGCAAATGTGTACGATCAAGATCAGGGACTCACGGGAAGATATCACAACTCAACTCTACAACATAAATAAATCATACAAGCATCATAATACAAGCCAGAGGGCTCGAATACAAT
Organism: Aegilops tauschii subsp. strangulata; assembly: GCF_002575655.3. Taxonomy (NCBI): domain Eukaryota; kingdom Viridiplantae; phylum Streptophyta; class Magnoliopsida; order Poales; family Poaceae; genus Aegilops; species Aegilops tauschii. The sequence goes on along the minus strand of NC_053041.3, from coordinate 393,124,714 downwards.
TGCTCGATCATAGACGAGTCAGCGGAAGCAACAATATCTGAGTACAGACATAAGTTAAACAAGTTTGCCTTAAGAAGGCTAGCACAAAAGTAGCAACGATCGAAAAGGCAAGGCCTCCTGCCTGGGACCTCCTAACTACTCCTCGAAGCCGAACTCCATGTAGAATCATCCTCGGGATCTCTAGCTCCTGGACTCCGGCATCTGGTTGCGACAATCAGGTATAGAAAGGGAAAAGAGGGAGAAAAGCAACCGTGAGTACTCATCCAAAGTACTCGCAAGCAAGGAGCTACACTACATATGCATGGGTATATGTGTAAAGGGCCATATCAGTGGACTGAACTGCAGAATGCCAGAATAAGGGGGGATAGCTAGTCCTGTCGAAGACTGTGCTTCTGGCCACCTCCATCTTGCAGCATGCAGAAGAGAGTAGATTGAAGTCCTCCAAGTAGCATCGCATAGCATAATCCTACCCGGCGATCCCCTCCTCGTCGCCCTGTTAGAGAGCGATCACCGGGTTATATCTGGCACTTGGAAGGGTGTGTTTTATTAAGTATCTAGTTCTAGTTGTCATAAGGTCAAGGTACAACTCCGGGTCGTCCTTTTATCGAGGGACATGGCTATTCGAATAGATAAACTTCCCTGCAGGGGTGCACCACATAACCCAACACGCTCGATCCCATTTGGCCGGACACACTTTTCTGGGTCATGTCCGGCCGCGGAAGATCAACACGTCGCAGCCCCACCTAGGCTCAACAGAGAGGTCAACACGCCGGTCTAAATCCTATGCGCGCAGGGGTCTGGGCCCATCGCCCATTGCACACCTGCACGTTGCGTACGCAGCCGGAAGCAGACCTAGCCTAGCAGGCGTTCCAGTCCAATCCGGTGCGCGCCGCTCCGTCGCTGACGTCAAGAAGAGCTTCGGCTGATACCACGACGTTGAGATACCCATAACTACTCCCGCGTAGATGGTTAGTGCGTATAGACCAAATGGCCAGACTCAGATCAAATACCCAGAACTCGTTAAGCGTGTTATTTATCCGCGAACGCCGACCAGGGCCAGGCCCACCTCTCTCCTAGGTGGTCTCAACCTGCCCTGTCGCTCCGCCATAAAGTAACAGTCGGGGGCCGTCAGGAACCCAGGCCCACCTCTACCGGGGTGGAGCCACCTGTCCTTTCAGCCCCCTCATCAGAATCACTTGCGGGTACTCCTCGAGCCGACCCGACTTTAGTCACCACATGTGTCATGTATATAATGTATATAGGATATACCCGTGATCACCTCCCGAAGTGATCACGGCCCAGTAGTATAGCATGGCAGACGGACAAGAGTGTAGGGCCACTGATGGGTCACTAGCATCCTATACTAAGTAGTAGGATAGCAGGTAAGGGTAACAACTGTAGCAACAATGACAGGCTATGCATCAGGATAGGTTTAACGGAAAGCAGTAACATGCTACACTACTCTAATGCAAGCAGTATAGAGAAGAATAGGCGATATCTGGTGATCAAGGGGGGGGGCTTGCCTGGTTGCTCTGGCAAGTAGGAGGGGTCGTCAACTCCGTAGTCGAACTGGGCAGCAGCAGTGTCGGTCTCGTAGTCTACCGGAGAGAAGAGGGGGGAAGAAACAGTAAATACAATGCAAACATAAGCATGACGATGCGTGACATGACAATGAGCAGTGCTAGGTGTGTCCTAACGCGGCAGTAGGTGGTACCGGCGAAGGGGGGAAACATCCGGGAAAGTATTCCCGATGTTTCGCGTTTTCGGACAGACGGACCGGAGGGGGAAAGTTCCATGTTCGCTATGCTAGGAACGTGTGGCTGACAAACGGACTGCGTATTCGGATTCGTCTCGTCGTTCTGAGCAACTTTCATGTACAAAGTTTTTCCATCCGAGCTACGGTTTATTTTATATTAAATTTTAAAGATTTAAATCATTTTTAGAATTTAATAAATTAATTTAATTCGAAATTTAATTAATGTATCAGCATGACGTCAGCAGTCAACGTTGACCGTTGACCTGGTCAACCTGACAGGTGGGTCCCACCTGTCAGGGGTTGTTAGCTAATTAACTACTGTTTAATTAAATTAACTAATTAATTAGATTAATTTAAACAGGATTAATTAACTTAATTAATTTAATTAATTAAATTTATTTTTATTATCTGTTTTATTTATATATATTTTTAATTCTTTTTTTAACGTTCTCTGGGCGTGGGGCCCGTCGTCCAGTGGCACAGAGGCCATAGTGGGCTATTGGTGCGGGCGGTTACGGGCGCTCGACGGGGCGGACCCGGGCGCCGACGGCGGGGCACCGCGGGGCGCCGGCGAGGCGCGGCCTGGGGCCAAGCGGCACCGGGCGAGCCGGTGGGGCGCGCGGACCGAGCGGAGGCACGGGGGTGGCCGGCGGGAGCGATGCAGTGCGGCGCGGAGCTCAAGTGAGCAGTGGTCGGGCGGAGAAGGGGGTGGACGCACGGCGCGGTCCTGGCTGCAGCGCGCGGGAGCACGCAGCGGCACAGCGGCGAACGAGGGCAGCGGCGGAGTGCAGTGGCCGGACGCGGCCACGACGGGCACGCGCGGGCCGGCTAGTAGGGGCCGTGGGGAGCAGCGGTGCTAGGCGGGAGCAGTGGTGGTGAGCGCGAGGGGCCAGCGGTGAGCGGGCGGGTGGCAGCGTCGCGAGGCCGGGCGCAGGTGGGGCGCGGTCGCCGCAGGCGCGCGTGCGCGGGCGAGAGCGATAGGAGGCGAGGCCACAGCGGGGCGCGGACGACGCGGTCGACGGGAGAGCGGGGACAGGGAGAGAGGGGAGGGCGTGGCCCTCACCGCGCGGACGTAGGGACTATGGCAGCGGATGTCGAGGAGGAGGACGGGGACGCGCGACGAGGTGGCGGTGACGACGGGCGACGACGCAGTCGTGGCGGCGTGGGGCTCCGGCGATGTGGTCCTCCAGGCGGCGTCAGGGGCGATGGGCGACGGCGTCAAGTCGCGGGGTGGGGGGGGGCGGGCGTGCGGGAGGAGGGGATCGAAGCGCCCCTCCTCCGTGCGTCGGCGTGTGTGTGGGTGGGTGCGTGCGTCGTGGGTGGCAGCGCAAGGAGGGAACGGGGGAGAGTGGGGGATCGTGCGGGAGAGAGTGGGTGAGGCCTAGGGTTTGCGGGAGTGGGGGACAGTTGGGCCGGCTAGGCGGCCTGGTGGTCTGGTGGCCTGCTGGGCCGTGGGCCAGGGGGTTTGTTTTTTTGTTTTTTTTTGTAGTTTCTTTTATTATTATTTTTTGTTTTACAAAAATTACCACTAGTGCCTAAATTTGTATTTATCAACAAACTACTGTGAGATTAATCCTTAACCCGTAATAAAATAGTTTTAGCATTTTATAAATTCAATAGGCATTTGTTTAATTGTTTTCACTATTGTTTTAATTGTTTTAGAGCCTTTAAACATTTTATCAAAGCTTGGTTTCTCCACCATAATTGCTTACGATTTATTTGAAACAACCCGAACATTTTAGTTTTAATTTTTGAAAACTTTTGTTGTTTGCCATATTTTGAATTAGAATTTTGATCCGGTTTTGAACTAACGTGAGATTATCAACACTAACAGGAGGTGACGTGGCATCATTAGCGTAGGTTTACTGTAGCATAATTATCCAGGCGTCACAATTCTCCTCCACTACAAGAAATCTCGTCCCGAGATTTAAGAGGGAAGTAAAGGGGGAAGGTTCGGGTTACGAAATTCTATGAAGTGTTCTTGGTCTTGGTTGTTCTTCTCGAAGAGGTTGATCCATTACATTGATGTCTTCATTCTGCTGTTTCAGGTCATCATGATAAAGTTGTCGTCCTTTCTTCGGGAACTCCATCGTACTTACGACAGAGTAAGGGGGTATTCTGGAAGAACGGACCTCTGCAGGGTTTACTATCTGGTCAATATCATCGAGGAAGGTGGCGGAAAGTAACTCTCGAACTAAATCTTAAGAAAAGCCGAGAGCAAGTAAGAAAGTACCATGAGGAGTTTCAAACGGGTAGGCAATCGTTCGAAGCCTGAAACAAAGTGTGAAAGGGGTTCAAAGCAATCGGAATAAGTATTATGTCTGATGCCAGTATAGATCAGTAGGACGGTGGTCCGTGAATTACATACGAGGCCACGCGCGATGAATAAATTTGGGAACAGGGGGTGCACAGGAGAGTCAGGTTTCGATCCTGTGGAACTGTGGGTTATGGGCCCACCATGTGGGTTAAAAGTAGGAAGGGCGGTGACATCTTGCACGATCATGATAACAAGGCATGTGAGAGGGTAGCCTGTCAGTTATATGTCAGCAACATCGTCGGTACCAAGGGCGAGGGACGAAGAGAACCATTTTCCTGCTCGTTGAAACGAGGCGGACCATTAGGCAAAGTTCTCGTCCATCGGTGGTTACCGAAATGTCACCAACAATAGTAACAGGGTCTTACTGACAGAGTTGTACACCGAGGTGTTTACATAAGCAGGAGAATATTACTGCTTAGATCATATAGATCACCAGAAAGGTTAAACCAAACAATGGAAAGGAAAATATGATTATCAGATTAAACAGAAGAATGGAAAGGAAAATGTGTTTAAACACATATTTCAAGGGTATATCCTTCCCAAGGACAAGCAGAGCATGATATCCATGACATGATATAATGTAGAAAACTCTTTAGGTACGGCAGAGAAATTTCATGACATTACCCATACAACGGTGTTTGGATAATTGATCAGGAAACAATTAGCTTTGGGCTTCAAATGTTCCTGTTGAAAATCAGAGTACCATAGACAAGCTTCGAGATAGCATTGACATGGTCAATAGGTAAGATCAGGCCATGGATACACAAAGGATCCATCAGGAACAACTTATAGAGTAAGTCTTACAATTTCCTCATGGAAGAATAGCTAACCTTGCTAAAAAGGAAAACTTATAACAATAGGTCCTCCCGCCAGGTGTGCTGGGTATCATCACCTTACTGGGTCATAATAGACCAGTGTTATAACTCTTGGAAAAATGTTCCAACCATCATATATGACCGAGATTCAGATATGATCGGTGTTTGGATACCTCAGACTCAGGATGCCTGAGAAGAAAAGGTGCAAAACAAATTGACAAGACGACATTGTAAGATTCTCGGGAAATGAACTATGGAAGCGAGTTCTGAACAAGGGTCCATCATTAAATCAAGGGGAGGTGAGGAGGTGACTGATTGACTCAGCGACAATCCGTTGAGATTTCCAAAAGATGGATTTCCCCAACTATGTGAACAAGGACATAACATAGCTAGATCGAATGACTTAATGATGTATGCTCGAGGAAAACATACCCAGTTAAACATTGGTTGAAATGTGCACCCGAAATATGGGCTAGGTAGCACGTCAATGTTCGAATGATGATTCATTAAGCCATAGACGTAGAATGAAACTATAGGCCAATAACTTCAAAGCATCAGGGTTGCTAGAAGTTTAGAATTTACACATCACAGACCATTTGTCGGTATTTCGTTTAGAAACAACACGGGGATCAGAAAACAAATGGAGATGGCGAGAAGTATTACTATATCAAGAATTCTCAAGAGGTGGAGAAATTCTCACAATATCCTTGACATAAAAGATGGTAATACTCCAAGGTAGAACATAACATAGGCTGGTTAGCAAGGAGCTCCATAACTTGATCAAGTTTGTGATGAAAGGAATGTAAGGTTGTTGTCGATGGTAACTCAAATTACCAAGGAACGAGGATGGCACTTATCATCAAGAATTCCATTGATATCCTGTAAGGAGTCAAAATGTTGATGATGTTCACGGCAAATTTTGTCAAGAGGCTCCACGAAGATGTAATCAATCGGCGATGACATCAAGTCAAAGGAATGATGAAGCGATAGGTTAATGGAACCAAGGGGACGGCACAAACTTGAAATCAAGCTTGTTGTTCAAGGCGAACTAATATGACGAGGAAGATCGACGTAAGCTTAGCTCATCATCGAAAGTTGTGTTCCGGGAAGGACCGGGTAGCATAGTTAAAAAGTTTGCACGATAATGATATAGCCGATAAGGCTAGGAATGACTTGAAGGATTATTAAACTCGTAAGCAACAAGAATTACTTAGAGTTATTGAATCAGAGTGCGGAATCGATTCGCTTATCGATGTTCTCGAGTGACTAATAACTCAGAGCCCATGGAAAATTGGAATCAGTGAGAATGTAGCACTTGATGAAAAACTCATAAGAAGTTATGCAGTTCCATGATAATCTCGAGATACCAGGGGGTAATACTCGACGACAGATCAAGGTAAAGGTTGGACTAGGGTATTGCCCTGCAGAAGACAAGTGCTCAAACTTGCACGAGAAACGGAATCAAGGAGAAGCATGGTCGGAACCACATCCATGGATACCAGATGAACTTATTACAAGGGGGTAATTATTATAAGAGAAGCTTCCATGATAGGATCTACATCGTGTCCATGGGCATGAACACAAAGGTTCAAGGTCGACTCCCACTTCTTCAATGCATAACCTTCCATTCGCCTCTCGTATTTTGATAATGACATTAGTTGTCGAAAGTTTTACCTGGTGCAATACCAGATAAGTATGTCCCGCGAAATCTTTCGGGTTCACACAGATTAAGGAAGGCATAGGTTCAACCCATCGGGGCATCGTAGAAAGATATACTACAAACTTCAGGAGTAAATAACACAAGCTCAAAAGTAGAGCATGGTTGACAAAGCAGAGGATACAATTTACCAAAGGCATTATGTATCTGAGGAAAAGCTGACCAGCTTATTTAATATGGAGGACATTGTCGGATAAAATCCGACAAAAGGGTCTGGTGGTCCACAAGGGATCTGATGTGAGCATCAGTACTCAACCAGAGGAAGAAAGAATGCAAGGAGATCAGACTATAGAAACAACTGACTAACTCACAAGCTCAAATGCAAAGGAATTATGAATTCCAAGACAAGCGATCAGAAGCAATGCTCTGATTAGGGATGGATAAGTTGAATAGCCTTAGGGGTACAATCGATGACGATTTGATTGGTCGAGATCCAGCTCATGTTAAAGATGTCTGAGCCGGAAGGATGAATTCTAGGATCTGATTGAGGATTGCGAGCATTCGCAACATATTGAATCAATGGACTCAAAAAGATAATGACAAAGGGTGCCAATAAGATTTCGAGACTTATGGGATTAATCATAATGCTAGTAAGCAAGAATTTCAAGAGCAACAGGCTGCTGAGGATTTTCGGAAGATCGAATGGTATTTCGAAGACTTTGTGAAATACATGAATCATTTGGGGATGAGCGAATATCCGGTGAGTGCTAGAAATTATCCTTAATGGTATTCATGTGGAAAAGAACAGCAAGGCAGTAAGCTCAAAGGATTCTCGGAGCAGCAAAGAGAATTTCGGGGTATCTTGTAATAACAAGATCAACTGGGAAACATTGTATGAATGGCGAGTATACGTGGCTATCCATAGGAGTTTATCGTTGAAAGGGAATTGCAAAAGCGATGAACACAAGTTCTCGGGTTATCAGCGGAGAGTATCTTCAGGGTCTTCACGTGCAGCAGACGATCATCAGTAATAAGAGGCTCTCCGGGTGAAAGTGATAACGAGATCCTAATGTCAGATTTAGCAAAATTCAATTAACCCGAATAGAAGAGAGATCAGAGTCCCAGAGTATAGACAAGGAGTAAAAGATCCTAGTACCACCCAATGGCGACGTGGGCCCGTAAGACACACAACCATGTTAGTAAAAGTTTTGCAATGACTAGACTCAACTTCGGCCAAGGAGTTGGAAAGGGGACTCCTACAGGCAGTCGGCTCTGATACCAACTTCTGACGCCCCCGATTTGACCGTACACTAATCATGCACGCAAATGTGTACGATCAAGATCAGGGACTCACGGGAAGATATCACAACTCAACTCTACAACATAAATAAATCATACAAGCATCATAATACAAGCCAGGGGCCTCGAGGGCTCGAATACAATTGCTCGATCATAGACGAGTCAGCGGAAGCAACAATATCTGAGTACAGACATAAGTTAAACAAGTTTGCCTTAAGAAGGCTAGCACAAAAGTAGCAACGATCGAAAAGGCAAGGCCTCCTGCCTGGGACCTTCTAACTACTCCTCGAAGCCGAACTCCATGTAGAATCATCCTCGGGATCTCTAGCTCCTGGACTCCGGCATCTGGTTGCGACAATCAGGTATAGAAAGGGGAAAAGAGGGAGAAAAGCAACCGTGAGTACTCATCCAAAGTACTCGCAAGCAAGGAGCTACACTACATATGCATGGGTATATGTGTAAAGGGCCATATCAGTGGACTGAACTGCAGAATGCCAGAATAAGGGGGGATAGCTAGTCCTGTCGAAGACTACGCTTCTGGCCACCTCCATCTTGCAGCATGCAGAAGAGAGTAGATTGAAGTCCTCCAAGTAGCATCGCATAACATAATCCTACCCGGCGATCCCCTCCTCGTCGCCCTGTTAGAGAGCGATCACCGGGTTATATCTGGCACTTGGAAGGGTGTGTTTTATTAAGTATCCAGTTCTAGTTGTCATAAGGTCAAGGTACAACTCCGGGTCGTCCTTTTACCGAGGGACACGGCTATTCGAATAGATAAACTTCCCTGCAGGGGTGCACCACATAACCCAACACGCTCGATCCCATTTGGCCGGACACACTTTTCTGGGTCATGTCCGGCCGCGGAAGATCAACATGTCGCAGCCCCACCTAGGCTCAACAGAGAGGTCAACACGCCGGTCTAAATCCTATGCGCGTAGGGGTTTGGGACCATCGCCCATTGCACACCTGCATGTTGCGTACAAGGCCGGAAGCAGACCTAGCCTAGCAGGCGTTCCAGTCCAATCCGGCGCGCGCCGCTCCATCGCTGACGTCAAGAAGAGCTTCGGCTGATACCACGACGTCGGGATACCCATAACTACTCCCGCGTAGATGGTTAGTGCGTATAGACCAAATGGCCAGACTCAGATCAAATACCCAGAACTCGTTAAGCGTGTTATTTATCCGCGAACGCCGACCAGGGCCAGGCCCACCTCTCTCCTAGGTGGTCTCAACCTGCCCTGTCGCTCCGCCATAAAGTAACAGTCGGGGGCCGTCAGGAACCCAGGCCCACCTCTACCGGGGTGGAGCCACCTGTCCTTTCAGCCCCCTCATCAGAATCACTTGCGGGTACTCCTCGAGCCGACCCGACTTTAGTCACCACATGTGTCATGTATATAATGTATATAGGATATACCCGTGATCACCTCCCGAAGTGATCACGGCCCAGTAGTATAGCATGGCAGACGGACAAGAGTGTAGGGCCACTGATGGGTCACTAGCATCCTATACTAAGTAGTAGGATAGCAGGTAAGGGTAACAACTGTAGCAACAATGACAGGCTATGCATCAGGATAGGTTTAACGGAAAGCAGTAACATGCTACACTACTCTAATGCAAGCAGTATAGAGAAGAATAGGCGATATCTGGTGATCAGGGGGGGGGCTTGCCTGGTTGCTCTGGCAAGTAGGAGGGGTCGTCAACTCCGTAGTCGAACTGGGCAGCAGCAGTGTCGGTCTCGTAGTCTACCGGAGAGAAGAGGGGGGAAGAAACAGTAAATACAATGCAAACATAAGCATGACGATGCGTGACATGACAATGAGCAGTGCTAGGTGTGTCCTAACGCGGCAGTAGGTGGTACCGGCGAAGGGGGGAAACATCCGGGAAAGTATTCCCGATGTTTCGCGTTTTCGGACAGACGCACCGGAGGGGGAAAGTTCCATGTTCGCTATGCTAGGAACGTGTGGCTGACAAACGGACTGCGTATTCGGATTCGTCTCGTCATTCTGAGCAACTTTCACGTACAAAGTTTTTCCATCCGAGCTACGGTTTATTTTATATTAAATTTTAAAGATTTAAATCATTTTTAGAATTTAATAAATTAATTTAATTCGAAATTTAATTAATGTATCAGCATGACGTCAGCATGACGTCAGCAGTCAACGTTGACCGTTGACCTGGTCAACCTGACAGGTGGGTCCCACCTGTCAGGGGTTGTTAGCTAATTAACTACTGTTTAATTAAATTAACTAATTAATTAGATTAATTTAAACAGGATTAATTAACTTAATTAATTTAGTTAATTAATTAATTAATTAATTAAATTTATTTTTATTATCTGTTTTATTTATATATATTTTTAAATTCTTTTTTTTAACGTTCTCTGGGCGTGGGGCCCGTCGTCCAGTGGCACAGAGGCCATAGTGGGCTATTGGTGCGGGCGGTTACGGGCGCTGACGGCGGGGCACCGCGGGGCGCCGGCGAGGCGCGGCCTGGGGCCAAGCGGCACCGGGCGAGCCGGTGGGGCGCGCGGGGCGAGCGGAGGCACGGGGGTGGCCGGCGGGAGCGATGCAGTGCGGCGCGGAGCTCCAATGAGCAGCGGCCGGGCGGAGAAGGGGGTGGACGCACGGCGCGGTCCTGGCTGCAGCGCGCGGGAGCACGCAGCGGCACAGCGGCGAACGAGGGCAGCGGCGGAGTGCAGTGGGCGGACGCGGCCACGACGGGCGCGCGCGGGCCGGCTAGTAGGGGCCGTGGGGAGCGGCGGTGCTAGGCGGGAGCAGTGGTGGTGAGCGCGAGGGGCCAGCGGTGAGCGGGCAGGTGGCAGCGTCGCGAGGCCGGGCGCAGGTGGGGCGCGGTCGCCGCGGGCGCGCGGGCGTGGGCGAGAGCGATAGGAGGCGAGGCCACAGCGGGGCGCGGACGACGCGGTCGACGGGAGAGCGGGGACAGGGAGAGAGGGGAGGGCGTGGCCCTCACCGCGCGGACGTAGGGACTATGGCAGCGGATGTCGAGGAGGAGGACGGGGACGCGCGACGAGGTGGCGGTGACGACGGGCGACGACGCAGTCGTGGCGGCGTGGGGCTCCGGCGATGTGGTCCTCCAGGCGGCGTCAGGGGCGATGGGCGACGGCGTCAAGTCGCGGGGGGGACGGGCGGGCGGGAGGAGGGGATCGAAGCGCCCCTCCTCCATGCGTCGGCGTGTGTGTGGGTGGGTGCGTGCGTCGTGGGTGGCGGCACAGGGAGGGAACGGGGGAGAGTGGGGGATCGTGCGGGAGAGAGTGGGTGAGGCCTAGGGTTTGCGGGAGTGGGGGACGGTTGGGCCGGCCAGGCGGCCTGGTGGTCTGGTGGCCTGCTGGGCCGTGGCCCAGTGGGCCAGGGGGTTTGTTTTTTTGTTTTTTTTGTAGTTTCTTTTATTATTATTATTATTATTATTTTTGTTTTACAAAAATTACCACTAGTGCCTAAATTTGTATTTATCAACAAACTACTGTGAGATTAATCCTTAACCCATAATAAAATAGTTTTTGCATTTTATAAATTCAATAGGCATTTGTTTAATTGTTTTCACTATTGTTTTAATTGTTTTAGAGCCTTTAAACATTTTATCAAAGCTTGGTTTCTCCACCATAATTGCTTACGATTTATTTGAAACAACCCGAACATTTTAGTTTTAATTTTTGAAAACTTTTGTTGTTTGCCATATTTTGAATTAGAATTTTGATCCGGTTTTGAACTAACGCGAGATTATCAACACTAACAGAGGTGACGTGGCATCATTAGCGTAGGTTTACTGTAGCATAATTATCCAGGCGTCACATATATATAGGAGGAAGAAGTACGACGGTGGAGCAACATGGGCCCCACGAGGGTGGAGGGCGCGCCCAGGGGGGTAGGCGCGCCCCCTACCTCGTGCCCTCCTGGTTGCTTTCTTGATGTAGGGTCCAAGTCCTCTGGATCACGTTTGTTCCGAAAATCACGTTCCCGAAGGTTTCATTCCGTTTGGACTTCGTTTGATATTCTTTTTCTGCGAAACTCTGAAATAGGCAAAAAACAGCAATTTGGGCTAGGCCTCCAGTTAATAGGTTAGTCCCAAAAATAATATAAAAGTGTATAACAAAGCCCATTAATCATCCAAAACAGAATATAATATAGCATGAAGCAATCAAAAAATATAGATACGTTGGAGACGTATCATACATCAAGTGTTCTCAAATCCTTAAAGATTCAATCCGATAAGATAACTTCAAACGGAAAACTCAATCCATTACAAGAGAGTAGAGGGGGAGAAACATCATAAGATCCAACTATAATAGCAAAGCTCGCGATACATCAAGATCGTGCCGAATCAAGAACACGAGAGAGAGAGAGAGAGATCAAACACATAGCTACTGGTACATACCCTCAGCCCCGAGGGTGAACTACTCCCTCCTTGTCATGGAGAGCGCCGGGATGATGAAGATGGCCACCGGAGAGGGATTCCCCCTCCGGCAGGGTGCCGGAACAGGGGCCCGATTGGTTTTTGGTGGCTACAGAGGCTTGTGGCGGCGGAACTCCCGATCTATTGTGCTTCCCGATGTTTTTAGCGTATATGGACATATATAGGCGAAAGAAGTCGGTCAGGGGAGCCGCGAGGGGCCCACGAGGGTGGGGTGCGCGCCCAGGGGGGTAGGGCGCGCCTCCCTGCCTCGTGGCTTCCTCGAAGCTTCCTGACATCTACTCCAAGTCTCCTGGATTGCTTCCGTTCCAAAAATAACTCTCCCGAAGGTTTCATTCCGTTTGGACTCCGTTTGATATTCCTTTTCTTTGAAACACTAAAATAGGCAAGAAAACAACAATTTGGGTTGGGCCTCCGGTTAATAGGTTAGTCCCAAAAATAATATAAAAGTGTATAACAAAGCCCATAAACATCCAAAACTGATAATATAATAGCATGAATACTTCATATATTATAGATAGGTTGGAGACGTATCACGCCCTCAAGCTCACGCCGTCGTCAACCACCTGCAGCGCGCTCTGCATCCCGCCTCCCGCAGATCCAACTGCCTCCTCTTCCGCCTCCGCCTCCTCCCGTTCATCGTCGTCGTGCTCCTTTGCGTGATTGCCAAACGAAGATGGCGTTGTGGCTCCTGCATCCTTAGGCCCCCCCGGCTCCCCAGGTGGTATGTCGATGTCTCGTAGCTTTACCTGTTGGGGGCGCCGCACCGGTGGTCCTCACTGGTGGCCTCGGCATCAAGGGTGCCTACCGGCGTCTCTACCTGTCGGATTCACCTGGATCTGGGGCCGTCCATTTTCAGTGTTGCCCCGCGCTATTGGCAGCTGCTCTGTGACTCGTCGTGTGGAGGATGTGACCAGGGTTTGGGAGAAATCCATGGTCAGCCAGTGCTGCTGGCTGAGACAGCGGCGATGCTACCTGTCGTTTCCATCTTGATGGCATTGTCTTCATCCCCCGATCTTGTGATGTTTTTGGGTGTGCTCTGTGGAGTTCTATGCTTGGTGATGCCCTTCGACTACGCCGGTGGCACATAGGTGTCGTGGCGTCGCCTCGGCCCTGCGTGACCTTTCGAATGTACCCCATGACACAGGTGGTGTCGCAACATTGTGCAGTCTTGGCTGCCCGGTGCTTTTCGATTGCGTCGACGATGTAGTGTCATGGTTTAGTCTCGGCTGCCGTTGTAGTTCGAGCACCCGTGGTGCCCCCGTGTTGTGTTGTGCCCCCCCCCTCACCATGTGTTGTTTTTTTGCTTTGTTCTCTTTGCCCTGCCCACTGTACTTCTGGTTCACTTGAACCCAATCTTTTATTAGGCTACAAAGCCTATAGCCAAAAATATGAATACAATTCAGGTGGGGAGGACCCCCCTTGAAAATTCAAAAAAATGCCATCACCGCATCACTAAACTTAACATAAAACACATTCGGAGTAGCCATGCATGACACACACGTGGTACTTATCAAGGTCCATTAATTAATCGATCAAGTAATTTTTTGTCTCCGCTCTGAAAAAACAATGCATGCATGTCGGTCCTTGGCTTGGAGCGACCCTTGTGTCACGATGTCGGGGAAACGACACCTATGGGATCACAGGGAATCCCTACTACGGTTGGCGGGGCGTGGAGCTGCACAAAGAGCAGGTCTAAAAGATCAGCACGAGGGGATTTTTACCCAGGTCCGGGCCGCAAACGATGCGTAATACCCTAGTCCTGCTTTTGTGTATATTTCGTGTTCTTGAGTTCTTGAACTAGCTGCGGTGCATGCCCAGTCCAGAAAGTCCGAATCCTTCCTCAGTATGCCTCGCGCCTCCTTTTATATGTCAAAGGGGTCACCACAATGGCATACAGGAGGTGGAAAGTATTTATTGTGTGCGGGTCTATCCCTGACATCATGGGACAAACGCATTTAATGCGCCGCCTATGTGTCCTCTTGCTTTATCGGGGACGACAGCAAAGCTCGTCCTATCCATCGCCGCCTTGCCTTGCTTCGACGCGCGTCTAAGCTAACGAGGCATGCAGCGCCATGCTGGTTGGCTGCTGAGTTGGTGCGGTGACAGGGTCTTCACAAAGATATGCATGCCACCACGCAGGTGCTTGCCTAGTTGGCCTAGAAGCCGCATGCTGCCACGTAGGTGCGTGCCTAGTTGGCAGGCTGGTTGCCGCGTCGGAACGGCCGCGGGGCAGCGAAACCTTGGCAGGCGCGGGCCCGGCCGTGGCCCCGTAGATGCCCCCGGCAAGGGCCTTGCCGGGGTCTCGTGGCCGTCCTCGGCAAGGATCTTGCCGGGGGCCTTTGTCTGTCCTCGGCAAGGATCTTGACGGGGGGTCTTTGTCTGTCCCCGGCAAGGATCTTGTCGAGGATCTTCGTTCGTCCCTGGCAAGGATCTTGCCCGGGGTCTTTGTCTTCTGGCTCTTATCTAGATTTGCAAGCCTTTGGTCTTCACAAAGATCTGCATGCCACCACGCAGGCGCCCCCGAGCCTTGGTCCTAACGTTGTCGATGGTGTCAGAATTCTCAGGCTCAAGGGTGGCGGCCCTGCTGGTGTTGGGCAAGTCGCCCCGTCAAGGCTCTTGCCGGGGTAGTGTAGGCCATCCCCGGCAAGGGTGTTGCCGGGGGAAATCCATCTTGTCCCTTTGCTCTTCATGCCTCTGGCTTGAGTACTGCTTTGGCAGTCTCGTACCTTTGCTTCTTCTGCCTCGCCAAGCGTGGCCGCAGGTGTGGCTACGACTGCCCGTGCACAAGTAAAGGGGTACAAAAATGCCCCTACTTTTGTACACCGACGGGAGCCCCAGGGCCTGGGCCCACATAAGGCGAAGTGTTGTTGGGCCAGGCCCAGAACGGTGCGCGGGCACGCATGGCAGACTTTTAACCGCAGTAATTCCTTCGCCAGTTGCGCTTCCCCACGACCCGCATTGAGTGCGTGACGTGGGGGTCGTGTGTGGAACGGTTGTAGCATGCTTGCGTCATATCTCAGTAAATAGTAAAGTGGCAGCCCGCGTCTTCCCCATAAAAGAGAAAACCGCAGGGGCGCTACTCATTTACCCTCTGGGCCTTTTCCAATCTCGAAAATGTCGTCCCCCTCTTCTTCCTCAATCGCACATCGAAGCTTTCGCCTCTGCTCGCCGCCTCCGCGCCCCCATTGCCCTTGATCCCTCACCCCCTCTCAGCCGCCATGGCGCCCAAGTCAAGCAAGGGCAAGGGAGCGGGCAAGGACGCCGGGGGGGAGGAGGAGCCGGAGAATGAGTTGGCGGAGCTGCGGACACAGTACGCCCTTTTCACCTTGACGGTCAACGTGCTCACCCTCAAGGAGAAGTTCAGGCCCCTGTGGGGAAGGGAGACATCGGGGCATCCCGCCACGCGCATCATCCCCGCCTCCTGCGCCAAGGCCAGTCCCAATCGGCACCCTTTCTTCGTCGACTACTTCTCCCGCGGGCTCTGCCCCCCTTTCTCAGATTTCTTCAATGACATCACGCACACCTATGGCTTCCACCTCCTGGACCTTATGCCGAACGCCGTAGCATGCATGGCCTTCTTCGCCCATCTTTGTGAGGGCTTCGCCGGAGTGCTCCCCAGCATGGCGCTCTTCCGCCATTACTTCACCCCTCGCATCCAGCCAGGGGGTGCCATCTCTGGCTGCATCACCTGGATCCTGAGGACCCAGAGCAGGGGCACGTACCTGGAGGGTGCCCAGAAGGAGAGGTGGGAAGAGTGGCGGAGCCGGTGGTGCTGGATTGAGGAGGCAGATCCGCAGGAGTTCTGCCGGGTCCGTCGGTGGCCGCCGGCCCGCCGCAAGGACTAGGGCGAGCTCAACGCCGATGACAAGAAGCTCACGGTTGCCACCACCAGGATCTGTCGCCTCACCTCGGCTGGGCTCACCCTTGAGATGATCGGGGCCGACTTCATCCACCACCGGATCGCCCCGCTGCACAATAAGGGGAGGCCGGCCTGGGATTTCAGGAACGTGGCCGATATCATGAGGCTCCGCCCCGGCCTGAACCACAACTTCACGGTGCTGCAGCATGCTCATCTTTGCCAGAGGCATTTTCAGCTCAGGGTTGATGAGGCCGGCAGGGTCGAGAGGCCGGCAAGGCCGAGAAGACCGGCAAGGCTGTCCAGGCCGGCAAGTCTCTGTTTGGGCTGCCAGCGGGGGTGGTCCCATTGAGCAACAACTCTTGCCAGACCGCCATCATCGCCATGATGCCGGACTTCAACGCGCACGGCCTCGATCCAACCTGGGGCGAGCCAGAAGCGGAGCGGGTGCAGGCATTCTTCGACAACTTGTCGGAGAGTTATGTCCGTGACGAGCCACTGCTCATTCACGACACCACCGAGGAAGAGCTAGCATACATCGCCGCCAGGGCGGAGGAGGCGGCACTTGCCGAGGAGGCCGGCAGCCTCGGCACCGTGGAGGACGAGGCCAACGCGGCCGCAGAAGTTAAAGAGTTCACCGAGTGGACGGGGTCTGCCGGGAAGGCCAGCGGCGGCGGCGCCGGGGCCCCCCTTGTTGAAGAAGTGGTCGAGGAGTTGGTTGAAGAGGAAGCCGACGCAGATGACTGCTCAGCCCCTGGGAAGAAACGTGTCCTGCGGCGGGCTGGCTCTGGCGAGCCGGTCCGGCCTGGCAGGACCGCGCAGCGGCAACAGACCCCGGCGCAGCCCGTGCGCCAGACAAGGGCCGCGACGATGAGGGTCGCAGCAGCGAAGAAGACAGCGGCCGCCGCCTCCTCCTCGTCCAAGCGGCCCAGGACCCCATCCCCTTCTCCTCCCCTTGTGGACGCCGCCCCGGGGGCCGACTTCGACCTTGGGTCCTTTAGCCCGAAGAGGAAGAGGAGGCCAGAGGAGGAGGAGGACGAGTAAGCACCCTGCCTCTCACTGTTTCCTGACTTTCTGCCTGTGCCATCCTTTCCTGACTTGATCTTGTCTTTACAGAAACATGGAGACGCTGGCCCAGAGGGTGGCGAAGAGAGCCAAGGCTTCGACGGGTGTCCAGCCGCCGGCGAGCACTCCGCGCACGCCGGCGCTGGTGGTGATTAGCCCGGACAACAGCCCTCAGTGCAGCCCCCGCTCCAGCCCCCAGCGTGAGTCCAACATTCACTCCTCATCGACGGGCGTCGGGGTGTGTATCCTGGGTGCTGACCTTGCCGGGTTCACAGGAGGAGAGCGGCAACAGGAGGAGCCGCTGAGGGCCGCCCCTGACACGCCGCCCCCATCAACCATAGCACCCAGAGGGGTGTCACCGGCAAGGGCATCCACCGCCGAGCCCACGCACACGGAGGAGGAGGAGGCAAGCTTGGGCGCTGGCGGCTCCATCCCGACAACGAACGTTAGCGGGGAGGGAACCACTTCTTCTCAGTTCGGCACGGGTAAGTCGCCTGCCTCCCGTCCCTTGATGTCTCTGCTATGCGATGTTCTTTCCTTTCTTTGTTCTGAACTTTGATTTTGGCCTTGCTTCATTTTCCTTTCTGGTTTCCAGACCCTTCCTCGATGGACCAGGAAGACATCGACACTGTCATCGAGGAGGTCGCCAAGGATGCTGAAGCTGAGGCCGCCAAGATCTCGGCCGGGGAGGCAACCAAGTCCGCCACCGAGGAAGCCGCCAAGGGGCCTGCCGGGGAAGCCGGCAAGGCCGCTGCCGAGGAGACCAGTAAGGGGCCTGCCGGGGGGACCGGCGAGGCCGCTGCCGAGGAGGCCGGGAAGGATGCTGCCGAGGAGGCCGGCAAGGAGCCTGCCGGGGAGGGGGTGGTCAACGACCAACCTTCCTCCTCCGCAGCCCCCTCCCCACGCAAGTACTTGAAGGTGGGCGACGATCTGTTCGTCCGCCTCCTAGGGACGGCAGACACCAGAGCGCTAGCCGAGGGGGAGGTCTTTGATGATGAGGCGCTCGCCACTGCTGGGCTCCAGGTTGTCGATGAACCGAGCGCCAGCAGTGGAAGTTCCCAAGAAGAGCAGCTCCTCCAGGCCATGAGCGCCAACTTCCAGAGGCTACAGGCACTCCACCGTGCCCGCCAGGACAAGGTGAACTCCAGGATGGCGGACGTGGACAAGGCGAAGGCGGATTTCTAGGAGCGCGTCGCTCAGACGCAAGTCTGGTTTGGTGAGGTCCGGGATGAACTAAGGGCCGCCCAGGGGGAGCTGGATGAGCGCAAGTGAGAGCTCCTCCTGAAGCAGGCCGACATCGAGAAGGCCCAAGAGGCGGCGAAG
Organism: Aegilops tauschii subsp. strangulata; assembly: GCF_002575655.3. Taxonomy (NCBI): domain Eukaryota; kingdom Viridiplantae; phylum Streptophyta; class Magnoliopsida; order Poales; family Poaceae; genus Aegilops; species Aegilops tauschii. The sequence continues at coordinate 393,106,195 of NC_053041.3, read as the reverse complement.
GAACATGCCGCCAAGGACGAGGCTGACCGGCGGCAGCAGCAAGCCTTGCTGGACACCCAGGAGGAGGATCTCGTTGCCCGCGAACAGGCGCTTGCCGCCACGCTTCGCGGCAAGGACGAAGAGGTCGAGAAGCTTGTTGCGCAGCGGACCCAGAAGCTGGAGCGGAAGCATGATACGTCTCCAACGTATATATAATTTTTGATTGTTCCATGCTATTATATATTATGTTTTGGATGTTTAATGTGCTTTATTATACACTTTCATATTATTTTTGGGACTAACCTATTAACCGGAGGCCCTGCCCAAATTGTTGTTTTTTGCCTATTTCAGTGTTTCGAAGGAAAGGAATATCAAATGGAGTCCAAATGGAATGAAACCTTCGGGAGAGTTATTTTTGGAACAAACGTGATCCAGAGGACTTGGAGTGCACGTCAAGAAATCACCGAGGAGGCCACGAGGTAGGGGGCGCGCCTACCCCCCTGGGCGCGCCCTCCACCCTTGTGGGCCCCTCGTAGCTCCACCGACCTACTTCTTCCTCCTATATATACCTACGTACCCCCAAACCATCAGACACGGAGCCAAAACCCTATTTCCACCGCCGCAACCTTCTGTACCCATGAGATCCCATCTTGGGGCCTTTTCCGGCGCTCCGCCGGAGGGGGCATCGATCACAGAGGGCTTCTACATCAACACCATAGCCTCTCCGATGATGTGTGAGTAGTTTACCTCAGACCTTCGGGTCCATAGTTATTAGCTATATGGCTTCTTCTCTCTCTTTGGATCTCAATACAAAGTTCTCCTCGATTCTCTTGAAGATCTATTTGATGTAACTCTTCTTTTGTGGTGTGTTTGTCAAGATCCGATGAATTGTGGGTTTATGATCAAGATTATCTATGAAAAATATTTGAATCTCCTCTTAATTCTTTTATGTATGATTGGTTATCTTTGCAAGTCTCTTCGAATTATCAGTTTGGTTTGGCCTACTAGATTGATTTTTCTTGCAATGGGAGAAGTGCTTAGCTTTGGGTTCAATCTTGCGGTGCTCGATCCCAGTGACAGAAGGGGAAACGACACGTATTGTATTGTTGCCATCGAGGATAAAAAGATGGGGTTTATATCATATTGCATGAGTTTATCCCTCTACATCATGTCATCTTGCTTAAAGCGGTACTCTGTTCTTATGAACTTAATACTCTAGATGCATGCTGGATAGCGGTCGATGTGTGGAGTAATAGTAGTAGATGCAGGCAGGAGTCGGTCTACTTGTCACAGACGTGATGCCTATATACATGATCATACCTAGATATTCTCATAACTATGCTCAATTCTATCAATTGCTCGACAGTAATTTGTTCGCCCACCGTAATACTTATGCTATCTTGAGAGAAGCCACTAGTGAAACCTATGGCCCCCGGGTCTATCTCCCATCATATTAATCTCGCAACAACAAGCTATTTCTGGCGCCGTTTATTTTGCTTTCTTTACTTTTAGTCTTTATCATAAAAATACCAAAAAATATTATCTTATCATCTCTATCAGATCTCACTCTCGTAAGTGACCGTGAATGGATTGACAACCCCTTTATCACGTTGGTTGCGAGGTTCTTATTTGTTTGTGTAGGTGTGTGGGACTCGAGCGTGGTCTCCTACTGGATTGATACCTTGGATATCAAAACTAAGGGAAATACTTACCTACTTTACTACATCACCCTTTCCTCTTCAAGGGAAAACCAACGCAGTGCTCAAGAGGTAGCAAGAAGGATTTCTGGCGCCGTTGCCGGGGAGTCTACGCACAAGTCAAGACAAACCAAGTACCCATCACAAACTCTTATCCATCGCATTACATTATTTGCCATTTGCCTCTCATTTTCCTCTCCCCCACTTCGCCCTTGCCGTTTTCTTCGCCCTCCTTCCGTTCGATCTTGTGTTACCATGTGCCTTCTTTTTGCTTGCATCTTCGCTTGCTAAAAGTTTATGGATCCTCATCCCCTTGCTAATTTTTTCAAGAGATCCAATTATGATGAACCACTTTCTAGTGATTTGAGTGCACTAGATTATGTTTATGAGGTTTTGCTTGAAATTCGTGAATCTAAAAATTGTGATGAAAAAATTTATGAAGAGATTCACGATAGCTCCTTGAATAAAAAGCATGATTGCAATGATTTTACTATAAATTCTCTTGATGCCAATTGTGCTAATAATATGCAAAACTCTAAGCTTGGGGATGCTAGTTTTGCTATGTCTACTACTTGTTGCGATGATCATGATTGGGGTGATTCTTCTTATGATCTTGAAAATTTATTTAAGCCCCATGATGAATATGAGATTGATATTAGTGTTTGCAATAGTATTGAAAGTGGGTTTGGAAGAGTGTCGACTTTAGATCCCACATATTTGGAGAATGTTCAATCTTATGATTTTTGATAAAAGTGGGTTTGGAGAGGCCATGACTTTAGTTAATGTTAATCCCACTATTTTGGAAGAGTGTCAACTTCGCATGCATGTGGACCATGTTGAAAATATGTTATGTGATAGCTATTTTGTTGAATTTTCTTATGATCCTACATGTAATTATTATGAGAGAGGAAAATATGGTTGTAGAAATTTTCATGTCACTAAATTACCTCTCGTCATGTTGAGATTGCTATCGTTTCTTTCTTCTTCCTTGCATATGCTAATTTTTGCTTGCTATGATAATTTGTTTGCTTATAAAATGCTGATGCATAGGAATTATGTTAGACTTAGATGTATTTATCACGTGTTCTATGATGCTCTCTTTGTGCTTTAATTCTTGTCTTTGATGTGAGCATCATTAAAATTATCAATGCCTAGCTAGGGGCGTTAAACGATAGCGCTTGTTGGGAGGCAACCCAATTTTATTTTATTTTCTTGATTTTTATTTCTGTTTAGGAATAAATCTTTGATCTAGCCTCTGGTTAGATTTGTTTTTATATTTTAATTAGTGTTTGTGCCAAGTTAAACCTATAGGATCTTCTTGGATGATAGTTATTTGATCTTGCTGAAAATTCCAGAAACTTTCTGTTGACGAAAACAATTGTTAAAAATCACCAGAACGTGATAAAATACTGATTCCAATTGCATCAAAATAATAAACAAATTATCTAGTTCGTCCTATTTTGGTAGATTTTTCTGAGTTCCAGAAGTTTGCCTTAGTTACAGATTACTACAGACTGTTCTGTTTTTGACAGATTCTGTTTTTCGTGTGTTGTTTGCTTATTTTGATGAGTCTATGGCTAGTAAAATAGTTTATAAACCATAGAGAAGTTGGAACACAGTAGGTTTAACACCAATATAAATAAATAATGAGTTCAATACAGTACCTTGAAGTGGTGTTTTGTTTTTCTTTCGCTAACGGAGCTCACGAGATTTTCTGTTAAGTTTTGTGTTGTGAAGTTTTCAAGTTTTGGGTAAGGATTTGATGGATTATGGAACAAGGAGTGGCAAGAGCCTAAGCTTGGGGATGCCCAAGGCACCCCAAGGTAAATCCAAGGACACCAAAAAGCCAAAGCTTGGGGATGCCCCGGAAGGCATCCCCTCTTTCGTCTTCGTCCATCGGTAACTTTACTTGGAGCTATATTTTTATTCACCACATGATATGTGTTTTGCTTGGAGCGTCTTGTATGATTTGAGTCTTTGTTTTTTTAGTTTACCACAATCATCCTCGCTGTACACACCTTTTGAGAGAGACACACATGATTCGGAATTTGTTAGAATACTCTATGTGCTTCACTTATATCTTTTGAGCTATATAGTTTTTTGCTCTAGTGCTTCACTTACATCTTTTAGAGCACGGCGGTGGTTTGTATTATAGAAACTATTGTTCTCTCATGCTTCACTTATATTATTTTGAGAGTCCTACAAAACAGCATTGTAATTTGCTTAAATTGAGAAATTAGTCCTAATATGATAGGCATCCAAGATTAGTAAAAACTTTCTTATAAGTGCGTTGAATACTAAGAGAAGTTTGATGCTTGATAATTGTTTTGAGATATGAGGATGGTGATATTAGAGTCATGCTAGTTGACTAGTTGTGAATTTGAGAAATACTTGTGTTAAAGTTTGTGATTCCCGTAGCATGCACGTATGGTGAACCGTTATGTGATGAAGTCGGAGCATGATTTATTTATTTATTGTCTTCCTTATGAATGGCGGTCGGGGACGAGCGATGGTCTTTTCCTACCAATCTATCCCCCTAGGAGCATGCGCGTAATACTTCGTTTCGATAACTAATAGATTTTTGCAACAAGTATATGAGTTCTTTATGACTAATGTTGAGTCCATGGATTATACGCACTCTCACCCTTCCACCATTGCTAGCCTCTCTAATACCGTGCACCTTTCGCCGGTATCATACACCCACCATTACCTTCCTCAAAACAGCCACCATACCTACCTATTATGGCATTTCCATAGCCACTCCGAGATATATTGCCATGCAACTTACCATCATTCCGTTTGCTATGACACGCTTCATCATTGTCATATTGCTTTGCATGATCATGTAGTTGGCATCGTATTTGTGGCAAAGCCACCGTTCATAATTTTCATACATGTCACTCTTGATTCATTGCATATCCCGGTACTCCGCCGGAGGCATTCACATAGAGTCATATTTTTGTCCTAAGTATTGAGTTGTAATTCTTGAGTTGTAAGTAAATAAAAGTGTGATGATCATCATTATTAGAGCATTGTCCCAGTGAGGAAAGGATGATGGAGACTATGATTCCCCCACAAGTTGGGATGAGACTCCGGGCGAAAAAAAAGGAGAAAAAAAAAAGAGGCCATAAAAAAGAGAAAAGGCCCAAATAAAAAAATGAGAGAAAAAGAGAGAAGGGACAATGTTACTATCCTTTTACCACACTTGTGCTTCAAAGTAGCACCATGATCTTCATGATAGAGAGTCTGCTATGTTGTCACTTTCATATACTAGTGGGAATTTTTCATTATAGAACTTGGCTTGCATATTCCAATGATGGGCTTCCTCAAAATGCCCTAGGTCTTCGTGATCAAGCAAGTTGGATGCACACCCACTTAGTTTCTTTTGTTGAGCTTTCATACACTTTCTAGTGCATCCGTTGCATGGCAATCCCTACTCACTCACATTGATATCTATTAATGGGCATCTCCATAGCCCGTTGATACGCCTAGTTGATGTGAGACTATCTTCTCCTTTTTTGTCTTCTCCACAACCACCATTCTATTCCACCTATAGTGCTACATCCATGGCTCACGCTCATGTATTGCGTGAATATTGAAAAAGTTTGAGAACATCAAACGTATGAAACAATTGCTTGGCTTGTCATCGGGGTTATGCATGATTTAAATACTTTGTGTGGTGAAGATAGAGCATAGCCAGACTATATGATTTTGTAGGCATAATTTTCTTTGGCCATGTTATTTTGAGAAGACATGATTGCTTTGTTAGTATGCTTGAAGTATTATTATTTTCATGTCAATATTAAACTTTTATCTTAAATCTTTCGGATCTGAACATTCATGCCACAATAGAGAAAATTACATTGAAAATTATGCTAAGTAGCATTCCACATCAAAAATTCTGTTTTTTAGCATTTACCTACTCGAGGACGAGCAGGAATTAAGCTTGGGGATGCTTGATACGTCTCCAACGTATCTATAATTTTTGATTGTTCCATGCTATTATATATTCTGTTTTGGAAGTTTAATGGGCTTTATTATACACTTTTATATTATTTTTGGGACTAACCTATTAACCGGAGGCCCAGCCCAAATTGCTGTTTTTTGCCTATTTCAGTGTTTCGAAGGAAAGGAATATCAAACGGAGTCCAAACGGAATGAATCCTTCGGGAGAGTTATTTTTGGAACAAATGTGATCCAGAGGACTTGGAGTGGACGTCAAGAAATCACCGAGGAGGCCACGAGGCAGGGGGCGCGCCCTCCACCCTCGTGGGCCCCTCGTAGCTCCACCGACCTACTTCTTCCTCCTATATATACCTACGTACCCCCAAACCATCAGACACGGAGCCAAAACCCTATTTCCACCGCCGCAACCTTCTGTACCCGTGAGATGCCATCTTGGGGCCTTTTCCGATGCTCCACCGGAGGGGGCATCGATCACGGAGGGCTTCTACATCAACACCATAGCCTCTCCGATGATGTGTGAGTAGTTTACCTCAGACCTTCGGGTCCATAGTTATTAGCTAGATGGATTCTTCTCTCTCTTTGGATCTCAATACAAAGTTCTCCTCGATTATCTTGGAGATCTACTTGATGTAACTCTTCTTTTACGGTGTGTTTGTCGAGATCCGATGAATTGTGGGTTTATGATCAAGATTATCTATGTACAATATTTGAATCTCCGCTGAATTCTTTTATGTATGATTGGTTATCTTTGCAAGTCTCTTCGAATTATCAGTTTGGTTTGGCCTACTAGATTGATCTTTCTTGCAATGGGAGAAGTTCTTAGCTATGGGTTCAATCTTGTGGTGCTCGATCCCAGTGACGAAGAGGAAACGACACGTATTGTATTTGTTGCCATCGAGGATAAAAAGATGGGGTTTACATCATATTGCATGAGTTTATCCCTCTACATCATGTCATCTTGCTTAAAGCGTTACTCTGTTCTTATGAACTTAATACTCTAGATGCATGCTGGATAGCGGTCGATGTGTGGAGTAATAGTAGTAGATGCAGGCAGGAGTCGGTCTACTTGTCACGGACGTGATGCCTATATACATGATCATACCTAGATATTCTCATAACTATGATCAATTCTATCAATTGCTCGACAGTAATTTGTTCACCCACCGTAATACTTATGCTATCTTGAGAGAAGCCACTAGTGAAACCTATGGCCCCCGGGTCTATCTTCCATCATATTAATCTTGCAACAACAAGCTATTTCTGGCGCCGTTTATTTTGCTTTCTTTACTTTTAGTCTTTATCATAAAAATACCAAAAATATTATCTTATCATCTCTATCAGATCTCACTCTCGTAAGTGACCGTGAAGGGATTGACAACCCCTTTATCGCGTTGGTTGCGAGGTTCTTATTTGTTTGTGTAGGTGCGTGGGACTCGAGCGTGGTCTCCTACTGGATTGATACCTTGGTTCTCAAAAAACTGAGGGAAATACTTACGCTACTTTACTGCATCACCCTTTCCTCTTCAAGGGAAAACCAACGCAAGGCTCAAGAGGTAGCAAAGCACAAGGATGCACTTGACGCTCTGGCTCTGGACCACACCGGCAAGGTGGAGAAGCTGGAGCTGGAGCGGGAGCAGCTGAAGAAGGAGGTCTCAAAGCTGACGGAGGACAGGGACACGGCTAACCGCACTGTGGCGGATTCGCAGGTCGCCATCTCCGACAAGACCAAACTGCTCTCCGAGGCCAACGACTCCATCAGCGACCTGAAGCTGAAACTGGACGGCTTGGAATGGACGCTTTTGGAGGCCAGGGCCCGTGAGGAGACCCTGAACAAGGCCCTGGAGAACGAGAGGCAACTGCGGAAGGATGACGCCGCTGCCCACAAGGACTATGTGGACAGCGTAAATCTCTGGATCGGCCGCCTCGTCGTCGTTGCAGGGAAGCTCACCACGCAGCTAGCTGTCATGGGCATGCCAGACATCAAGTTCTCCTAGGAGGCGAACGTAAGCCCCAACGTCAGGCTAACCTTGTTCTTCGAGCGCATCCTCGACGCCCTGGAGCAGCTCCGCTCTAATCGAGCAACTTATCTGGCCAATGAGGCCCGGAAGCTTTGCCGGGGCGCCCTGACCAAGGTGCTCACCAAGGTGGCGTTCTGGAACCACGGCGTCGACTTCGCCAACGCGCTTGAGAGTCTGCCGGAGGATGCGGACCTCACGGCACTCGAAGAGCATATCGAGCCCATCATCAGCTGCGTTGACGGAGTCAAGAGGCTGGAAGGCCAGCGCCGGGACTAGCCACCCTGTTTCTCCTTGCCGCTGCGAGTTCATGCCTAAGACAATTTTATCTTAAGTTAGAACCGCGGCAATCACTGATGTAATAAAACTTTGCAGTATTCTGAAATAGGCGTGCTATCTTCCTGTTTGATCTTTCTTTGTATGTACGCACCCTACGGTTAGTTGGATAGGTTTGCCGGTGCGTAAACCCGTGTTGTGGTGCTTTGAGGAATGGATCCTTAGCAGCCTGCCGGGGGGCGCTTGCTACCGGGCAAGCCACCTTGCCGTTCTCAGTGCAGCCGCTTGAACTATTGAGCGGACTCGAAACAGAACAAGGGCGTTGCCAATAGCGGAAGGGTTCCTTTGTGTGCAGGTTCTCCATACAAGGAGCAAGATCTTTCGAGGAAAATAACCTTATAAAAAAGGAAATTGCTCAAGGTTTTGCATGACTTAGCTTTTCGTCGCCACGCGGATGGCTGTTGCGGCTGCAGACGACACCACTCGCCTGGCTGATGGCACCGGAGCGTGGCTGGTTGCCGCTACCCTCTTCTTCGGAGCCATCGCGATGAAGGAATCGACGCGCTAACTTCTAGACCAGATTTTCACAGCCTGCGCCCCCTACCTGGCGCGCCAAATATGTCGGGGAAACGACACCTATGTGATCACAGGGAATCCCTACTACGGTTGGCAGGGGGTGGAGCTGCGCAAAGAGCAGGTCTAAAAGATCAGCACGAGGGGATTTTTACCCAGGTTCGGGCCGCAAACTATGTGTAATACCCTAGTCCTGCTTTTGTGTATATTTCTTGTTCTTGAGTTCTTGAACTAGCTGCGGTGCATGCCCAGTCCAAAAAGTTTGAATCCTTCCTCAGTACGCCTCGGGCCTCCTTTTATGCGTCAAAGGGGTCGCCACAGTGGCATACAGGAGGTGAAAAGTATTTACTGTGTACAAGTCTATCCCTGACATCGTGGGACAAATGCATTTAATGCGCCGCCTACGTGTCCTCTTGCTTTATCGGGGACGGCAGCAAAGCTCGTCCCGTCCGTCCCCGCCACGCCTTGCTTCGACGCGCGTCTAAGCTAGCGAGGCATGCAACGCCATGCTGGCTGGATGGCTGCTGAGTTGGTGTGGTGACAGGGTCTTCACGAAGATCTGCATGCCACCACGCAGGTTCTTGCCTAGTTGGCCTAGAAGCCGCATGCTGACATGTAGGTGCGTGCCTAGTTGGCAGGCTGGTTGCCGCATCAGAACGATCGCGGGGCAGCGAAACCTTGGCAGGCGCGGGCCCGGCCGTGGCCCCGTAGATGCCCCCAGCAAGGGCGTTGCCGGGGTCTCGTGGCCGTCCTCGGCAAGGATCTTGCCAGGGGCCTTGTCTGTCCCCGGCAAGGATCTTGCCGGGGGGTCTCTGTCTGTCCCCGGCAAGGATCTTGCCGGGGTCTTCGTTCGTCCCGGGCAAGGATCTTGCCGGGGCAGTGCAGGCCGTCCCCGGCAAGGGTGTTGCCGTGGGAAATCCATCTTGTCCCTTTGCTCTTCATGCTTCTGGCTTGAGTACTGCTTTGGCAGTCTCATACCTTTGCTTCTTCTGCCTCGCCAAGCGTGGCCGCATGTGTGGCTACGACTGCCCGTGCACAAGTAAAGGGGTACAAAAAGGCCCCTACTTTTGTACACCGACACACGATTATATTAATAACATCACCAAATCACACCAAATGTAGCATTTTCTTTTTTGCGAAAATGATCCAGATTTATTATCAAAATTCACCAGAAGTACAAAGCATCTCAAACATAATAAAAAATTATATTGAGATTTCAAGACCCCCAAACAACCACTATTGCCGCCAGAACGAGCCACCGACGCCGTTGTTCCCGCTCCCCTACCGGAGCCGGCTTGACCTTGTCGATGACAGCTGGGAAGTTTTCGTGCACGTGCCCCTAAGGACCAGCGCCCTGGAGCCACAATCGTCACCGTTGAACCCTTGCATAGATCTGAAGCACCTGACACCAAATCTCGTCACATGACGAGAAACCCCAACCTCAACGCCCCAAGAAGACGACAAGAATCTACGCCGGAGCCTCGAACGAACTTGAGGTGGATCGGAGCCCAGAAGACAAACTCGAAGAAGTAGCGCCGCTATCTGCCTGAGCACCGCACCTGCAAGAACTAAAAAACCCTAACCTAAACTACTAACCAGAGTGGAGGCACCGGGATTCCCCTCCCCGCCACAGACCACCGGATCGGTAGGCTGAGGGGAGGCAAATCCACTAGCTCACCGATTTTTTTTGGAGGAAAGAGGTTGCCCTAACCGCCTATGGTTAGGGGGAAAAAAGGAAAGGAAGCCTCGTAACTTATTCAATAAAAGGAAGATTTTACAGCAAGTGTAGCATCTCTAAGAAATTCAAAACGATAGCACACCAAAAGGAAAAGATAGAAAACACTCCTAACAAAGCAAATTTGCAGAAAAATACTAACCAAACACTTCGACCACCGCCATCACGGGAGCGTCCACCTGAGAGGAGAAGAAACGGTGTCCTCCAAGCAAAGATCCAAGACAAAACCATAGGTGTTGTGAGCCTCTGAACAAGCGCCACCACAACGACGCCACACTTTCCGATGTGGGTTGTGGCTACAACAAATCTCCACTCCTCTAAGATCTCGAACCTGAAGGCCTCGAATGGCGCCGCCGCTAAAAGGCTCCAGAATCGCGAACAATCTTCTGCCGCCGAAGAAACTCTTGGTGTTGCTAGAGAGACACATGCACATCATCTTGCACACATGCGAGTCAAAATCGATGAAGAGTACATAAATCTTGTGAAGTTTTCTCACTAAAAAATGCGTCCATCAAGATGCTTAAATTAAAATACAAAATATTTGAAAGTAAAGCAAGTTAGTAGAGTATCTGTAGTACATTAAAATGCCTAGTGGGGATTTACAAGTAGCTATTGGAGTTTCCAAATAAAATCCTGGTCAGTGGGATGCAAAGCTGGTTTATCTAAACATTGTTTATTTTTAGGTAGCTCGCGGCATATGTCATGCTTTGTAAAAAGTTGTTGATCAACTACAATTAAGTGTGCAGAAGTGGTAGCTCGCGGCATATGTCATGCTTTATGCTTGATTTGATTCTCTGAACAAGGACGATGGCGACGACAGTGGTAAGATATAAACAATTGCTGATGAATGTTTAACTTCAAGATCTTAGTCGTTTTGAGTGAGGCATCCCAAATCGCTCAAAAAGACTTAAGTTAAATTAAGAAAAAACATAAGGTTAGCTCCTCCTTGGTTCAACCTCAAGTTTGTTTCTTCTTTCTCTTCCGGTTTTGATTTTCTCTCTTCACCTTTGATTCGTTTTCACCGGTTTCCCTTAAAACCATCTAACTACCTCATATCTTAATGATTGATGAAATAAAATTCTAATATTTTAGGCAAAACAATAAGTACTTGACAAATACAGTAAATATTTATCAAATAAAATCTTATTTTTCTAAAGAATCATACTCCCTCCGATCCAAACTAGTTGTCGCTCAAAGGCTCAAACAGATGTTCTGGCACTGAAATACATCTAGGTACATCTTTTTTTTAGCGATAACTAATACGGATCAGAGGAAGTATTTGTATTAATAGATAAAATCGCGGCGTACTGGCCCATTGCAACATACAAATAATTATCTTCTCTACTATTAAAGGGAAGTTGCTATTTGTACGTCATCAAATATGATTTTGCCCCCTTCTCTTTGGCTCAGAGTAATTAGAATTAAAATCCATGCTTATTACTGGAAACCATGCTCTACATTATCTCAATAAATTCTTATCAAAACCATACCGACATTAAGTCAATCAAATCAAATAAAATCTTACCAAAACCTCAACAAATTAAAACTATCCTTGTTTTCCCCTACCCATATCCAAATCAACTAAAATCTTACCAAACCTCAACAAAATACTCCCTTCGTCTCAAAATTCTTGTCTTAGATTTGTCTAAATACAGATGTATCAAGTCACGTTTTAGTATTAGATACATGTATATCTAGACTAATCTAAGACAAGAATTTTGGGACAGAGGGGTACTACCAAAACTTCAACTAAATCTAAACTATCCTTGTTTTCCCTACTCATACTCAAATCAATTATAACCGAAAATTATATTATAATGGTTTTTTTGCATGTAGTCTATGACAATAGTACTACTACTAATTTTCCAGAAAAAGCAATACAAGCAGTACTACGGTACTTTTTCCTAGATAGTAGTAGTACTGCTGCGGAATATCCATTTATGAGTCCAGATTCATCAGCACCCGGTCAAGATGTTTTTTTTTACAAAACATACCAAAAAATCAATTTTTTGCTTGGTAGATAATTTGATGCGTGAGTGCGCTTTAAATTTAGATCATTTAGACATATGAGTAACTCTTAGCAAAAAGATAAATTGGGCCAGAACAGACATAAACCGTAAATGTTTTTACGGACCCTAAATTTGTCTTTTTTACATAGAGCTACTCAGATGTTCAAATAATCTAAAATGTAAAACGCTTCTCACGCACCAAATTATCTATCGTATAAAAAATTGAATTTTTCTAGTATTTATTTTGAATTTTTTTCTTCATTGCAGGTGCAGATAATTTTGGGCACCGAATCGCTGCTCTGATCACATGAGCAGTGGAGTAGCAGTTTTCCCCGTGGTTTCGTGATCTGCATGAAGTGATGAGATCGCATGCAATATGTGATTGGGATAAACAAGTCAAAGGCTCCAGCTCCACCACGACGAGCGGCTTAATACAACGGTCGGTGGAGGATGACCCACGTAGGACCAGTGACGTGGACCCGAGCGCGGACACACACATACAGTGCCCTACTACAAGGCGGCTCTGCCATCGCGACGATAGAGGCTGCCGTCCCGACCCGGCACCTAGATCTTGTGGGCCATAGCTTAGACTAAAAATGATCCTCAAGCGCACCCGGTGCACCAATACCGGCGCCAGCCCTCCGCCCTCCCGTAGCCCCCTACCGGTACACCAGGCTCACGTGTCCCACTCCTACCACCAACCCCGCGGGAAATGTTCCAAGGCGACCGGTTTATATACCCGCCGGGTACACCCTCCTCGTGTTAAGCCACCACCCACTCTTCATCATTCTTTAATCCCCTCCGATTTCATCCCTGCCTTCTTTCTTTCCTCTGCCACTCGCCGCAGCCGATGGCCGCCTCGGCAATCAGAAACCCTAGCCCAGCCGCCGCCGTCGCCGCGCCTCTGCCCTCCCGCGCGGTGCTGCGGATGGTCACGCCGTCGGCCCGGAGAGGCGCGTCCGTCGTGGCGTCCGCGTCAATGCGGCCGGCCAAGGCGGTCGCGGCGGAGGCGCCCTCCCCCGTCGCCGAGAGGGTGAACGGGGCCGAGGTGGCGGGGGCCGGCATCGCGAGGCCCGACGCGCTCGGCAGGTTCGGCAAGTTCGGGGGCAAGTACGTGCCGGAGACCCTCATGCACGCCCTCACCGAGCTCGAGGCCGCCTTCCACGCGCTCGCCGACGACGAGGACTTCCAGGTAGCCCCATGTTCCTGAGGATCTGGTGCATTCAGTTTTGTGCGATTCATGGTATTAGACCGTCCGCGGCGCCATTTCGTCGGCGATATAGGCGATTTGATGGCTCATCTGTAGGAGGATTTTATCCTGCCTGCAGGATTTGGGGTTTTGCGTGTATTGCCGTTTGATTTGATTATTACTCCCTCTGTAAACTAATATAAGAGTGTTTAGATAACTAAAATAGTAATCTAAATGCTCTTATATTAGTTTACGGAGGGAGTATCTGTTTAGCTATTATTAGTAGGAGGTTTGCCATGTTTCAGTTGTGGCAGTTGGGAGCGGTCACATCTAAATCGCACAACAGATTGTCCTTTGAAACGGTTGTTCCACTGTATTTGATTTGCCAGCAGATTCGGCTTTTATTTAGTCCCTTTCTGGGAGCCGCCTCCACATACTTTGGAAATGTGTGTTTGACTGCATTTGATTGGTAGTTGCGCCGATCAGAGAGGAATTGCGATCATAGGACCTTGCCTTTTGTGTATGGAATCAAAGCATGGAGAATTTGGGTTTACGTAGTCATGTAGTATTGCCCTGTAATCAAGCGAATAAATATATGCCAGCCATGTTGGATAGGGAGATTCTGGAAAGGCAGGTATTTGTGTTTTGACACCACATTTCTTCTTTCTGCAGAAAGAACTCGATGGTATCCTCAAGGATTATGTGGGCCGCGAGAGCCCGCTATACTTTGCGGAGCGCCTGACGGAGCACTACAAGCGTGCTGATGGCACTGGCCCACTGATTTACCTCAAGAGGGAGGATCTGAACCACACCGGTGCTCACAAGATCAACAATGCTGTGGCACAAGCTCTGCTTGCCAAGAAGCTTGGGAAGCAGCGTATTATTGCTGAGACTGGTGCTGGTCAGCATGGGGTTGCCACTGCCACAGTGTGTGCTCGGTTTGGGCTGGAGTGCATCATCTACATGGGTGCACAAGATATGGAGAGGCAGGCGCTTAACGTTTTCAGGATGAAGCTTCTTGGGGCAGAGGTATGTGTGGAACTTGTATCATCCATATGCCTTATCTCTGGAGAATATGCCTTTGTGTTTCCAATTATCCGTTGCGGCTATTACTTATTTGACAAACCAAGCTGTGAGATGTAGAATGCTGCTGTGGAAGAATTCTTGTTAGGCTTGTTCGTTTGTTTCTCATCATGTGTATGTCTTCGCACAGGTAAGGCCAGTACATTCTGGGACTGCAACGCTGAAGGATGCTACCTCGGAGGCCATCCGTGACTGGGTCACCAACGTAGAGACCACACACTACATTTTGGGCTCAGTTGCGGGTCCACACCCATACCCGATGATGGTGAGGGAGTTCCATAAGGTGATCGGCAAGGAGACCCGTAGACAGGCGATGGACAAGTGGGGTGGCAAGCCTGACGTGCTGGTTGCTTGCGTTGGTGGTGGATCAAATGCCATGGGTCTCTTCCATGAGTTTGTTGATGATCAGGATGTAAGACTGATTGGAGTGGAGGCTGCTGGTCATGGTGTAGACACTGACAAGCACGCTGCAACATTGACAAAGGGGGAAGTCGGAGTTCTCCATGGATCTCTGAGTTATGTATTGCAGGATGCTGATGGACAAGTTATTGAGCCCCACTCCATCAGTGCTGGGTAAGTATTTTGATGTAAAGTTGGAAGCATTTTTCTTTTCTTACGTCAAGTGGGCTTATTATCCATTGTTTCAATTTCATAGGTTGGATTACCCAGGTGTTGGACCTGAGCATAGTTTCTTGAGGGATATTGGACGTGCTGAATATGATAGTGTGACAGATCAGGAGGCATTGGACGGTATGTTTCTCTACCATTTATGTTTCCTTGTCACGCTTGATCACTTGCTCTATTTATCCTGCATACTGGCTGCAGTTGATTTTCATCCAATTGACTTCCAGTCCATCTACTAAACGCTGATAGTAGTTCTGAATGACATCCTGAGTGTTTTCATATATCTTCATGTGACAAGTCTGTGGTTTAGGCACCATCGCTGGTCTAGATTTACATGTGAACTTCGATGGTACACAGTAGGCATTACTGAAGGTTAAAACTCTCGAGATAGTAAGTTTCAGTTCACAGCTGCTGAACTTGTTTTATAATATGATGTGGAAAAGCAGGCAGCTAAGCAGGAAAAAAAGGTTAGCCAACGGAAAAAAATTAAGTAAATGCTGGTTGGAAAAGCTGGATTATCTTAATCCACCTTGATACCAGACACTAATTAAGTTATCAAAAAGTGACTGTTTTAAAACGTTCTGAATCGTTAGCTTATAAACCTTCACTGACTAAGTCTGCAACGCAAAATAAATGGCAAACACTACCTAAGGCATCTGAAAGTGACTGTATTACAGAAAAAATAACAGCTGTTGTTTTAAGATGTTCTGAATTGCTAGCTTGTAAACCTTCACCGACTAATTTTAGACACATGGTCAATTGCAATCTTGGATATTGCAATACATAATGAATGTAGGAGAGAAATAACACGTGATTGTTTTGACATGCTGAATCAATGGCATGTATGTGCACGTGGTTCATGTTGCAATCTTTAATACTTCAGCACACAATGAACTTAATACCAACGCATCTGCAAGCGACTGAATTATAGAAAAATAACACGTGGTGTTTTTTAACATGCTGAATCCACTAACTTAACATGCTTGATGTTTCCATCTTGGATATTGGCTGCAAGTAACCACATTATTGAAAAATAAGATGGTGGTAACTTGGCAGCTTCCATTTCCTCACCCGACAGTGTTAAGTAATAGGCTTGAATATTGCAACAAATAATGATGTTATAGTGGGAGTCTGGGATATTGTAGCTTTTAGTACCGTGAACCTAATTGTCTTAAGCCTGCTGGTGATATCCCTGATCGATTGAAAACTGATTCAGTAGCCTAGACAGTCCCCCCCTGTCATGTATGCTACTACCTTCAGCATCTAACTCCTTCCTCCGCATGCAGCTTTCAAGCGCACCTCTCGGCTGGAGGGCATCATCCCTGCCCTGGAGACATCCCACGCACTGGCTTACCTGGAGAAGCTCTGCCCAACACTGCCGGACGGTGTGAGGGTGGTTCTCAACTGCAGTGGAAGAGGAGACAAGGATGTCCACACAGCCAGCAAGTACCTTGAAGTCTAGAACTCCGGAAAGACTAAACAATGGTGGCTTTCGTATGAGCAGTTTTGAAAGCGAAAAAAAGAAAGCAATTGCTTAGTGTTGTTCTTTGGGGTAGAATATGAGGGTACAAATAATCCTGGAAGTCGGTTGGTCTATAGCTAATTTAGCTTGGTTTGTTGAATTTTATCTAAATAAAAATATGTTGTATGCTAAACTTGGTAAATAAAGGCTCGTTTTGCGCCATGCATTACATTCAATCTGACGTGTTCTTTTTGCCTTGTGATGATTTTGCTGTGTTGAGACACAGAGAAGATTTGGTTGGATGGCTTTCTTACCTAGCCAGTTGCTGCCTATAATTGCAACCCCACGAACAATTCATGAGATATTTTTACTGTTTTTCTTCTTACTTTGACTCAACAAAGCATTTGAACTGAGATTGCAATCTTCCAGGATTACCTGCAGTGTCTTTGAAACCTTCCTAGCTTCGGAAGGTTGTTTTTAGGCGACATTGCTTCTGAAGGTGATCTTCACAGTTTGGAACACTGAAATTTATATCTACTCGAAGAATCTGATCGACATGATTTTAAGTGTGTGTTTGCTTCATCGCAGGGACAGGGATGACCTTTTTTTTTCACTGACAACTATTTTTTGCTTGAAGTTTTTTTGATTTATTCATGAAATGTCATGGCAGTACAAAGAATATCAGAAGTAACAAAAATTACATTCAAGTTCGTAGACCATCTAGTGATGACTAAAAACATTAGAGCGAGCCGAAGGCATGATTTATCATGTCCGGAAATTATGAATTGAACCTATTTTCATAGGAAGTTTGATTCGGCAGTTAGAAAACTGCTAAATTTCCAGGGTTGGCTTCGCCTCAGCTCTCGGCTGGACTTTACTCGGAGCCGTACTTGGAATCACCTATTCCCTCTGCCCGGAAATACTTGTCATCAAAATAGATAAAATGAGATGTACCTGGATATATTTTAGTTTTAGATACATCTCTTTTTATCCATTTTGATGACAAGTATTCGAACGGAGGGAGTATAAGTTTAGAGTATCTATAATAGATGATGCAAAATGCATTATCAAACTATGCTTCATGTAAAATTTACATCACTAAAAACCCGTACTCCAACAGATGATGTATACATCACATTGTCTTACTGTGGATGTCCTATTTTATATCATACTCCCTCCATAAACTAATATAAGAGCATTTATATTAGTTTATGGAGGAGTATGTTGAAGCACTTGGTGATGTAAATTTTGCTCCAGCCGTGTCTCCTGTGTGGTCGCCTGGTGATGTAAAATTTGTTGCATCACTTGTTGCCCTATTTTACATCACACCCTATCCTCTGAGTAAAAATATTTGCGTCGCCCTCTTGTGATGTACAAGGTGATCACGGCATGTTTTACATCATCTGTTGACGATGCTCTTCATGACTACCTTTTTTTTTCTGAGCGTCTCTTCATGGCTACTTTTTTTTTTGAGAAAACCTTCATGGTTACCAAGGCCAAATGCTCAGGCCATCTGCAGATTTGCGGTGCTGGCAAATGGGCCAAATCCTATTCGGTGCCTTTAGCGCCCGATACTATTCATTCTATTAACAGGCGCACACCCACTCGTCACGTCTGTGCCGGCCCATTTTGATTTTTTTTTTCTGTTTCTAAACTGCAAAAACTGTGGGAGACCTGGGATTTGAGAGAGCAACTAGTTAACGAGCGCTCCTTCGGGAGCCTCGCAACTATCAACGCCACTTGGTGCGCTCTCAGCCATTCGCCACATGTCGCGCTCTGGACGCTCCCTTCAGATTTTATTTTTTTATTTTTTCGCACGCATTTTCGGCTTTTTAAACGGGTTTTTCCCGGCTTTTTTTCGATATTTTGGTTTTCCTCCGGTCTTTCTTAGCTTTTCGACAAAAAGAAAATTCGAATTTTTTTTGCACGAAAAAACGCGCTTTTTTTTTCTTTCGTTAAAAGTCACGGTTTTTCTTTTACGAGAAGCACGGTTGTGCTTTAGCGAGAGTCACGGCCGTGCCTTTCGGAAACGAGAAAAACACGTTTTTTCTTTTTTTTTTTCTTTCGTGAGAGTTACGGTTTTACTTCCGTGAGAGGCATGCTTGTGCTTTCGTGAGAGCCACGACCGTGCCTCTCGAAAAGGGAAAAACAAAAAGCGTTTTCTGTTTTTTTTGCGAAGGTAACGGTTTTGCTTCCGCGAGAGGCACGGTTGTGTTTTCGCGAGAGTCACGGCCGTGCCTCTCGGAAAGGGAAAAGATACGCGTTTTCTTTTTTTTTCTTTCACGAGAATCACGGTTTTGCTTTCGCCAGAGGCACGGTTGTGCTTTCGCGAGAGTCACGGACGTGCCTATTTCGAAAAGGGAAAAAACCGTGCTCCCGGTTTGGTTTTTTCGTCTGGTTTTTCTCATCCGGTTTTTCGTGGAAAAAAAGTTCGTCAAAACCTATCAACATGGGATCTAGTTTTGAAGATCTCGACGTGAGAAATCCAATGGTGAAAACGGTTTGAGATTTGGACGCACGGTTTAAGAGATAAAACGTTTTGAATAAACGAATCTACGAAAAAAGGGAAAACTCCCAGGTTGCGACAAGTGGCGCGCTGCATGTGCGCCACTTGTCGTGACCTGGAACGATGAGTGTTCTTTGCAACGAGTACTCCTTAATTAGTGATTTCGGGGATTTGATCCCGCGTCGAGCTGGCTAGTATAAAACGCGAAATCACTAATTAAGAAGTACTCGTTGTAAAGAACAATCCACCTTCCTAGGTCGCGACAAGTGGCGCACATGCAGCGCGCCACTTGTCGCAACCCGGGAGTTTTCTTTTTTTTGTAGATCCGTTTATTCAAAACGTTTTATCTCTTAATCCGTACGTTCAAATCTCGAACCATTTTTACCGTTGGATTCCTCGTGTCGAGATCTTCAAAACTAGATCCCATGTTGATAGGTTTTGACGAACTTTTTTTTTCACGAAAAAACCCGGACGGAAAAACCGAACCGAGAGCACGGGGTGTTTTCCCTTTCCGAAAGAGGCACGCCCATGCCTCTCACGAAATCACAACCGTGCGTCTTGTGGAAGAAAAAAAAAATCAGAAAATGCGTTTTTTCCATTTCCGAGAGGCACGACCGTGACTCTCGCGAAAGCACAACCGTGCCTCTCGTGGAAGCAAAACCGTGACTCTCGCTAAAGAAAAAAAACAGAAAAGCGTTTTGTTTTTCCCTTTCCGAGAGGCACGGCCGTGACTCTCGCGAAAGAAAAAAAAATAGAAAACGCGTTTTTTTCGTTTCCGAAAGGCACGGCCGTGACTCTCGCTAAAGCACAACCTTGCCTCTCGCGGAAGAAAAACCGTGACTCTCGCGAAAGAAAAAAAAGAAAACACGTTTTTTCGCGCAAAATTTTTTCCCGAATTTTTTTTTATCGAAAAGCTAAGGAAGACCGGGAGAAAACCAAAACGTCGAAAAAAACCGTTTAAAAAGCTGAAAACGCGTGCGGAAAAAAAATCCAGAGGGAGCGTCCAGAGCGCGACATGTGGCGAATGGCTGAGAGCAGGTCAAGTGGCGCTGATCGTTGCGAGGCTCCCGAAGGAGCGCTCGTTAACTAGTTGCTCTCTATAAAACGTGAAAACCATCAGACCACTTCTATTCATGTTTTGCTATTTTTCTTCTTTCTTCTTTCTCCTTTCTTTTTTCCTTTTTTCTGTTCTTTTTTCTTTCCTTTTTCTAATTCAAGAAAATTTCTTTCCTCATGATTTTTTCTGCACAATTGATGAACATTTTTCAATTTCTGATGAACTTTTTCAAATTCAATGAACCGTTTTTCAAATTTGGTCACATTTTTCAAATCGGATGAACTTTTTTCAAATTCTGATGAACGTTTTTAAAATTTCATGAACTTTTTTCCAATTTCGATGAACTTTTTTCAAATTCGATGAGCTTTTTTCAAGTGTTGATGAACTTTTATTGAAATTCGATGAACTTTTTCAAATTGAATGATTTTTTTTTCAAATTTGATGAACTTTTTTTCAAGTTTTGATGGCCTTTTTTCAAATTCCATGAACTTTATTGAAATTCGATGAACTTTTTTCAAACTCGATGAACTTTTTCATAATTGATGAACTTTTTCCATTTTTGTGAAATGTGTTCCAAAATGGACGATCGTTTTTTATAATTGATGAATTTACTCAAATTCGTAAATTTTTAAGCCATGTTTTTTCAGATTTGTGAACGAGGGGACGAACATGAAAAAAAGCAAAAGAGACGAACGAACGAACGCACCTTCGTCGAATCGAAGGGAAAGAGCGAGGGTGCTAGCTGGGCCGGCCCATGCGAGGCTGCTACGAGCGCCAGCAAAGCGAAGCGGCACCTAAGGCGCTGACGAGAATGTGACGCCCCCAATTCGATCGTACACTAATCATACACGCAAATGTGTACGATCAAGATCAGGGACTCACGGGAAGATATCACAACACAACTCTGGACACAAATAAAACAATACCAGCTTCATATTACAAGCCAGGGGCCTCGAGGGCTCGAATACAAGCTCGATGATTACCAAGATGATAATGCCGCCACTACCTCAATGCAAATTAAACTGCAGCAAGTTCAAGGTCATGGACTTGGTAGTTTTTCTGAAAATACATCTTGGAATTCACAAACGACTGGAACGTTTTCAATTCTCACAAGAGGAGAAGCGTTTAACGCATTCAAGGAATAAATTTGTGCTTCGACATTTCGAACAAGATGAGCATGGTAGCATACTATCTCACTTGAAGGATGTAGTAGATGGACGGTTTTAATGGCGCAAATGTAGAAGCGGTATGTGTTTTTAACCATTCCATTTCCAGAATGAGGTCGATATTGGACGACTTCAAAACAATGGGGGAAACATGGAATTCCAACCTTTCAATTTCAACAGGGACGTTGTGACTAACCTGTTGGAAATATGCCCTAGAGGCAATAATAAATGATTATTATTATATTTCTTTGTTCATGGTAATTGTCTATTATTCATGCTATAATTGTATTGTCCGGAAATCGTAATACATGTGTGAATACATAGACCACAACATGTCCCTAGTAAGCCTCTAGTTGACTAGCTCGTTGATCAACAGATAGTCATGGTTTCCTGACTATGGACATTGGATGTCATTGATAACGGGATCACATCATTAGGAGAATGATGTGATGGACAAGACCCAATCCTAAGCATAGCATAAAAGATCGTGTAGTTTCGTTTGCTAGAGCTTTTCCAATGTCAAGTATCTTTTCCTTAGACCATGAGATCATGCAACTCCCGGATACCGTAGGAGTGCTTTGGGTGTGCCAAACGTCACAACGTAACTGGGTGACTATAAAGGTGCACTACGGGTATCTCCGAAAGTGTCTGTTGGGTTGGCACGGATCGAGACTGGGATTTGTCACTCCGTGTGACGGAGAGGTATCTCTGGGCCCACTCGGTAATGCATCATCATAATGAGCTCAATGTGACTAAGGCGTTAGTCACGGGATCATGCATTGCGGTACGAGTAAAGAGACTTGCCGGTAACGAGATTGAACAAGGTATTGGGATACCGACGATCGAATCTCGGGCAAGTAACATACCGATTGACAAAGGGAATTGCATACGGATTGATTGAATCCTCGACACCGTGGTTCATCCGATGAGATCATCGTGGAACATGTGGGAGCCAACATGGGTATCCAGATCCCGCTGTTGATTATTGACCGGAGAGGCGTCTCGGTCATGTCTGCATGTCTCCCGAACCCGTAGGGTCTACACACTTAAGGTTCGGTGACGCTAGGGTTGTAGAGATATATGTATGCGGAAACCCGAAAGTTGTTCGGAGTCCCGGATGAGATCCCGGATGTCACGAGAGGTTCCGGAATGGTCCGGAGGTGAAGAATTATATATAGGAAGTCAAGTTTCGGCCACCGGGAAAGTTTCGGGGGTTACCGGTATTGTACCGGGACCACCGGAAGGGTCCCGGGGGTCCACCGGGTGGGGCCACCTATCCCGGAGGGCCCCGTGGGCTGAAAGTGGAAGGGAACCAGCCCTTAGTGGGCTGGGGCGCCCCCCTTGGGCCTCCCCCCATGCGCCTAGGGTTGGGAACCCTAGGGGGGAGCTTCCCCCTTGCCTTGGGGGGCAAGGCACCCCTTCCCCCCCTTGGAGATCCCATCTCCCTGGGCCGGCGCCCCCCCAGGGGGCCTATATAAAGGGGGGGAGTGAGGGCAGCAATACACAGCCTTGGGCGCCTCCCTCCTCCCCTGCAACACCTCTCTCTCTCTCTCGCAGAAGCTTGGCTAAGCCCTGCCGAGACCCGCTACATCCACCACCACGCCGTCGTGCTGTTGGATCTCCATCAACCTCTCCTTCCCCCTTGCTGGATCAAGAAGGAGGAGACGTCGCTGCACCGTACGTGTGTTGAACGCGGAGGTGCCGTCCGTTCGGCACTCGGTCATCGGTGATTTGGATCACGGCGAGTACGACTCCGTCATCCACGTTCATTGGAATGCTTCCGCTCGCGATCTACAAGGGTATGTAGATGCACTCCTTTCCCCTCGTTGCTAGTATACTCCATAGATGCATCTTGGTGAGCGTAGAATTTTTTTAAAATTATGCTACGATTCCCAACAGTGGCATCATGAGCCAGGCCTATGCGTAGTTACTATGCACGAGTAGAACACAAAGCAGTTGTGGGCGTTGAGTTTGCCAATTCTTCTTGCCGCTACTAGTCGTTTCTTGTTTCGGCGGCATTGTAGGATGAAGCGGCCCGGACCGACCTTACACGTACGCTTACGTGAGACAGGTTCCACCGACTGACATGCACTAGTTGCATAAGGTGGCTAGCGGGTGTCTGTCTCTCCTACTTTAGTCGGAACGGATTCGATGAAAAGGGTCCTTATGAAGGGTAAATAGAAATTGGCAAATCACGTTGTGGTCATACGTAGGTAAGAAAACGTTCTTGCTAGAAACTTACAAACCACGTAAAAACTTGCAACAACAATTAGAGGACGTCTAACTTGTTTTTGCAGCAAGTGCTATGTGATGTGATATGGCCAGAAGATGTGATGAATGATATATGTGATGTATGAGATTGATCATATTCTTGTAATAGGAATCACGACTTGCATGTCGATGAGTATGACAACCGGCAGGAGCCATAGGAGTTGTCTTTATTATTTTGCATGACCTGCGTGTCATTGAATAACGCCATGTAAATTACTTTACTTTGTTGTTAAACGCGTTAGCCATAGAAGTAGAAGTAATCGTTGGCGTGACGACTTCATGAAGACACAATGATGGAGATCATGATGATGGAGATCATGGTGTCATGCCGGTGACGAAGATGATCATGGTGCCCCGAAGATGGAGATCAAAGGAGCATGATGATATTGGCCATATCATGTCACTATTTGATTGCATGTGATGTTTATCATGTTTTTGCATCTTATTTGCTTAGAACGACGGTAGTAAGTAAGATGATCCCTTATAATAATTTCAAGAAAGTGTTCACCCTAACTGTGCACCGTTGCGAAGGTTCGTTGTTTCGAAGCACCACGTGATGATCGGGTGTGATAGATTCTAACGTTCGAATACAACGGGTGTTGACGAGCCTAGCATGTACAGACATGGCCTCGGAACACACGCAATACACTTAGGTTGACTTGACGAGCCTAGCATGTACAGACATGGCCTCGGAACACGGAGGACCGAAAGGTCGAGCATGAGTCGTATAGAAGATACGATCAACATGGAGATGTTCACCGATCTTGACTAGTCCGTCTCACGTGATGATCGGACACGGCCTAGTTGAATTCGGATCATGTTTCACTTAGATGACGAGAGGGATGTCTATCTGAGTGGGAGTTCATTAAATAATTTGATTAGATGAACTTAATTATCATGAACTTAGTCTAAAATCTTTACACTATGTCTTGTAGATCAAATGTCCAACGTTGTCCTCAATTTCAACGCGTTCCTAGAGAAAACCAAGCTGAAAGATGATGGCAGCAACTATACGGACTGGGTCCGGAACCTGAGGATCATCCTCATAGTAGCAAAGAAAGATTATGTCTTAGAAGCACCGCTAGGTGAAGCACCAATCCCTGAGAACCAAGACGTTATGAACGCTTGGCAGCAGCGTGCTGATGATTACTCCCTCGTTCAGTGCGGCATGCCTAACAGCTTAGAACCGGGTCTCCAAAAGCGTTTTGAGAAACATGGAGCATATGAGATGTTCGAGGAGCTGAAACTGGTTTTTCAAGCTCGTGCCCGGGTCAAGAGATATGAAGTCTCCGACAAGTTCTTCAGCTGTAAAATGGAGGAGAACAGTTCTGTTAGTGAGCACATACTCAGAATGTCTGGGTTGCACAACCGCTTGACTCAGCTGGGAGTTAATCTCCCGGATGACGCGGTCATTGACAGAATCCTCCAGTCGCTTCCACCAAGCTACAAGAGCTTTGTGATGAACTTCAATATGAAGGGGATGGAAAAGACCATTCCTGAGGTATATTCAATGCTGAAATCAGCGGAGGTGGAAATCAGAAAAGAACATCAAGTGTTGATGGTGAATAAAACCACTAAGTTCAAGAAGGGCAAGGGTAAGAAGAACTTCAAGAAGGACGGCAAGGGAGTTGCCGCGCCCGGTAAACCAGTTACCGGGAAGAAGTCAAAGAATGGACCCAAGCCCGAGACTGAGTGCTTTTATTGCAAGGGAAGTGGTCATTGGAAGCGGAACTGCCCCAAATACTTAGCGGACAAGAAGAAGGCCGGCAACACCAAAGGTATATGTGATATACATGTAATTGATGTGTACCTTACCAGTACTCGTAGTAGCTCCTGGGTATTTGATATCGGTGCGGTTGCTCATATTTGTAACTCAAAACAGGAACTACGGAATAAACGGAGACTGGCGAAGGACGAGGTGACGATGCGTGTCGGGAATGGTTCCAAGGTCGATGTGATCGCCGTCGGCACGCTACCTCTGCATCTACCCACGGGATTAGTTTTAAACCTCAATAATTGTTATTTAGTGCCAGCTTTAAGCATGAACATTGTATCTGGATCTCGTTTAATTCGAGATGGCTACTCATTTAAATCCGAGAATAATGGTTGTTCTATTTATTTGAGAGATATGTTTTATGGTCATGCCCCGCTGGTCAATGGTTTATTTTTGATGAATCTCGAACGTGATGTTACACATGTTCATAGTGTGAATACCAAAAGATGTAAAGTTGATAACGATAGTCCCACATACTTGTGGCACTGCCGCCTTGGTCACATTGGTGTCAAGCGCATGAAGAAGCTCCATGCAGATGGACTTTTGGAGTCTCTTGATTACGAATCATTTGACACGTGCGAACCATGCCTCATGGGTAAGATGACCAAGACTCCGTTCTCCGGAACAATGGAGCGAGCAACCAACTTATTGGAAATCATACATACCGATGTGTGCGGTCCAATGAGTGTTGAGGCTCGCGGAGGATATCGTAATGTTCTCACTCTCACTGATGATTTAAGTAGATATGGGTATGTCTACCTAATGAAACACAAGTCTGAAACCTTTGAAAGGTTCAAGGAATTTCAGAGTGAAGTCGAGAATCAATGTGACAGGAAAATAAAATTCTTACGATCAGATCGTGGTGGAGAATATTTAAGTCACGAATTTGGTACACACTTAAGGAAATGTGGAATAGTTTCACAACTCACGCCGCCTGGAACACCTCAGAGAAATGGTGTGTCCGAACGTCGTAATCGCACTCTATTGGATATGGTGCGATCTATGATGTCTCTTACCGATTTACCGCTCTCATTTTGGGCTATGCTTTAGAGACTGCCGCATTCACTTTAAATAGGGCTCCGTCGAAATCCGTTGAGACGACACCGTATGAATTATGGTTTGGGAAGAAACCTAAGCTGTCGTTTCTAAAAGTTTGGGGATGCGATGCTTATGTCAAGAAACTTCAACCTGAAAAGCTCGAACCCAAATCGGAAAAATGCGTCTTCATAGGATACCCTAAGGAAACCATTGGGTATACCTTCTACCTCAGATCCGAAGGCAAGGTCTTCGTTGCCAAGAACAGGTCCTTTCTGGAGAAGGAGTTTCTCTCGAAAGAATTGAGTGGGAGGAAAGTGGAACTTGATGAGGTGATAGTCACCCCTTTCGAACCGGAAAGTAGCGCAGCGCGGGAAGATGTTCCTGTGGTGCCTACACCGACTGGGGAGGAAGTTAATGATGATGATCATGAAGCTTCGGATCAAGTTACTGAACTTCGTAGGTCCACAAGGACACGTTCCGCACCAGAGTGGTTCGGCAACCCTGTCCTGGAAATCATGTTGTTGGGAAACGGTGAACCTTCGAACTATGAAGAAGCGATGGCGGGCCCGGATTCCGACAAATGGCTAGAAGCCATGAAATCCGAGATAGAATCCATGTATGAAAACAAAGTATGGACTTTGACTGACTTGCCCGATGAGCGGCGAGCCATAGAAAACAAATGGATCTTTAAGAAGAAGACGGACGCAGATGGTAATGTGACCATCCACAAAGCTCGACTTGTCGCTAAGGGTTATCGACAAGTTCAAGGGGTTGACTACGATGAGACTTTCTCACCCGTAGCGAAGCTGAAGTCCGTCTGAATCATGTTAGCAATTGCCGCATACTATGATTATGAGATATGGCAGATGGACGTCAAAACGGCATTCCTTAACGGCTTCCTTAAGGAAGAGTTGTATATGATGCAGCCGGAAGGTTTTGTCGATCCTAAGAATGCTAACAAAGTATGCAAGCTCCAGCGCTCAATCTATGGGCTGGTGCAAGCATCTCGGAGTTGGAACATTCGCTTTGATGAGATGATCAAAGCGTTTGGGTTCACACAGACTTATGGAGAAGCCTGTGTTTACAAGAAAGTGAGTGGGAGCTCTGTAGCATTTCTCATATTATATGTGGATGACATAATATTGATGGGATATGATATAGAATTCTTGGAAAGTATAAAGGCCTATTTGAATAAGTGTTTTTCAATGAAGGACCTTGGAGAAGCTGCTTATATATTAGGCATCAAGATCTATAGAGATAGATCAAGACGCCTCATTGGTCTTTCACAAAGTACATACCTTGACAAGATATTGAAGAAGTTCAATATGGATCAGTCCAAGAAGGGGTTCTTGCCTGTATTGCAAGGTGTGCAATTGAGCACGGCTCAATGCCCGACCACGGCAGAAGGTATAGAAAAGATGAGTGTCATCCCCTATGCCTCGGCCATAGGGTCTATTATGTATGCCATGCTGTGTACCAGACCTGATGTAAACCTTGCCGTAAGTTTGGTAGGAAGATACCAAAGTAATCCCGGCATGGAACACTGGACAGCGGTCAAGAATATCCTGAAGTACCTGAAGAGGACTAAGGAGATGTTTCTAGTTTATGGAGGTGACGAAGAGCTCGTCGTAAAGGGTTACGTCGACGCTAGCTTCGACACAGATCTGGATGACTCGAAGTCACAAACCGGATACGTGTATATTTTGAATGGAGGAGCAGTAAGCTGGTGCAGTTGCAAGCAAAGCGTCGTGGTGGGATCTACATGTGAAGCGGAGTACATGGCAGCCTCGGAGGCAGCACAGGAAGCAGTCTGGATGAAGGAGTTCATTACCGACCTAGGGGTGATTCCCAATGCGTCGGGCCCGATGACTCTCTTCTGTGACAACACTGGAGCTATTGCCCTTGCGAAGGAGCCCAGGTTTCACAGGAAGACCAGGCATATCAAGCGTCGCTTCAACTCCATTCGTGAAAGTGTTCAAAATGGAGACATAGATATTTGTAAAGTACATACGGACCTGAATGTAGCAGATCCGTTGACTAAACCTCTCCCTAGGGCAAAACATGATCAACACCAGGACGCAATGGGTGTTCGATTCATCACAATGTAACTAGATTATTGACTCTAGTGCAAGTGGGAGACTGTTGGAAATATGCCCTAGAGGCAATAATAAATGGTTATTATTATATTTCTTTGTTCATGGTAATTGTCTATTATTCATGCTATAATTGTATTGTCCGGAAATCGTAATACATGTGTGAATACATAGACCACAACGTGTCCCTAGTAAGCCTCTAGTTGACTAGCTCGTTGATCAACAGATAGTCATGGTTTCCTGACTATGGACATTGGATGTCATTGATAACGGGATCACATCATTAGGAGAATGATGTGATGGACAAGACCCAATCCTAAGCATAGCATAAAAGATCGTGTAATTTCGTTTGCTAGAGCTTTTCCAATGTCAAGTATCTTTTCCTTAGACCATGAGATCGTGCAACTCCCGGATACCGTAGGAGTGCTTTGGGTGTGCCAAACGTCACAACGTAACTGGGTGACTATAAAGGTGCACTACGGGTATCTCCGAAAGTGTCTGTTGGGTTGGCACGTATCGAGACTGGGATTTGTCACTCCGTGTGACGGAGAGGTATCTCTGGGCCCACTCGGTAATGCATCATCATAATGAGCTCAATGTGACTAAGGCGTTAGTCACGGGATCATGCATTGCGGTACGAGTAAAGATACTTGCCGGTAACGAGATTGAACAAGGTATTGGGATACCGACGATCGAATCTCGGGCAAGTAACATACCGATTGACAAAGGGAATTGCATACGGATTGATTGAATCCTCGACACCGTGGTTCATCCGATGAGATCATCGTGGAACATGTGGGAGCCAACATGGGTATCCAGATCGGCTGTTGGTTATTGACCGGAGAGGCGTCTCGGTCATGTCTGCATGTCTCCCGAACCCGTAGGGTCTACACACTTAAGGTTCGGTGACGCTAGGGTTGTAGAGATATATGTATGCGGAAACCCAAAAGTTGTTCGGAGTCCCGGATGAGATCCCGGACGTCATGAGAGGTTCCGGAATGGTCCGGAGGTGAAGAATTATATATAGGAAGTCAAGTTTCGGCCACCGGGAAAGTTTCGGGGGTTACCGGTATTGTACCGGGACCACCGGAAGGGTCCCGGGGGTCCACCGGGTGGGGCCACCTATCTCGGAGGGCCCCGTGGGCTGAAAGTGGAAGGGAACCAGCCCTTAGTGGGCTGGGGCGCCCCCCTTGGGCCTCCCCCCATGCGCCTAGGGTTGGGAACCCTAGGGGGGAGCTTCCCCCTTGCCTTGGGGGGCAAGGCACCCCTTCCCCCCCTTTGGCCGCCGCCCCCCTTGGAGATCCCATCTCCCTAGGCCGGCGCCCCCCCAGGGGGCCTATATAAAGGGGGGGAGGGAGGGCAGCAATACACAGCCTTGGGTGCCTCCCTCCTCCCCTGCAACACCTCTCTCTCTCTCTCTCGCAGAAGCCTGGCTAAGCCCTGCCGAGACCCGCTACATCCACCACCACGCTGTCGTGCGGTTGGATCTCCATCAACCTCTCCTTCCCCCTTGCTGGATCAAGAAGGAGGAAACGTCGCTGCACCGTACGTGTGTTGAACGCGGAGGTGCCGTCCGTTCGGCACTCGGTCATCGGTGATTTGGATCACGGCGAGTACGACTCCGTCATCCACGTTCATTGGAACGCTTCCGCTTGCGATCTACAAGGGTATGTAGATGCACTCCTTTCACCTCGTTGCTAGTATACTCCATAGATGCATCTTGGTGAGCGTAGAAAATTTTTAAATTATGCTACGATTCCCAACATAACCATGGTGGTTCAACATCGGCCCACGGAATGCAGCTTGGAATTCTGGCAAAGTGATGGCGGTTCCAACAAGTAAGGAACGCCTTTGGCTATCCGACCAATGAGCAGCAGGACTTTTCAGGTAGTAAGCCGCGAAGGTGACATAGTTGGCAGGGGCTACATCAGCAGACTCTAACTCGAAAGTGATGTCACGGAGCCACTCATCAGCATCAAGTGGCTGAGTTGAGCTGCGGTAGATGACAGGGTTGAGACGCACAAAGTCTTGCAGAGTAACTGGGGCTGGTTGATGGTTCATATTGGGACGCGGAAACTGAGCTATGATTCCTCCCATGAACTGGCGATTCAACATCAAATTGTTGTATCATTCCGGCCATGTATTCGGGAGGTGGTGGATTGTTGGCACCACGACCACATCCAGCGGGTCTAACCCACCCTGCTTAAATGCAACAAGGGTAGTTTAGCAAGGGCTGGAGCAAGTGTATGGAGTCATTCATGGTGTAACTTGAACAACGAGCAAAGGCGCGGTATGTACAAAACAGTAGTCATTGAAGACATACCGATACATATATAGAGCCAATTACACGTTGTTCGAATGAGTTCGGGCAAAAGAAACTTCCTAGGCATACTAGGCAGCGCACATGCACGCGATGGAGGAATACAACAACGGGACATAGCAAAGGCTACATCAGCGCCGGAAAAAATCTTTGGAACGAGGGATTTGAAAGTGACGATGCAGGGTGCCCTCGATAAGAGGATCCTGCGGTCAATGAACATTGTGAAGCTGATCTTGGCCCTCAATTCGAGAAAGGCGTAATACAAATCTCCGGGTGGATGTGATCACAAGATCTTAATGTTAGATTTAGCAAAATCATTTAACCCGAATAGAAAAGAGATCAGAGTCCCAGAGTATAGACGAGGAGTAAAAGATCCTAATACCACCCAATGGCAATATGGGCCCGTAAGCCACACAGCCATGTTAAGAAATCAGTTTTTCAAAAACTAGACTCAACTTCGGCCAAGGAGTTGGAAAGGGGGATCCTACATGCAGTCGGCTCTGATACCAACTTGTGACGCCCCCAATTCGACCGTACACTAATCATACACGCAAATGTGTACGATCAAGATCAGGGACTCACGGGAAGATATCACAACACAACTCTAGACAGAAATAAAACAATACCAGCTTCATATTACAAGCCAGGGGCCTCGAGGGCTCGAATACAAGCTCGATACAGAAGAGTCAGTGGAAGCAACAATATCTGAGTACAGACATAAGTTAGACAAGGATGCCTTAAGAAGGCTAGCACAAAAATCAACGATCGAAGAGGCAAGGCCTCCTACCTAGGACCTCCTAACTACTCCTAGTCGTCGGCGGTCTCCATGTAGTAGTATCCGTCGGCGGTGGCATCTGGCTCCAGGGATCCACCATCTGGTTGCATCAACCGGAAAGAAGAAGGAAGGGGGAAAAGGGGGAGCAAAGCAACCGTGAGTACTCATCCAAAGTACTCGCAAGCATCAGATCTAAACTAAGTATGCATTGGTATCAAAAGGAAGGGCTGTATCTATGGACCGAACTGCAGAAAGCCAGAATAGAGGGGAAGGCCTAGCCTATCGAAGACTAGCATCTTCAAGCAGCTCCAAGCATCTTGCAGCATGTAGAAGAGTAAAGAATAGCAGTTTATATTTAACAAACATGTTGTAGTATCAACGCCTAGAGATCCTTCCTCGACTCCCTACGAGAAAGCAATCCCGGGGCCACATATCCATCACATATCTCAAGTATCCATTTCAAGGTATATAAGATCTGGATACAAGTCTGAACGTCCATTACCGTGGACACGGTATTCGAATATATATCTTCCCTGCAGGGGTGCACCACGTTACCCAACACGCTCGATCACTCTGGTCGGACACACCTTTCTGGGGTCAATGCCCGGCCTCGGAAGATCAACATGTTGCAGCCCTACCTAGGCTCAGCAGAGAGGTCCCCGCCGTTCTACATCCTAAGTGCCCCGGGGTCTTGGGCCCATCGCCCGTTGCACTCCGGGTCGTTGCGAGCAGGGTGGATACCAGCACCGCCTCGGTTGGCCAGCACGATCCGACCGTGCCGCAGTGCTGAACTGGACGTCTGACAAAGCTTCGGCTGATACTGCGACGTCGAGGCCCATATCTATTCTCGCGTGGTGGTTAGTGCGTAAAGGCCAGAGGCAAACTCAAAACAAATACCCAAACCTGTTAGTGCATTGGGGGCTCGCGGAGACGAGCAGAGACTCACGATAATGTGACCCCGTCGCCCCGTCTCATGGACTTACGGCAAGGGCCTAGACTGCCCGGCCGTGCCATGTAGAAAACTCGCGGGTGCTCAACGGGCCCGCCCGACTTTCACATCAACTTGCGGGTACCCCTCAGGGCCGACCCGACTTCAACAAAGGTCTCAAGTAAAGTCTCGGTAACCGTGTGTCCAAATATCAAGGGGAAAACCCGAGGAATCACCCTCGGTGGATTCCACTCAATGTAATCATCAAGGTGAACGTAAGAGGGACCACCCTCGAGGTTCACACTTGAGGTGTTGCACGACAGAGCCATATCAGGAATGGTGAAAGAGGAAATCACCCTCGATGACCACGACCGAATAGCTACACAACAGAATTATCATCAGGAGTGCGTTATGAGGGATCACCCTCGGCACTCGATAGTAGCTCTGCAGAGTTGAGCAATAAAAGGGGCGTGATGTGATGTGAGGTGTCGGGCTCTGGTCGTCGATCACGTTGATCGAATCGTCGATGATGAAGCAGGGGCAACAAGGACAAGGTGGGGGTCACTGATGGATCACTATCCAACCTATACTAAGCAGTTTAGGATAAGCAGGTAAGGTACAATGAGCAGGTTACAAAAGCAGGCTATGCATCAGAATAGGAACAAACAATAACAGTAGCAAAATCTAATGCAAGCATGAGAGAATGGAATGGGCAATATCGGGATGATCAAAGGGGGGGGCTTGCCTGGAAGCTCCGCTGAAAGGGAAGAAGGGTCGTCGTCGACGTAGTCGATCACAGGGACATCAACAGCGGTCTCGGGGTCTACCGGAGAAGAAGAGGGGGAAGAAACAGTAAATATAAGGCACACAGATGCATGACATGACAATAAGCAGCACTATGCGTGTTCTAACGTAGTACTACGCGATACCGGCGAAGGGGAATAACATCCGGGAAAGTTTTCCCGAAGTTTGGCATTTTCGGACAGGCGGACCGGAGGGGGAAAGTTCCATGTTCGCTATGCTAGGGGCATGTGACGGATGAACGGAGAGCGTATTCCGATTCGTATCGTCGTTCTGAGCAACTTTCATGTAGAATACATTTTCATCCGAGCTACGGATTATTTATTATGATTTTCCAAAGTTTTAGTAATATTCTGCAATTTAAAATTAATTCGAAAATAATGAGTAAATGCTAGGTGCACCCAGATTTGTGTACACAGAAGTGTACCAGAGGGTGACATGTGGGTCCAGGGGGTCCCAGTTGGCCAGTCAACGTTTGACTGGTCAACAGGGGGTGGGGGCCCTATCATGGGCTCATGAGTTAATCCTCTAGTTAACTAGGTAATTAAGTCAATTAGGCTAAATTAAACCAAATTAATTAATTAACTAATTAATTAATTAATCATATACTTTATTTTATATATTTTTTAAATCTTTCTTTTTATTTATTACAGGGGCGGGCCCCACGTGTAGTGGCACGGGGGCCAATCGGGCGCGGTTTAGCGGGCGAAACGGGCGCGAGCACGCCCGGCCGAACGAGCAAGGGGCAGCGGCGGCCTGGGTCGGCACTGGCGAGGGCGGTCGCCGGCGGAGCAGCAGCGGCGAGAGCCCAGGAGGGGCGCGGCAACGAGGAGGCGGGCGCGCGTCCAGGGGCGTCACGGGCGCGGCGACGGGTTGCGGTGGCGGCCAGCACGGGCAGGGGCAGCGCGAGTGGGTGGTAGCGAGCGGGGTGAGGACGGCGGGGCGCCGGCGAGCAGCGGTGGCTGGTGGCGGCGTCGCGCCGGCGATGCGAGGGACGGGCGTGGTCGCGGCGGAGCAAGTGCAGCAGTCGGCAGGGGGAGCGAGGCCGTGCGCGGGGCAACGGCGAGGCGAGGCTACGGTGGGCATGGGGCGCGGCTTGCAGCACAGCGGGTCGCGGACGGCGGGGCTAGCGGGAAGGGAGCTCGGGCGCGGCGCAAACACAGCGACGAGGGGCGCGGGGAGGCGGCCACGGGGGCGCGCGATGCGAGCAAGGGACCGCATCGGGTGCGGTGTGCGGCGACCGCGAGCTCCTCGGGAGCTCGGGCGTGACGGCAGGGGCGACCTACGACGTCCATACGACGAGTAGGGACATAGGGGTTGGACGGGCGGCTCACCGGGATCCCATAGTGGTGCAAAGGTGGGCTCGGGGAGGATCGACAACGCCGGAGTCAGGGACGAACAGCGACGTCCGAAGGAGGAAGGAGAGCTCGATCCTCGCGATGTGGGGCTCTCCGGCTTGGTCTCGTGGGTCCAGGCGACGAAGCAGACCACGGCGGGGCAGAGGGACATGTCCTCAGGCGCCGGGGAGGAGGGTAGCCACGCCGGAGAGGGCAACCATGGCGACGACGGTGTCGGGTGTGGGTGGATCTGGAGGAGGGGAGTGTAGCGAGAGGGGGAGAGAGGATGAGGCGGAGCGTGAGAGCAAGTGGGAGGGGACGAGGGGAACCCGAGGCGTCGGGGGATCTTATCCCCTCGCCGACGACGCCGGCGAGCAGGTCGGGTGGCGACCCTGCCCCTGTAGTGACCTGGTCGCGTGAACAGGGGAGAGGGGAGGGTTCGTGGGCGCGGGTGGGCTGCCTGGTGGCAGCTGGGCCACTTGGCCCAGGGAGTGGGGAGAGGCCTTTTCGTTTTCTTTGTTTTTGTTTCATTAACTTTTCTTTTTACAACTTTAGTTTTCTTTTATTTTTGAATAGAAATTAGCTTTACAAAAAATAGTAACAACATCTAAATTGGTTTTACTAATTATACCACTACCACATTTAGTTTGAGGTTCAAATAAAATAGTTTAGTATTTTTATAATTTAAAAAGCATTTAATAATTCTTTTTAGCCATTGTTATATTCACAAAAGGGTATTTAAATATTTTACAAAAGTGTTGGGTCATCACCATAATTAGTTATGGTATATTTGCCACACTTTGAACATTTTTATTGTGCTTGTTTGAGAAATTTGAATCTTGGACTTTTATTTTAAATTTGAATTTGGATTGTGACTTGGATCAACCGAGGATTAGCAACGGTGATGTGATGACATGGCACCATTAACTTAGGATTACTGTAGCTTAATTATCCGGGCGTCACAGAGAAGGTCTCAGCAAATGGACGAAATTACTAATTAAGGAGTACTCGTTGCAAAGAATACTCCATCTTTGCAGGTCATAACAAATGGCGCACATGCAGCGCGACACTTGTTGCAACCTGAGAGTTTTTCCTTTTTTCGTAGATCCGTTTATTCAAAACGTTTTATCTCTTAAACCGTGCGTCTAAATCTCGTACCTCTTTCACCATTGGATTCCTCGCGTCGAGATCTTCAAAACTACATCCCATGTTGATAGGTTTTGATGAACTTTTTTTTCATAAAAAAAACGGACGAAAAAACCGAACCGGGAGCACGGTTTTTTCCTTACCGAAAGAGGCACGCCCGTGCCTCTCGCGAAATCACAACCGTGCCTCTCGTGGAAGCAAAACCGTGACTCTCGTGAAAGCAAAAAAAATAGAAAACGCGTTTTTTTCTTCTGTTTTTCAAGAGGCACGGCCGTGACTCTCGCCAAAGCACAACCGTGCCTCTAGCGAAAACAAAACCGTGACTCTCGCGAAAGAGAAAAAAAACAGAAAACGCGTTTTTTCCCTTTCCGAAAGGCACGGCCGTGACTCTCGCGGAAGCAAAACCGTGACTCTCGCGAAAGAAGAAAAAACAGAAAACGTGTTTTGTTTTCTCTTTCCGAGAGGCACGGCCGTGACTCTCGCGAAAGCACAATTGTGCCTCTCGCGAAAGAAAAAAAACAGAAAACACATTTTTTTCGTTTCCGAACGGCATGGCCGTGACTCTCGCTAAAGCACAACCGTGCCTCTCGCGGAAGAAAAACCGTGACTTTCCGTGAAAGAAAAAAATCGTGTTTTTTCGCGCAAATTTGTTTTTGGTCGAAAATCTAAGGAAGACCGGGGCAAAACCCAAAAGTCAAAAAAACCCGTTTAAAAAACCGAAAACGCGTGCGAAAAAAAAATCCGGAGGGAGCGTCCAAAGCGCGACACGTGACGAATGGTTGAGAGCGCGTTAAGTGACGCTGATCGTTGCGAGGCTTCCGAAAGAGCGCTCGTTAACTAGTTGCTCTCGCAAATGGATTGTTGCACTCTTTTTTTTTAACTCCTGCCGCTACCTTTGCTGGTGGGCCGTGGAGAAGCTTGCGCCGTGTGTGTACTCGCTGGTTTGTGGCTTCGGTTGTTTGTGTGGTTAGAGATGGGAGCACAGTCCTAGATCGATTGTGAAGCCTATATTCGATGAAATCAAGGAAAAAGCTGCAAACTTCGTTTCCTTCTCGATCCAGCATGTCGCAGGAGAAACCAATTGTTTGGCTGATCTTTGCGCGAAACATGCCACTACTCTTTCAGTATTAGATGTCTGGCTGGACTCTTGTCCACCCTTCTTAGTTCGCAGCTTCTTAGCTGAATGTAACCAGATCTCAATCATGCAATAAAGCTCCTTAATTTCGCGTCAAAAAGAGATGGGAGCACCTTTTGGCGCGCTGCGGGCTGCACATTTTTCATTTAGTTATTCTATTTTTATTTTTTCTTTCTTCCTTAAATAATTCATGATTTTAAAAAGTTCCCATTTTTGGAATTTTGAGTACATTTTATAAAAATAAATCATAAAATATTCGTGGATTCAAAAAAATTATTTCTGATTTTGAAAAAATGTTCACATATTCAAAAAAATAACGATTTTGAAACAAAAATGTTCGGGAAATCAAAACATATTCATTATTATGAATAAATGTTTGTGAAATTGAACAATTTTTTGCAAATTCAAAAACTGTTTATGATTTTTAAATATGTTTACAAATAAAAAAAAGTTTGTCAAAACAATAAATGTTCGTAAACTTTAAAAATTGTTCCCCAATTTCCAAAAATCTTTGTTGATTCAAAAAATGTTCATCAATTCAAAAGAATGTTCACAGGTTTCCAGAACATTTTTTGTGCAGGCTCGCCAGGTGTCTATCTTAGGGTTGCGGGCTTACTGGGTATCAATCTTAGGGGTGCGGGGTGCAGACTCACCGGAAAAATCTGTTGTTTTGTCGTGGTTAGAGGATGGCCTTGGCGGCGCCAGCACAACGGCGTGCGGCGATTGAGGTGAGGGCGGGTCGCCTGCCGTGGGCGGCAGGGCGGTTAGGTTGGTGGTAGCTGGCGACTCGGGGTAGAAAATGAATAGTACAAAATGTTAGGAGGTAGAAGGCATCTAGCCCGTTGGTTCTGCATCAGAAGGCTGAGTTCAGCAGTCCCAAAGACTCCATCTTAATGTCTAAATCATTAACAATCACAAACAAACCCTCCTTCTCTTTGTCATACTTACCACTGATATTCTTAGAGCAAAACCCTGGAAATAGATCATTTACGACCTTCACAGCTGAAAAAAGAGACAACAGCCAGACTATGCATCAAAATGGTACCTCCGTCTGAAAAAACCTGTCCCAAGCTTGTTCCACAAATGGATGTATCTAGTACTAACTTGATGCTAGATACATCCATTTGAGGGACAAGCTTTTTCGGATGGGAAGAGTATGTTGGTTGTTTCTCTGGTATTTGATTTTCTTTATAAAAATCAACAGAACAAGAAAAATAAAATCAAACTCAGCCGATTGGAATGGGTGGATGCAAAAGGTAGGTCCAAATTAAACAGTTCCAAGCATAATACACAAACTTAGGAAAGTCTAGTTTAAAGAGACGACCCCTCCATGCGGAGATGGATGGAGCACTACACAACAAAACACATGGCATTGTAATTAACCAAACTAAAAGTCTAGCTGATGGCACATTAATCCTGGACGATCATTCTGGAGAGGGACTGGCAACCCAGAGACAGAAAACTAAAAGAGAAGTCAATACCCGAACCAACCGCCCTTGCAAGGTGTTGCCTGCTTGCTTGCTTCTGAATTTGCCATGGCATGCAAATGATCATGTGATTAAGAGAAAGGGTTTGTGCTTAGTCTACTATGAAGCAAACACGAACATGTAAATGTGTAGATGAGCTGGGACTGGTTAACTAAGAAACACAACTCAGAGCCTATGACATGTCAATGCGTGCATTTATCTGCAGCCATGATCACAGGACCTAGGTTGTGTTCCTCCATGGTTGGTCCCTTCATCTTGCTGTGATGGTGTTGTGTTTGGGGTGGTGGTGGTGGTGATTGGATTATGCATGGAAAGAAGAAAGAAAGGGGATTATGCATGGGGAGAAGAAAGAAAGGGGATTACGCATGCAATGCAAACAACACTTGGCAAGGAGAGTCTGCGGTGCGTTCTTGACTTCCCACATTGCTAAACCTCCGGACCCGCTCTTGGTCCCTCTCGATCTCCTGCACAAAACCAAGTAAAAATGGTATCCAATCAGCAACTCCGATTATTTTATAGTAGATCACTTCATGCATGCGTTCTTGTTCTACTTACCATTGCGCACGATGGATCGATGGCGGTCACCGGTTGGCGGCGGCGCCGGTGTTGTCCCCGGGGCTGACGACGACGGCGGCCTTGATGCGGTCGACGGTGCACGCGATGAGGCTGTTGACGGTGGCGACGGATCCCAGCGAGAGCTTGGCTGTAGGCACAGAGTCGACGAGGATCTGGAAGGCGACGGTGAGTAGCGACCCGCCGGCATCCGGCGCCCCGGCCGGCCCGTCAGGAAGGATGGCAAACCCGGACGGCAGCAGCGCCACGTAGTCCGGGTCCCCGCCGTTGAGCACCACGTTCATGGCCACCACGTCCACCGGCGCGTACACCACATACGACCCCGTCGTGTCCGTGCAGCATTCCTGCAGGATCAGCATGTTGCTCTGGTTCGAGTTCGCGTTCTGCATGGAATGAAACACCGATCATGTCGTTGTCAGCCATGCATGGCAATGAAACAGGAAGGAAGTAGTAATGGAGTAATGTGTAGCATGTAGGTACTGACGTTGACGCGGAGGAGGGAGACAGCGTTGCCGTGGTGGCTGCCGTTGGCGATGTGGGCCATCTCCTGCACGACGCCGCCGTTGGAGAGGATGTCCCATTCGCTGCGGGTGGAGTCGTCGCGCAGGAAGCCGAAGACGCGGGAGGGAGGGACGGGGAGCCAGAAGGAGGTGGCGGCGTTGAGGATGATACCCGGCGGGCGGCCGGGGTCGTCCACGCTCTTGCGTGTCATCACGCGCACGTCCTCCGCGCCGCTGCCAGAGAGCGTCGTCCACTGGTGCGTCGTCGACGCAGTCACCCCGCCGCAGAAGCTCGCCGTCATCCTCTCCGCCAGCTTCAGCATGCTCCTCCGCCCCTCTGCCGTCGTGATCACGTCGCCGCCTGAGGAGGGCACGGTGGCCATAGCGCTCGCCAGCCGCTCGCACTGCCGCTTCAGCGTCGACGTCCACCGCCGCGCGCCGAATGCCAGCCCAGAGTTCACCAGGGGTCTGTACAGATCGTGCACCATCGCGTCGTCACCGGCCTCGACGTGCTCCACCCACGTCACCTTGGAGTAGCCGTTGGGCATCTCCTGGATGAGGCAGCCGGAGGCGCGGCGGCGAAAGTGCCCGCCCACCCGCGCAGCGGAACGGAGACCGTCGAGGGAGACGTCGACGACGGCCCATGCGCCGCCCGGATGCTGCTTGCAGTAGCGCAGGAACTGGGTGTCCCGCGTCGGCACCAGGGGCGACGGCATCTGAAATTCGGCGGACATGAGCTGCAGCGCGCCGTCGTGATTCCCGGCGACGCCGGTGGAGAGAACGTCAAGCGTGGCCGCCCGGGACACGATGCTCGAGAAGAGCGCCGACCACTGGCGCACGTCCATGAGCATCTCAACGAGGCTGACGTGGTTCATGATGACAACGTCCGTCTCCCTCGACGCCTCCGACCGGAGCTCCGGCGACTTGGGGCCGAGTGCACCCCGTGGGAAGGCGCGAGCGTACTCCTCCTCGCCGAGCGTCTCGCCGTCGAGGGATGGCACCCAGAGAGGCTCCCCGAGCTGCGCCATCCGGACCAGCTCCTCCATGGCAGCCACGGCCAGCTCGATCACCATCGGCTTATCGAACTCAGCACCTCCAAACATGCTGGGCATACCCAGGTGGTCGAGCGCAGAGCGGCCGGAAGACTGTGGTGGCAGTGGCGGGTAGGCGGCGGAGGCCACAGCCACCCCGGCGCCGGGTTTGCCGCCGACGTACTTGGCGGCGATGGCAGAGATCCTGTCGATCTCGTCGCGGAGGCGCGCGTTCTCAACGCGCAGGTGGTGCTCGTCGAAGGACATCTCCCCGATGGCCGCCGGCCCGCCGCAGTTTGGGCACGACGCGTTGGCCAGCGCTTCCTTGTACCTCATGTTCTCCGCCCTCAGCTTCTCGTTCTCCGTCCTGAGTGCCGTGTTCTCCTGCCTCTCGTGCTGCGTCTGCGCGACATGGATGCATGCACGTACGTCAATTACGAGGCACTGACGTATGGTGTGGACTATGGACTATGGAATGGAATGGAGTGTATCATGCATGGAGGATCGCCATGGATGTTTACGTACCTTGATCTGGGTGCGCTTGTTCTGGAACCAGAACTTGACCTGGAGGGGCTCGAGGGAGAGGCTGCGGCTGAGCTCCTTGCGCTGCTTGTCGTCGGGGTGGGGGCACTCCTTGAAGAAGGCCTCAAGCTCCTGGATCTGGTGCTGGGTGTGACGGTGGTAACGCTTCTTCTTCCGGGGATGCTGCCCGGTCGGGTCCTCTTGCTCATCGTCCTCCCCGCCGTCGAGGTTGTTGTCGCTGCCGGTACCTGACTTGCTCATCTCCAGCTCTTCGTTGTTGTTGCTGCTGTTGTTGTTGCCCCCTCCATGGGGGCCACGGGCATCGCTCTCGCTCGTGGCCGCCTGCTGGTGGGGGTGGTGGTGGTGCTGGGGAAGAAGATGGTGATCAACCATCTGGTGCTGCAGCATTGCTGGGAGCTGGTGGTGGTGCATCCCATCCATCAAGTTCTGCATTGCATCAATAACGCCATTTTTTGGTATTCAGTAACGTGTAGAAAAGCAATAATTAATTCAATGATTTAATTGTGGGAGGCAATTGCGAAAATTAACATGCTGCAGCTAGCTAGTCTAGTACTTCATTGCATCTTCATATTGACCTGCAAATTTTTATTACTTGCTGAACAGAAAGTTGGGTACCGAACTAAAGGCTTGGGGATCGCTTCTGATTTGAGGCGTACATGAAATAAGGAAATTAAGAAAATCAAGAAACAGTACAAATTGCACATGGAGCACCATTGAGCACTGACTAGACAACATTTTTGGTAGGTACAAGATCTGAATTATATGGAGGAATTAGAGGCTTGGAAATTGCTATATACTTCTTCTTTTGAAACTTGCTGTATGCTTATTTGAAGTGTACATAAAATTGGGAAAACTGAGTTTTTGAAACGCAAGAGTTCCGAAACGAGTTATAGAGGAGATAACAAAACCCAGAAACAACATATTAATTGCACACATGGAGTACCAGTGAGTACTGACTAGGAAACACTGCTGGGAAATTTGGTACATTTTGGAAAGCAATAAATACTGGAAAAACATATAGAGTGGTCTGGCTGGGATAGTAGTCTACTATATATACAGCCCAACCCAGCTTGAGAAATAAAGGAGCAAGTTAATGCTCCATGTATCCATCCAAGTGCAGGCACCAACCATAGGCATGATGTATCTTTCGTTTCATTTCTCAGGTTAGACATGAAAGCAACAAATTAAGCCTTGAGATATGAGTGACATGAATCCCTTTTTGGCTTTTGGTATTTAACTCCGCGAGGAACTTAAATGTTGCACATGTCTTCTTTTTTTGAAGAGAAGCAGTACTCCCCCGTCAACACTTGATGAACACAGACATGTAATATGCATGTATGTACTCCGAATTAATTGATTAAGCAATTTTGTACCCCTCGAAAATACTACTACTAGCAAGTGCGATGAACTGATGAAGTACAGATTTGATTGTGCATGAAACAAGAGCAATGCGGAGAGGCTGTCCGGCCGGGCGATGCTCTTTGTTTCCTGTTTGATGCAAAACCTCGATGCGGTGCGGCAACAAGGAAAGGGAATAATAAAACTCTTCCATTATCTAAAATGGAAAGAACTTATATATAGGGAGAGGTGCAGAAGATTAATTAAGTAACCTGGCCGAGGGAAAGCGCGGAGGAGGAGGAGGAGGCGTAGGCGACGCCGGCGCCGTTGCTCCGGCCGATCATGTTGCGTCCTGGGATCATCATCCCACCGGGCATGCTACTTCTGATCGATCTCTTTCAGCGATGCGGAAACCCTAGGCAGGAACCCACCCGCACCATGCAACGGCTCCTGCGACTCGCATGCAGCAGCGCGCGGATCGAAGCTAGCTGGCTACGCACTTTGTCGATCCGTCGAGCGATTCCCGAGCTCAGATCTATGCAATACCTCCGCCGCCGCCACGCACGGAGTAAAGCAGCAGCTAGCTACGCGCTTCGTCGATCGATCCACTACCGCGAACGAGCGAGCAGGCCGACGAAGCTCTGGACGGCGGAAGGCGGTGCGGGAGACGAACGGATCGGGGAGGAAGGGGAAGAGAAGAAGGCCGGGGAAGGGAGGGGAAGAGAGGATGGATGGAGACGGAGGGGAGAGGAGGGGAGGGTGCGCGTATTGAATGGGCGGAGTTATTGCGGAGAGTAGCTAGCGAGAGGAGGGTGCAATGGCATTCATTGCGGCCATGGCGTGGAGTTATTGCGCAGCATGCCTCTCACTCCTCTCTACCCCGGCCGGCCCTGTGAGTTTTAGAGAGAGAAACTCGAGGAAACTGTAGCGGGGGGAGACGGGAGCGATGCGGCGGTACATATCGTGTCTATACGTACGTACTAGTACGTACTCAGATTTGTGTGTATCCGACCATCGATCGATGGTCGATCGATCACGTTTTACCTCCGTTAAAATGAGA
Organism: Aegilops tauschii subsp. strangulata; assembly: GCF_002575655.3. Taxonomy (NCBI): domain Eukaryota; kingdom Viridiplantae; phylum Streptophyta; class Magnoliopsida; order Poales; family Poaceae; genus Aegilops; species Aegilops tauschii. The sequence continues at coordinate 393,062,708 of NC_053041.3, read as the reverse complement.
TGATACTTTTCTTTCTTTCTTCTTCTTCTTCTCGACGCCAAATCAGTTGGTAGTTAAACTTTGGATACAGGAGGCGGGAGTACGTACGTTTCTGCTTTGTACGCGTAAATTCTTGGGAAGACGAGTACTGTACGCGCTGGGTGGAGCGAGGCGGTCTAGGTCCAGAATTTATTGCGTACATGAACAACACATGCATATGCGGATATGCCTGCATGCATGCACACCATCAACCATGAAGTTTAATGGGCCGGGGGGAAACTCGGCCGGTTAATTGGGCTGTGAAGATCCATGAAGTTACTTGGGAAGACCGATGTGTGTATGCACGCACTGCTCCTGCTGGGAAGATCAAGGGTAGAAAAAGGCACAAATGAAGTTCTCATTTGCTGCATAGATCATTTTCGCTTGGTTAATATTCCGTTGAATGCATGACTTGTTGATCATACCTGACCACCCGTGGCAACGGGCAATGACACTGAAAGCTGAATAAAACTGTTGCTTATTGATGATTTGGTGCGGCATACAAGAGTATATAAGAGGGTACAAACCGACTTGGGGTAGGGGTACAAAACTGACTTGGACTAGAAGTCGTATACCATAATGACTACTCTAACATCCCCCGCAGTATCAACGGCAGGCTCGACGACGTTGAGACTGAAACAGATATCTTGAAACGGTTTAGTAGGCGGTGCCTTGGTGAAAATGTCAGCAAACTGAGCCGTAGAGGGAACATGAAGCACCCGAACCTGACCAAGAGCAACCTTTTCACGAACAAAATGAATATCAATCTCAATATGCTTTGTGCGTCGGTGTTGAACGGGATTGCTGGTCATGTAGACTGCTGATATGTTGTCACAGTAGACAATAGTGGCCTGCTCAATAGGCCTGTGTAGCTCGGAGAGTAACTGCCGAATTCAGATTGTATCTGCAACGGCATGTGCCACAGCGCGATACTCAGCCTCGGCCGACGAACGTGAGACTGTAACCTGTCTTTTCGAAGACCAAGAAATCAAATTGTTACCAAGAAAAACACAAAAACCGGAAGTGGACCTTCGAGTGTCAGGACAACCAGCCCAGTCTGCATCAGAGTATGCGGTAAGCGCGTTTGGAGAAGAATTATTGAGGTGGAGACCATGATTGAGAGTTCCTTTTAAATACCGAAGAATGCGTTTAACATGATTATAGTGAGGAACCCGGGGATCATGCATATAGAGACATGCTTGTTGAACAGCAAAAGAGATTTCAGGACGAGTAATGGTGAGATATTGGAGAGCACCTGTTAGGCTACGATAGAGAGTAGGATCGGAAAAGGGTTCACCGGTAGCCGAAAGTTTAAAACTAGTATCGACGGGAGTGCGAGATGATTGACAGTCAAGCATACCAGCACGATTAAGAAGATCAAGAATATACTGGCGTCGGGAAAGAAAAAGGCTGGAGGAATCTCGAACAATAGCAATGCCTAAGAAATGATGAAGGAGTCCTAGGTCAGTCATAGAAAATTCAGATCTAAGAAGAGAGACAATATGATCTAAGAACTTTTGAGAGGAGGCGGTAAGAATGATATCATCTACATAGAGAAGTAAATAGGCAGTGTCAGAAGTTTGATGATACACAAAAAGAGAGGTGTCGGAGAGAGATGGAGTGAAGCCTATTGTTTGAATGAAGGAGGAGAATGTTGAAACCAAGCTCGTGGGGCCTGTTTAAGACCGTAGAGAGATTTCTGAAGAAGACATACATGAGTTGGAAAGGATGGATTTTCAAAACCCAGAGGTTGCTGGCAGTAGACAGTTTCTTGAAGGGAACCATGGAGGAAAGCATTTTTAACATCAAGTTGGTGAATGGGCCATGAAGAGGAGACAGCAACACTAAGAACAGTGCGAATGGTGCTAGGTTTAACAACAGGAGAGAAGGTTTCTTCGTAATCAATTCCTTGTTGCTGAGAAAAGCCACGACAAACCCACCTGGCTTTATATCGTGAGAGGCTCCCATCGGAGTGGAACTTTTGGCGAAAAATCCATTTGCCAGAAACAATATTTGTATTGGGAGGACGAGGAACAAGTTGCCAGGTGTTGTTTTGAAGTAAAGCATTATATTCTTCTTGCATGGCAGCGGCCCAATTGGGATCAAGTAGAGCAGTTTTGTAATTCTTTGGAAGAGAAGTGAGAGATACGGAGGTATGAAGGTTTAGGCGGTCTTGGGGTTGATGAAATCCTGATTTGGCCCTAGTACGCATGCGATGATCATTAATCGGGGCTGCTGTAGGAATAGCACGAGGGGGTAAGGTGGGTACTGGTGAGTCCGGCGCAGCGGAAGAGTCGGACGAAGGAGTAGGGCTGGGTGGTGGAGTGGGAGCAGGGCTGGGTGGTGGAGTGGGAGTAGGGGCGGGGGGTGTTGGGGAGGGAGCAGGGGTCGGGGGTGTTGGGGACGTCTCGGGTGGGGTGAGTGTATGGTTGGGATTGGCTATGGTGGGTGTTAATGGTGGTGGTGATAAGTTGTGTTCGGCAGGTAGGGGAGTATATAGTTGGAAAGGACGGGGAGAGGGGGTGTTTGCGGAGCTAGGGGTGTTGGATGGTGTAGTAGTGCGTTGTGAGAAAGGAAAAATGTGCTCGGCAAACGTGACATGACGAGAGACATGAACGTGTCCGGTGTGAAGGTCGAGACAACGATAGCCTTTGTGCTCGCCAGAGAAACCGAGAAAAGCACATGGGATAGAGCGTGGTGACAATTTATTTGCAGAAGTGGCGTAGGCATTGGGAAAACAGAGACAGCCGAAAACACGAACCGCGGAGTAGTCGGGGTGGGAAAGAAAGAGGGAATAATAGGGAGTAGTGTTGGGTTTAGTTTTAGAAGGTCGAATATTTAGAAGGAAGGTGGCCATGTGTAGGGCTTCAGCCCAAAACTTGGGAGGCATAGATGATTGAATGAGGAGAGTGCGAACTATATCATTGAGGGTGCGAAGAGAGCGTTCTGCTTTACCATTTTGAGGGGAGGTGTAGGGACATGAGAACCTAAGCAGGATGCCATGTTGTAAGAAGAAAGTACGATTTTTAATGTTATCAAACTCACGACCATTGTCACATTGGATAAAGCGAATTGGGAGGAAGAAGTGAACAGACACATAGCGTTTAAAATTAAGGAAAAGAGAATGGACCTCGGATTTGTTGCGTAGAGGAAAAGTCCAGACAAAGTGGGTGAAATCATCTAGGATAACAAGGTAGTATTTAATACCCGAAACACTTGCAATGGGAGAGGTCCATAAATCACAATGTATTAATTCAAAGGGATAAGTGCTACAAGAACTAGAGGAACTAAAGGGAAGACGCACATGTTTGCCTAATTGACAAGACTCGCAAAACACAGAATTATGAGAGTCCCTATTACATGGTATGGTAAATTCACTAAGCATAGAAGCTAAGACGGCGGGGTTGGGATGGCCCAAGCGACGATGCCAGAGATCGACGGAGGCCAGCATGGATGTTGGAGGGGTGGCGGCAGGAACTCCATTAAGGGAATAAAGATCACCGGAGCTATTGAAGCGAGCGATCTCGGCCTTGGTCAGGTAATCCTTCACAGATAAACCAAAAGGGTCAAATTCAGCCGAAACTAGATTGTCGCAAGTAAATTGGCGAACAGAGATAAGATTTTTAATGAGGGCGGGTGCAACTAGAACATCGCGAAGTAAAAGAGGTTTGGTGGAAAAGGGAAGTTGAGCCTGACCAACACAATATATAGGAATAAATGATCCATCTCCAAGGATAATGGAAGGGAAAGGAGATTTAGTGCAAGAAGATAACCAATTACTAGATGCAGACATATGACTAGAGGCCCCTGAATCAAAGATCCAATCCGTACCTGGGTTTCCTTGTGCAGCAAAGTTATTCATGGCCTGGAGAAAGGCAGCTTGATCCCAGCTCGGCGTTGCAGGTGAGGATGGCGTCGGAAGCAGTGCCGGCGGATACGATGGTGAAGGCAGTAGGGCCGGCTGGGGAGTGTAGTAGGCATTGGCCGGCTGTGGTGGGGGTGGCGTCGGGAGCAGGGCCGGCTGAGGTGTGTAGTAGGCGCCGCCGTCGGTGCTGTAATGACCATAAGGAGTATACGTCGGGGTGGCGTGATAGGCATTGGCCGGCTGTCGGGGGTTGAGAACCCCGGGAGCACCAGTAGGCGGCTGAAGGCCGGGTTGCCAGGCACCTGAGTATGCCGGCGGAGCACCGAGGGTGGACGGAGCAGACCAGGGCATGGGCCATGCTTGAACAAGCCCCGTCCAAGGATCATGAGGAGGCCGCCATGCAACCGCAGATGGAGCACTGGTGGGTGGTGCAGGACTCGATGCTGGTGATGTTGTAGGCGGAACCGAACGAGTCGACGGCGGCCTGTAGATAGGGTTTTTGCCGTGGTAGTTCGGACTAGGACGCCAGCCTGGGGGCGGTTGAACAGATGACGATGCGGACGGCCCGGCGGCAGGAGCCGGACTGGAAGGCGGCGCTGGTGTAGACGACAGAGGAGGACGAGCCGCAGCATGAAAGACCTTGGGGCGAGAGTCCTTGCGAGCTTGTTCTTCCGCCGCGAGTTGGAGCAAGGAACGAACTTCAGCGAAGGTAGGAGGGGGCCGTATCATCGGTATGAACGAGGCTTGCTTGTCAAAGTCTTCGCTGAGGCCCACGACGACGATATTGATTAGCTGTGAGTCGCTAACTGTATCGCCGAGTTCGCGGAGCTCATCACCAATAGTCTTAACGCGCTGGCAGAACAGGTTCACCGGGGCGTCTCCTTGCACCATATTGCGAAGCTCGGTGTGGAGAGCGTTTTTCCGAGCGCCGGTGTTGCTTTGGAAGAGCTGACGGAGGGAGTGCCAGATGTTGGCAGCGGTGGCGCCGTCGTGATCGAGCATGTTGAAGATCTCGGTGGTGATGCGGGTGTAGAACCACTGGACGATCGCGAGATCGTCTTTCAACCATTGCGGATCGTCGGGGCGGGGAAGACAGTTGGCGGCGACATGCGAGCGCAGGTTGCAGCGGCCGAGGTGGAGATCGAAGAGATGTCTCCAATGGTAGTAGTTGTGGGCGGCGAGATCAAGAACTATGGGGATGTAGGGGCTGACGTCGGAGATTGTGTCAGCAAGAGATATTGGTGCGGCGAGGATGGGTGCAGGGTAGTTTTGTGGAGCTATGGTGAGGGCCGAGAGAGAAACGGCCGCGGCGTTGGCAGCCTTGGCGATGAGTGCGGCCCGGCGCTCGAAGTAGCCGGGCGGCGGCGGCGGTGGCGTTGGCGGAGCCATACCCTAAACCCTGGGACCGGTATCTGATACCATGAAAGCTGAATAAAACTGTTGCTTATTGATGATTTGGTGCGGCATACAAGAGTATATAAGAGGGTACAAACCGACTTAGGGTAGGGTACAAAACTGACTTGGACTAAAAGTCGTATACCATAATGACTACTCTAACAGACACCAGGAGACACATCACAATATTCAATGCAATAAAACCTACCTAAATGTTTTTTTTTCCTTCTAGGAGTCAACATATGGTGTCAGTCGATCGTCTGGTCTTCACAAAAAAAATGTTTTTCTGAACGTACAACTCGCTCGAAATGTCTGGCAGTGAGTAAGTTAGTGACGTGTACTTTCGGCCAGTTCTGAACTTACCCTCCATGATTTGGTGTGTTTTGTTTCCAGTATTTTGGTTGTATCTTCTGTAGTCTCTTATGGTTGATGTATTTTTAACATTTTTTGCAACAAATAGCTCACTGCAAATGTTTTATACTCCCTCCGTTTAAAAATACTTATCAGAGAAATGGATGTATTTAGATGTATTTTAGTTCTAGATACATCATTTTTATCCATTTCTGTGACAAGTAATTCCGGACGGAGAGAGTGTAAAATAAGACTGACTATTGGTAGGTTGTGTCAATTGTTTTTTGGGGCAAGTTGATTTTCTAAACCGTTTGATTAAGACCTGGCGTTTCTCCTTCTTTTTTCTTCCTCATTCAACTATTACTCCTCCAGTACTTGCTTTCAGCTGCCATGGGTGCCTTGCCACCGCTCGTCGCACCACCCCGCCTCCGACAAAGGTGTTGTATAATCCAAACAGGAAACAAATACTAGAAGACCCCCCACCCGCACATGTCAAGCCTTCGCCTCGTGTCCTGCAGAGGCAGCGCGGCGAGCCATGTCGTCTTTGTTCTGGCTCAGCACTGGAGCTCTGCCTCGCCTCCTCTCATCTCCCATGAAATCGACTTAGCCCAATTACAAATGCAAGCAAGATACAAATAGTTGTTGTCTATAAAAAAATTGTACGTGTGGATTTTTCACAAGTGACTGAATATTTAGTGGAGTAATATTATAGAAGATATTCCCTATATTCCTAAATATAAGACGTTTTTACAGTTTTATTGGATATATGCCCGTCACCACATATGAAGCACTACTGTACATAAGAAGTCATGTTAATCTTGACACATGTTCTAGATACATGTTGGAGATTGACTTTTGTCTGCACACGTATTCTACTGTTTTTTTTTTGCATGCACGAATATTCTATAGCTTCAAATTTGACAAAATTAATTACCAGATGACTGTTAAGGAATGCATGACTCGGAAGGCTGGACCAAATTTTAGTCTTGTTTTTTTACCAGGAAAACCGTAGAACAATAGTTCTACCGTATTATTATAAATAGCCAAAATAAACAATTACAAGCCTTCTAGAGGCCGATGTCTGTAAAAGAAGTCAACCTATACCTGTCTAGGGAAACAATCCATCATATTACAAATTATTACTAATCCATTGCCTAAAGTGCTGAATACGCTTTTCTTTGATCTTGAATTGAAGTAAATTTAGATCCCGCTTAAAGAAAAATCACCATCCTTGAAGGTCTATGGGTGTCCTCGAAAAATCTTGACATTCCTTTGAGTCCAAATGTTCCAGCATCCAACAATGATGATTTCTATGGATAATTTATTAGGCAGTTGTTCTGATGCAAGGATGAGGTCTTCATATAGTGATGTTCCCCTCCTCTTGCCAGACAATAATGAATTCCAACAGTCTTGAGCAACGTTACAATCCCACAATAGATGCATGAGCTCTTCAGCATTCTGATTGCAATTTGGGCAAAAAGGGTTCTGCAAATGCATTCCTTTTCTTTGCAGTAAAGCTCTAGTATTTATCCTCTCATGAACAACTATCCAGAAGAAGATTTTATGCTTGATTCTACTTTTACTCTTCCAAATTAACATGAAAACTGGGTGTTCCTCTATTTTTGTAATCAAACGTTGTAAATTTGAATGGAAGAGCAGTTAGACTGATGTCCCCCAAGACTCCATTGATCTTTTACAGAGTGTGTCAGTTGTGGTACCAGACTATCCAACAGGTTGAGTTGATTGAAGGCTTCAGTTGACAGTGGCATATGAAAATGTTTAGTCCAATCAGGGGTCTCACAAAATTGTTGGACATAAATTGTAGAGTTGGTAGAAAATGAATGGAGTTGTGGAAATTTGAATTGTAGTGATTCATCTATCCACTTGTCTTGGCAAAAAGAGCAGTCTTTCCAGAGGCAATCTTACGTGTGCTGAGATTCTTAAAAGCAAGAAGTGCAATATGTGCTTTCCACCAGAAGGATCCCACCCTAGCATCAGTAGGTGGCCCATGTTGATAATGCTTTTCCCAAATTAACTTGACCCACGGTGTGTCAACCATATTTAGGAATTTGTGAAGATTCTTCACAAGCAATGCTTTGTTATGAGTTGCAATGTCAAGAATCCCAAGCTCACCCTGCTTTTTTGGCCTACATACTTTTTTCCATGCAATTAGTGCAGTGCCTCTGTTCTCCATTCCATATTTCCTCCAGAAGAAGTTTCTTAGGAATTTGTTGAGTTATTCAACTACACCTGCTGGCAGAGGAAGTGTACTCATAAAGAAGATTTGTAGAGAAGCAAAAGCTGACTTACTAAGCAGCAGTCTGCCATCATAGGACAACAATGTTGAGCACCCAGATAATCTTCTATACATCCTCTACATTATTGGGTTGAAATCTTCAATTTTTTGTTTTGTGGTGCTCATTGGAAGTCCAAGATATGTAAAAGGGAAACGTCCATGCTTGCATCCGAGCAAGGATAGCAAATTGGGTAGGTGTGCTTCAGGAACATTGATTGGCACCATAATAGATTTTGTCATAATTCACTTTGAGTCCAGTAAAGGCAGTGAAGTGCATGAGGAGATTCTTGATATGAGCAAGTGATGGAAATATGCCCTAGAGGCAATAATAAAATGGTTATTATTATATTTCCTATATCATGATAAAGGTTTATTATTCATGCTAAAATTGTATTGACCGGAAACTTAAATACATGTTTGGATACATAAACAAATACAGTGTCCCTAGTGAGCCTCTACTAGACTAGCTCATTGATCAAAGATGGTTAAGGTTTCCTAACCATAGACATGTGTTGTCATTTGATAACGGGATCACATCATTAGGTGAATGATGTGATGGACAAGACCCATCCGTTAGATTAGCATATTGATCATTCAGTTTATTGCTATTGCTTTCTTGATGACAAATACATATTCCTTCGACTATGAGATTATGCAACTCCTGGATACCGGAGGAATACCTTGTGTGCTATCAAACGTCACAACGTAATTGGGTGATCATAAAGATGCTCTACAGGTATCTCCGAAGGTGTTTGTTGATTTGGCATAGATCGAGATTAGGGTTACTCACTCCAAGTATCGGAGAGGTATCTCTGGGCTCTCTCGGTAATACACATCATAAGAAGCCTTGCAAGCAAAGTGACTAAGGAGTTAGTTGCAATATGATGTATTACGGAACGAGTAAAGACTTGCTGGTAACGAGATTGAACTAGGTATGAAGATACCGATGATCGAATCTCGCGCAAGTAACATACCAATGGACAAAGGGAATTATGTATGTTGTCATTAGGTTCGAGCGATAAAGATCTTCATAGAATATGTAGGAGCCAATATGGGAATCCAGGTTCCGCTATTGGTTATTGGCCGGAGAGGTGTCTCGGTCATGTCTACATAGTTCTCGAACCCGTAGGGTCCGCACGCTTAACGTTCGTTGACGATATAGTGTTATATGATTTGGTGACCGAATGTTGTTTGGAGTCCCGGATGAGATCATGGACATGACGAGGAGTCTCAAAATGGTCTATAGGTAAAGATTGATATATATGACGATGGTATTCGGACACCGGAAGTGTTTCGGAGTGCACCGGGTAGTCATCGGGTCACCGGAAGGGGTTCCGGACACCCCCGGTAAGTGTATGGGCTTAATGGGCCAAAGGAGAGGACAGACCAGCCCACTAGGGGGGTGGCGCGCCCCTCTCCTTGGCTGGCCAGCCCTAGGGGAAGGAAAGTGGAGGGGTGGCCCCTCCTGCTTCCTTCTTCCCGCACTTATATAAGGAAGGGGGGTGTCACTTGGGGAGGACCCCAAGTAGGTTTTGGCCTACTTGGGGGCGTCTCCTGGCTGCTCCCTCCTCCCCCACCTATATATATGTGGGAGGGGGGCGCCTAGCACAACACAACATTGTCTTAGCCATGTGCGGCGCCCCCTCCACCGTTTACACCCCCGGTCATATTTTTGTAGTGCTTAGGCGAAGCCCTGCAGAGATAGCTTCACCGTCACCACGCAGTCATGCTGCCGGAACTCATCCACTACTTTGCAGTCTTGCTAGATCAACAAGGCAAAGGACGTCATTGTCGTGGTTTTGTCACGACAAATGCCCTTGTGGAAGGACTTAGGTGTGAAGCCATCGCAACGTAGATTAGCTCGAAGGGGTTGAACATGACAAAGGAAACAAGGTTTACCCAGGTTCGGCCCCTCACAACGAGGTAAAAGCCTACTCCTGCTTTTGTTGACTATAGCTTGAATATCGATTACAAGGGAGCAGAATCACCTCACCTAGCTCTCGATCGATTGTTCCTTCAGTTAAACCGCCGCCGGGTCTCGCCTTTATATACACAGGACGAGGCCTGGGCTTACAGGACTCCAAGCCGGATCACACAACATGACCAACTCGGTTTCTAAGTCGCCTTGCCTTACTAGGCAAGTTACCATCTGGTGGCTCACACCTTCGGATCTTGGGCCCTCAATAGGCCATTATGAGTTACATTGTTGGCGACTCAAGAATGAAACCTTATGATGGGTTGCTTCGTAAGGGGCTGATTTGGATCCATATATTTCATGCTATGGTTAGATTTATCTTAATTCTTCTTTCGTAGTTGCGGATGCTTGCGAGAGGGGTTAATCATAAGTGGGAGGCTTGTCCAAGTAAGGACAACACCCAAGCACCGGTCCACCCACATATCAAATTATCAAAGTAACGAACGTGAATCATATGACACTACTGCAGGATGGTCCAAACGCGACAGTCGAATCAGAGACCCTTCGACGAAACTGTGTGTGATGCCATAATCGAAAACGGTGGGGTAAAAAACCCGTCAAAAAGGTGCAAAATGTTTGCGATGACGGATGCATCAAACACGGTTCCGATTTTAGTTGCGTGTGCGATGCAGGGCATACGGTTCAGTTCAATTAACTGTTTGTGATGAGGAGGAACAAAAGAAACGGGCAGTGATACGTCTCCGTTGTATCTACTTTTCCAAACACTTTTTCCCTTGTTTTGGACTCTAACTTGCATGATTTGAATGGAACTAACCCGGACTGACGCTGTTTTCAGCAGAATTGCCATGGTGTTATTTATGTGCAGAAACAAAATTTCTCGGAACGACCTGAAACTCCACGGAGATTATTTTTGGAAATAATAAAAAATATTGGCGAAAGAATCAAGGCCAGGGGACCCACACCCTTGCCACGAGGGTGGGGGGCGCGCCCCTGCCTCGTGGGCCCCCTGGAGCTCCACCGACCTCAACTCCAACTCCATATATTCGTGTTCGGGGAGAAAAAAATCAGAGAGAAAGATTCATCGTGTTTTACGACACGGAGGCGCTGCCAAGCCCTAAACTCTCTCGGGAGGGCTGATCTGGAGTTCGTTCGGGGCTCCGAAGAGGGGAATCCGTCACCATCATCATCATCAACCATCCTCCATCACCAATTTCATGATGCTCACCGCCGTGCGTGAGTAATTCCATCGTAGGCTTGCTGAACAGTGATGGGTTGGATGAGATTTATCATGTAATCGAGTTAGATTTGTTAGGGTTTGATCCCTAGTATCCACTATGTTCTGAGATTGATGTTGCTATGACTTTGCTATGCTTAATGCTTGTCACTAGGGCCCGAGTGCCATGATTTCAGTTCTGAACCTATTATGTTTTCATGAATATATGTGAGTTCCTGATCCTATCTTGCAAGTCTATAGTCACCTACTATGTGTTATGATCTGGCAACCCCGAAGTGACAATAATCGGGACCACTCCCGGTGATGACCGTAGTTTGAGGAGTCCATGTATTCACTATGTGTTACTGCTTTGGTCCGATACTCTATTAAAAGGAGGCCTTGATATCCCTTAGTTTCCGTTAGGACCCTGCTACCACGGGAGGGTAGGACAAAAGATGTCATGCAAGTTCTTTTCCATAAGCACGTATGACTATATTCGGAATACATGCCTACATTACATTGATGAATTGGAGCTAGTTCTGTGTCACCCTATGTTATGACTGTTACATGATGAATGAAAGAACATGCGGTGCCCCCATGTTTGGTTTTGGTAATTGATGACAATCTCTATGGACTAATGGTTGCCTTGAGTTATATTTGAAGGATTCGTCCATAGGCATTTCTTGAAGTCCATGTGTTGGTTTCAAGGAGTTTATCCAAAGATTGGTCATGTGAGAGTTGAGCTTATTGCAAGCATGTCTTGAAGAAGAAGATTGTGTGATCATTCATGTTTACCTTCAAGACATCATCCAAATGAAGAGAGTTGGAAAGAGTAATGTTGATCAAGACTAAGTCAAGAGTGAATCAAGTTAATCAACACACAAAGCGCACAAGATGTACCGAGGGATCAAGCGATCCCATGGTATGGTAAGCATTGTCAATTACGCTTTGTGTACTAACCCATGGTCTTCGTGAGAGTTCTTTGTGGGGTTAGGTTGCAGTGTGCAAGTTCAAGTGAAGCGGGCAAGTTCAAGTAAAACATCACGAAGAGATCAAATGCTTGAAGCCATTGTGGTGACAATGGACTTGTGAAGATGTGCGGAAGGGTGGCTCACGCATAGTGGAATATGGGGGAGCAATCAACTAGTCTTCATCGAGCCAACGCAATCAAGAAAGGTGGTCCATCTTGAGGGAGTCAAGATCGTCATCATATAGCTCAAGTGGACCATGTGCAAGGCAAAGGTTTGCTCTTGATAGGTGTTCTATTTTACCGGTCTCATGGTGGTAGTTGGGAGACCGGGTTATAGGATCGATTGTCGTAATATCAAGGGGGGCTCTCGATGAGTAGCTTGATCGTATCGTTCATAGAGAGCTCAAACCATTGCATCCTTGCATCATCTTTATTGGTTCTTGTTTGGTTCTTCTCCTTGTGAGATTTGGAGCTTATGGTCATTTTCATGACAAGCTCGAGTTCATCGAAAACGGAGTTCACATGCTTCTTCTATGATGTTTTCGATGTTGGAGGTTATGCCGGTTCTTCTCGGTTGGAGGTTTCACTCCTCTATTTGTTAGGCATACCTCCTCGCTGTTTTGATGCTACTCGTCGTCTTGTATCCAACAAGCTTGAGTTTGCTCAATTCGGAGCTCATATGAAGAAGTTTTGGCAGTTCTGTTTTTCTCCCAGCGGTAGTACCGCGGTGGCAGCGGTAGTACCGCTTGTAGCGTCATGCGGTAGTACCGCGGTGGCAGCGGTAGTACCGCTTGTAGCGTCAAGCGGTAGTACCGCTCCAGTACCGCTCTACTACCGCCTCGATTTTGGGTCTGCTCTTTTCGTGTCGGGTTCAGCGGTAGTCGTGCGGCAGTAAGGCACGGTAGTTCTGCCTATAAGCGGTAGTACCGCTCCAGTCGAGCGGTAGTACCGCTGGGGTGAGCGGTAGTACCGCTTATAAGCGGTAGTACCGCCCCAAGGTTCATGTTTTGTTGCCCCGTTTCCCTGCTTCTTCCGCCCGAGCGGTAGTACCGCTCGTGGAGCGGTAGTACCGCTCGTGTGCGGGCTGAGCACATAACGGTTGGATTTTCCCCCTCCTATAAAAGGGGGTCTTCTTCCCCAATGAACCTTATCCTTTGAGCTCGTGTTCTTCCCCCATTGTTGACCTTCTTCGAGCTTGTTAACTCTCAATCCCTCCATGGATTCTTGCTAGTTTTTGAGGGAAAAGAGAGAGGAGATCTAGATCCACATTTCCACCAATCACTTTCTCCTCTATGTGAGGGGAACCCCTTGGATCTAGATCTTGGAGTTCTTGGTGTTCTCCTTCTTGTTCTTCCTCTCATGTTCCTCCCTAGCATTAGTTGCTTCGGTGGGATTTGAGAGAGAAGGACTTGGGCACTCCATGTGCCCTTGCCATTGCATTTGGTGCATCGGTTTGAGTTCTCCACGGTGATACGTGGAAGTTACAAGTTGAGAAGCTTATTACTCTTGGGTGCTTGGTACCCTTGAGCTTGTTCCTCTTGGGTGCTTGGGCGCCCTAGACGGTTGGTGGTGTTCGGAGCTCAATCATTGTGGTGTAAAGCTCCGGGCAAGCGTCGGGGTCTCCAATTAGGTTGTGGAGATCGCCCCGAGCAATTTGACGGGTTCCGGTGACCGCCCCCAAGGGTTGCCAAAGTGTACGGGTTCGGTGACCGCCCCCAAGGGTTGCCATTTGTACGGGTTCAGTGACCGCCCTCAAGGGTCCCTTAGTGGAATCACGGCATCTTGCATTGTGCGAGGGCGTGAGGAGATTACGGTGGCCCTAGTGGCTTCGTGGGGAGCATTGTGCCTCCACACCGCTCCAAACAGAGATTAGCATCCGCAAGGGTGTGAACTTCGGGATACATCGTCGTCTCCGCGTGCCTCGGTTATCTCTTACCCGAGCCCTTTACTTATGCACTTTACTTTGTGATAGCCATATTGTTTCTTGTCATATATCTTGCTATCACCTAAGTAGTTTTTCTTGCTTAGCATAAGTTGTTGGTGCACATAGGTGATCCTAGTTGTTGTAGGTTTTGTGCTTGACAAATTAACCGCTAGGTTTATCCCGCATTTGTTCAAGCCTCAACCGTAATTATTTTAAAGCGCCTATTCACCCGCCCCCCCTCTAGGCGACATTCACGATCTTTCAATGAACCACATCCGGCATAATTCTCCATCCCGATCCAATGCCTACGAGCTTTTCACATATTGCTCTTTGCTTATTTACTTTTCCGCTGCTACTGTTACAATCACTACAAAACCCAAAAATATTACTTTTGCTACCGTTACCGTTACTTCCATACTACTTTGCTACTAAGTACTTTGCTGCAGATATTAAGTTATCCAGGTGTGGTTGAATTGACAACTCAACTGCTAATACTTGAGAATATTCTTTGGCTCCACTTGTGTCGAATCAATAAATTTGGGTTGAATACTCTACCCTCGAAAACTGTTGCAATCCCCTATACTTGTGGGTTATCAAAACTATTTTCTGGCGCTGTTGCCGGGGAGATTCGCGCCAAGTCAAGTCAAGTCAAGACATACCAAGTACCCATCACAAACTCTTATCCCTCGCATTACATTATTTTCCATTTGCCTCTCGTTTTCCTCTCCCCCACTTCACCCTTGCCATTTTATTCACCCTCTCTTTTCCGTTTGCCTCTTTTCGCTCGCCTTTCCTTCGCCATGTCGGAACCAAAAAGAGTTGGGGGTTCTCTCCCGAGCTTGGACGATCCTTCTATTCTATCTAAACTCATAAATAAAGCTATGGAAAAACCTGCCGGAGTTGTCAATGAGAGTCTTAATAATTTTGATGAAGATGATTCCGGAATTTTTTTATTTACTTGATGAATCTTTGAAAGATGCTTGGGATAGGTTGTTAAGGATCCGGGCTAGCTATGTACCCCAATATCAAATTGAGGTTTACCTAAAAAGCTTTTATGTTGGGTTGCCCGCTTCGTTCAAACAAGTTTTAGATTCTATTTTTGAAGAGGGTTTTATTGAAGGGGACCCCATAGATGCCTATGAAAAGATGAAAACTATATTTGGGCACCCCATGAATAAGAAAGTTGAATCCACATCTCTTTTGCTCTCCTACCAAAATGAATCTATCAAAGAAATAAAAGCTAGCCTAGATGCAAAATTCCGCAACGTGCTTAATCTTTATTCTACCGTTAATAGCCACGTGCTTTATCAAAATAGAAAGATTAATTCCATAGATAACAAGTTTGCTCTTTTCTTCCCTAAAACCAAAGATGGCAATACCTAGATCTATCCTTGCTTTTATGCCTAGCTAGGGGCGTTGAACGATAGCGCTTGTTGGGAGGCAACCCAATTTTATTTTTAGTTTTTTGCTTTTTGCTTCTGTTTAGGAATAAATATTTGATCCAGCCTCTGGTTAGATTTGTTTTTATGTTTTATTTAGTGTTTGTGCCAAGTTAAACCTATAGGATCTTCTTGGATGATAGTTATTTGATCTTGCTGAAAATTCCAGAAACTTTCTGTTCACGAAAACAATTGTTAAAAATCACCAGAACGTGATAAAATACTGATTCCAATTGCTGATGATCAATAAACAAATTGTCTAGGTCATCCTATTTTGGTAGAGTTTTTGTAGTTCCAGAAGTTTGCGTTAGTTACAGATTACTACAGACTGTTCTGTTTTTGACAGATTCTGTTTTTGTGTGTTGTTTGCTTATTTTGATGAATCTATGGCTAATAAAATAGTTTATAAACCATAGAAAAGTTGGAATACAGTAGGTTTAACACCAATATAAATAAATAATGAGTTCATTACAGTACCTTGAAGTGGTGTTTTGTTTTCTTTTGCTAACGGAGCTCACGAGATTTTCTGCTAAGTTTTGTGTTGTGAAGTTTTCAAGTTTTGGGTAAAAGATTTGATGGATTATGGAACAAGGAGTGGCAAGAGCCTAAGCTTGGAGATGCCCATGGAACCCCAAGATAATCTAAGGACACCAAAAAGACAAAGCTTGGGGATGCCCCGGAAGGCATCCCCTCTTTCGTCTACTTCCATCGGTAACTTTACTTGGGGCTATATTTTTATTCACCACATGATATGTGTTTTGCTTGGAGCGTCTTGTATTATTTGAGTCTTTATTTGTTAGTTTGCCACAATCATCCTTGATGTACACACCTTTTGATAGATACACACTTGATTCGGAATCTATTAGAATACTCTATGTGCTTCACTTATATCTTTTGAGCTATATAGTTTTTGCTCTAGTGCTTCACTTATATCTTTTAGAGCACGGTGGTGGATTTGTTTTATAGAAAATATTGTTCTCTCATGCTTCACTTATATTATTTTGAGAGTCCTACAAAACAGCATGGTAATTTTCTTAAATTGAGAAATTAGTCCTAAAGCAATAGGCATCCAAGATTAGTAAAAATTATCTTATGAGTGTGTTGAATACTATGAGAAGTTTGATGCTTGATGATTGTTTTGAGATATAAAGATGGTGATATTAGAGTCATGCTAGTTGAGTAGTTGTGGATTTGAGGAATACTTGTGATAAAGTTTGTGATTCCCGTATCATGCACGTATGGTGAACCGTTATGTGATGAAGTCGGAGCATGATTTATTTATTGATTGTCTTCCTTACGAGTGGCGGTCGGGGACGAGCGATGGTCTTTTCCTACCAATCTATCCCCCTAGGAGCATGCGCGTAATACTTTGCTTTGATAACTTGTAGATTTTTGCAATAAATATATGAGTTCTTTATGACTAATGTTGAGTCCATGGATTATACGCTCTCTTCCTTCCACCATTGCTAGCCTCTCTAATACCGCGCACTTTTCGCCGGTATCATACACCCACCATATACCTTCCTCAAAACAGCCACCATACCTACCTATCATGGCATTTCCATAGCCATTCCGAGATATATTGCCATGCAACTTACCACCATTCCGTTTACTATGACACGCTCCATCATTGTCATATTGCTTCGCATGATCATGTAGTTGACATCGTATTAGTGGCAAAGCCACCGTTCATAATTCTTTCACACATGTCACTCTTGATTCATTGCATATCCCGGTACACCGCCGGAGGCATTCACATAGAGTCATATTTTGTTCTAAGTATTGAGTTGTAATTGTTGAGTTGTAAGTAAATAAAAGTGTGATGATCATCATTTTTAGAGCATTGTCCCAAGTGAGGGAAGGATGATGGAGACTATGATTCCCCCACAAGTCGGGATGAGACTCCGGACGAAAAAAAGGAGAAAAAAGAAGAGGCCATAAAAAAAGAGAAAAGGCCCAAATAAAAAAAATGAGAGAAAAAAGAGAGAAGGGACAATGCTACTATCCTTTTACCACACTTGTGCTTCAAAGTAGCACCATGATCTTCATGATAGAGAGTCTCTTATGTGATCACTTTCATATACTAGTGGGAATTTTTCATTACAGAACTTGGCTTGTATATTCCAATGATGGGCTTCCTCAAAATGCCCTAGGTCTTCGTGAGCAGCGAGTTGGATGCACACCCACTTAGTTTCTTTTGTTGAGCTTTCATATACTTATAGCTCTAGTGCATCCGTTGCATGGCAATCCCTACTCACTCACATTGATATCTATTAATGGGCATCTCCATAGCCCGTTGATACGCCTAGTTGATGTGAGACTATCTTCTCCCTTTTTTGTCTTCTCCACAACCACCATTCTATTCCACATATGGTGCTATGTCCATGGCTCACGCTCATGTATTGCGTGAAGATTGAAAAAGTTTGAGAACACCAAAAGTATGAAACAATTGCTTGGCTTGTCATCAGGGTTGTGCATGATTTAAATACTTTGTGTGGTGAAGATAGAGCATAGCCAGACTATATGATTTTGTAGGGATAACTTTCTTTGGCCATGTCATTTTGAGAAGACAAATTGCTTAGTTAGTATGCTTGAAGTATTATTATTTTTATGTCAATATTAAGCTTTTGTCTTGAATCTTTCGGATCTGCATATTCATACCACAATTAAGAGAATTACATTGAAAATTATGCTAAGTAGCATTCCACATCAAAAATTCTGTTTTTATCATTTACCTACTCGAGGACGAGCAGGAATTAAGCTTGGGGATGCTTGATACGTCTCCAACGTATCTATAATTTTTGATTATTCCATGCTATATTATATTCTGTTCTGGATGTTAATGGGCTTTATTATACACTTTCATATTATTTTTGGGACTAACCTATTAACCGGAGGCCCAGCCCAGAATTGTTGTTTTTTTGCCTATTTCAGTGTTTCGCAGA
The DNA here is from genome assembly GCF_002575655.3 of Aegilops tauschii subsp. strangulata. Taxonomy (NCBI): domain Eukaryota; kingdom Viridiplantae; phylum Streptophyta; class Magnoliopsida; order Poales; family Poaceae; genus Aegilops; species Aegilops tauschii. The sequence continues at coordinate 393,044,356 of NC_053041.3, read as the reverse complement.
AAAAGAATATCAAACGGAGTCCAAACGGAATGAAACCTTCGGGGACGTGATTTTTGGAACAAACGTGATCCAGAGGACTTGGACCCTACGTCAAGAAAGCAATCAGGAGAGCACGACGCAGGGGGGCGCGCCCTCCACCCTCGTGGGGCCCATGTTGCTCCACCGACGTACTTCTTCCTCCTATATATACCTACGTACCCCCAAACTACCAGATACGGAACCAAAAACCTAATTCCACCGCCGCAACCTTCTGTACCCGTGAGATCCCATCTTGGGGCCTTTTCCGGCGCTCCGCCGGAGGGAGCATTGATCACAGAGGGCTTCTACATCAACACCATAGCCTCTCCGATGATGTGTGAGTAGTTTACCTCAGACCTTCGCGTCCATAGTTATTAGCTAGATGGCTTCTTCTCTCTCTTTGGATCTCAATACAAAGTTCTCCACGATTCTCGTGGAGATCTATTTGATGTAATCTTCTTTTACGGTGTGTTTGTTGAGACCGATGAATTGTGGGTTTATGATCAAGTTTATCTATGAACAATATTTGAATCTTCTCTGAATTCTTTTATGTAGGATTGGTTATCTTTGCAAGTCTCTTCGAATTATCAGTTTGGTTTGGCCTACTAGATTGATCTTTCTTGCAATGGGAGAAGTGCTTAGCTTTGGGTTCAATCTTGCGGTGTCCTTTCCCAGTGACAGCAGGGGCAGCAAGGCATGTATTGTATTGTTGCCATCGAGGATAACAAGATGGGGTTTATATCATATTGCATGAGTTTATCCCTCTACATCGTGTCATCTTGCTTAAAGCGTTACTCTGTTCTTTTGAACTTAATACTCTAGATGCATGCTGGATAGCGGTTGATGTGTGGAGTAATAGTAGTAGATGCAGGCAGGAGTCGGTCTACTTGTCACAGACGTGATGCCTATATACATGATCATACCTAGATATTCTCATAACTATGCTCAATTCTATCAATTGCTCAACAGTAATTTGTTCACCCACCGTAATACTTATGCTCTCGAGAAAAGCCACTAGTGAAACCTATGGCCCCCGGGTCTATTTTCCATCATATTAATCTTCCATCACTTAGTTATTTCTTTTGCCTTTTATTTTACTTTGCATCTTTATTATAAAAATACCAAAAATATTATCTTATCATATCTATCAGATCTCACTCTCGTAAGTGACCGTTGAGAGATTGACAACCCCTTTATCGCGTTGGTTGCGAGGTTCTTATTTGTTTGTGTAGGTGCGAGGGACTCGTGCGTGATCTCCTACTGGATTGATACCTTGGTTCTTAAAAACTGAGGGAAATACTTACGCTACTTACTGCATCACCCTTTCCACTTCAAGGGAAAACCAACGCAGTGCTCAAGAGGTAGCAAGAAGGATTTCTGGCGCCGTTGCCGGGGAGCATAGCTCTATTCTTTGAGTCACTTGGGATTTATATCTGCTAGTCACTATGAAGAACTTGAAAGATGCGAAAACAAAAATTTATCCCTCAACTACGAGGGGAGGTAAGGAAATTGTTACTAATAAAAGAAAGATACCGGAAGCTGAAATTTCCACCATGCTTGCTAATTATACTTTTAAGGGTGGAATACCAAAGAAACTTGGAGATCCAGGAGTACCCACTATACCATGCTCCATTAAAAGAAATTATGTTAGAACTGCTTTATGTGATCTTGGAGCCGGTGTTAGTGTTATGCCTCTCTCTTTATATCATAGACTTGATTTTAATAAGTTGACACCTACTAAAATATCTTTGCAAATGGCTGATAAATCAACTGCTATACCTATCGGTATTTGTGAGGATGTGCCTGTTGTGGTTGCAAACATTACTATTTTAACGGACTTTGTTATTCTTGATATTCCCGAGGACGATAGTGTGTCTATTATTCTTGGAAGACCTTTTTTGAATACTGCAGGGGCTGTTATTGATTGCAACAAAGGCAATGTCACTTTTCATGTTAATGGCAATGAGCATACGGTACACTTTCCGAGGAAACAACCTCAAGTTCATAGTATCAACTCTATTGGAAAAATTCCATCGATTATTTTTGGAGGTTTTGAATTTCCTCTTCCTACTGTCAAGAAGAAATATGATATTCTTATTATTGGGGATGTGCATATCCGCGTTGAGGTAACATAGTGTTATTCGAAATTTCTCCGGTTCCATGTTATTCGGAATGAGTTTGTTAATAAGACTTGATCAACCTTGTTAGTGGATTCCTTTTGATGAGCATGAGATGGATGAAGTTAGAAGGCACGACCTTCTGTACCTTTCTTTTATTTTCTGTTATTTAGTTGAAATAAAGCAAAAATAGTATTTTCCTATTTGTTTTGATTTATCCGTGCAATATAAAAATACCCCAAAAATAAAAGTTCTCCAACTGCCCGCCCTGCCAATTTAATATGATTTTTTTCTAGAATATTTGAGAATATCTGGCACTGAGAACACAGCAGGGGGAGCAAGCACCTGGCCACGAGGGTCCAGGGCGGGCCCCCTGCCTCGTGGGCCCACAGTGGCTCCCCTCCACTTATTCCTGCACCCACACACTCCTTCTTCCTCCCAAAAAAATCACCATCCAGCTCAAGCACGAGTTCTAGCTCATTTTGCTGCGATTTTCGATCTCCTTGCTCAAAGCACCTCTCACAAAACTGCTTTGGGGGATTGTTCCTTGGTATGTGACTCCTCCATTGGTCCAATTAGTTTTTGTTCTAGTGCTTTATTCATTGCAAATTTGTGCTGCCTAGGTGACCATGTTCTTGAGCTTGCATGTCAAATTTATATGGTTCCAAGTAGTTCTAATGCATGATATAGTCTCTAGGCACTTGTAGGAGTAGTTGCTATCAATTTTGTTGAGCTTGGTTCACTTTTATTTGAAGTTACTAAAAATTTCAGAAATTTTCCAGAGGAAGAAATATGTTTAGGAAAATGTACCAAGGTGGTCCTTCAAGGAAGCGAGGACGCAGGCTTGCAATGCGTGATGCTGATGATGAACCACCAAGGGACGCTCCAGTGCGGGCTTGTGAATGGCCTTCAGAGGACTTCATGGATCAAGAAGGAATCAAGGAAGAATTTAACGCATATTTGCGTAATGCTAATCTTGTGAGCTTCGAGGCAGATAAGTGCCGTCAGTACCACTATCTCACTAGTTCCTTTGTGAGGAGGTTTGAATGTTCATCTTCACGCAATTCTCAAACTGTCATGTTTGATCTTTATGAAAATTCTTATACTATGGACTTAGAGGATTTTACCACTGCTTGCAAACTTCCACAATGGGGTAGTACTAGTGAGCCTCGCAAATATGAGTTTAGAGATTTTCTTGCTAGTATAACTGTGGGTGAATCTAGAGACATAACACAAGCTACCATAGGGAGCATTCACTTTCCTGCTATACATTATTTTGCTCTCTTCATAGGTAGGTGCATAAATGGTAAGGATGAAGCATGTCACATATGTGTCCCTGATCTCAGTGTTCTCAGGAGTGCTGTATTAGGAGATAAACATTATAATTTGGGAGCCATTGTTGCACGTAGGTTGCATAATAATAGATTTAATGGAGATTTCTTTGGTGGAATTTATGCAACCCGTTTAGCTAATTTTCTTGGTGTAACCATACGTGAGGATGATATTGAGTTGCCTCCTGCTTATTTGGATTATGAGGTTGTGGTTCGTCATCATTTTGTTGAGAGGAACAATCAGTTCCTCCAGTACCGACTAATCTTTGACAAACGACGCACCTATCACGTCGCTCTCCCTGCTTCTACTTTCTTTGACTTTCAGGCAAAAGGGAGATATTTTATAACCAGAGAGGAGGCGGAAGAGTATAAGAGGAGGGCTGAGATAGCTCGCCTCCATGCTGCAGCCCACGATGCAATGACTGCTGCATCACAGTACGACCCCAGTTACAACTATGGATGTCCGCCAGGCCAGCCATGGCAATAGACCAACTTAGGCCAAAAGCCTAAGCTTGGGGGAGTACGTATTTCTCACCGACATTATATTCATGTTCACACACTCATTGCTAGATGTCGGTGCTCATACTCTTTCACTGTAATATCCATGCTAGTTTATTTTCCATTTTTCTTGCTTTCTTCTTGTGTGTTTGATAAACCTTAAGAAAACTAAAAAAATTAGTAGTAGCTTTTAGCTAGCTTACTTTCCATGCTTGTAGTAATAATTAAAAAACCCAAAAAGATTTCTTGTTCTTCTTTTGCTTGTTGGGAGCTTTCCCGTGTAAATAGTTTTATTTTTTTCTTTTCTCTGGGGGTCGATAGGAGAAGACCATGATGAAAATGTTGAAGTGGCTCTCATATGCATTATTGTTGATTTAACGAAGAGCCCATATTACCTTGTCTTCTCCTGTTTATTGAATGCCTGCAGATTCCAGCTTAGTCCAATGCACGTGCACTATTATTATTATTCACAACGTTCGGTCGTGCAAGTGAAAGGCAATTATGACGATATATGATGAATTGATTGAGATGAGAAAAGCTGGTATGAACTCGACCTCTCTTGTTTTTGTAAATATGATTAGTTCATCGTTCCTAATTCAGCCTATTATGAATAAACATGCTTGCAATGACAATTAGAGATTATAGTTACTTATGCCATGCTTAATTAGCTAGGAGCTTATAATGGTTTACCTTGCGTGCCAACATGCTATTAAAATGGTTGTGATGTGGTATGATGGGGTGGTATCCTCCTTTGAATGATTTAACTGGCTTGACTTGGCACATGTTCACACATGTAGTTGAAACAAAATCAACATAGCCTTCATGATATTTATGTTCATGGTGGATTATATCCTACTCATGCTTGCACTCAATGTTTATTAATTTTAATGCATGTTCATGACTGTTGTCGCTCTCTAGTTGGTCGCTTCCCAGTCTTTTGCTAGCCTTCACTTGTACTAAGCGGGAATACTGCTTGTGCATCCAATCCCTTAAACCCCAAAGTTATGCCATATGAGTCCACCATACCTTCCTATATGCGGTATCTACCCGCCGTTCCAAGTAAATTTGTATGTGCCAAACTCTAAACCTTCAAATGAAATTCTGATTTGTATGCTCGAATAACTCATGTATCAACTAGGGCTGTCCATATCTTCCATTCTCAAGAGGAGTGGACTCCGCTCCTCACTCACGAGAAAATGGCTGGTCACCGGGATGCCCAGTCCCATGCTTTATGCAAATCAAATCAAAATAATTGCAAACAAAACTCCCCCGGGACTGTTGTTAGTTGGAGGCACTCGTTGTTTCGAGCAAGCCATGGATTGATGCTTGTTGGTGGAGGGGGAGTATAAACTTTACCATTCTGTTTGGGAACCGCCTATAATGTGTGTAGCATGGAAGATATCACCATCTCTTGGTTGTTATGTTGACAATGAAAGTATGCCGCTCAAAATATTATTTATACTCTGCTTTAAAACCGAGCTCTGGCACCTCTACAAATCCCTGCTTCCCTCTGCGAAGGGCCTATCTATTTAATTTTATGTTGAGTCATCACCCTCTTATTAAAAAGCACCATCTAGAGAGCACCGCTGTCATTTGCATCCATTACTGTTAATTTATATTGGGTATGACTATGATTGGATCTCTTTTACCATGAATTACAATGTTTAGTCAGTCATTGATCTTTAAAGGTGCTCTACATTTATGTTTTGCGGTCTCAGAAAGGGCTAGTGAGATACCATCTTGTTATATCATATCATGATTGTTTTGAGAAAGTGTTGTCATCCAAGATTTATTATTATTGCTCGCTAGTTGATTATGCCATTGATATGAGTAAACATGAGACCTAAGAGTTATTGTGAATATGGTTAGTTCATAATCTTTACTGAAAAATTGAATGCTGGCTTTACATATTTACAACAACAAGAGCAAATAGAGTTTGTAAAAGTTTTTCTTTATCACTTTCAATTTGTCAACTGAATTGCTTGAGGACAAGCAAAGGTTTAAGCTTGGGGGAGTTGATACGTCTCCGTCGTATCTACTTTTCCAAACACTTTTGCCCTTGTTTTGGACTCTAACTTGCATGATTTGAATGGAACTAACCCGGACTGACGCTGTTTTCAACAGAATTGCCATGGTGTTATTTATGTGCAGAAACAAAAGTTCTCGGAATGACCTGAAACTCCACGGAGATTATTTTTGGAAATAATAAAAAATACTGGCGAAAGAATCAAGGCCAAGGGGCCCACACCCTTGCCACGAGGGTGGGGGCACGCCCCCTGCCTCGTGGCCCCCCTGGAGCTCCACCGACCTCAACTCCAACTCCATATATTCGTGTTCGGGGAGAAAAAAATCAAAGAGAAAGATTCATCGCGTTTTACGATACGGAGCCACCGCCAAGCCCTAAACTCTCTCGGGAGGGCTGATCTGGAGTCCGTTTGGGGCTCCGGAGAGCGGAATCCATCGCCATCGTCATCATCAACCATCCTCCATCACCAATTTCATGATGCTCACTGCCGTGCGTGAGTAATTCCATCGTAGGCTTGCTGGACGGTGATGGGTTGGATGAGATTTATCATCTAATCAAGTTAGATTTGTTAGGGTTTGATCCCTAGTATCCACTATGTTCTGAGATTGATGTTGCTATGACTTTGCTATGCTTAATGCTTGTCACTAGGGCCCGAGTGCCATGATTTCAGATCTGAACCTATTATGTTTTCATGAATATATGTGAGTTCTTGATCCTATCTTGCAAGTCTATAGTCACCTACTATGTGTTATGATCCGGCAACCCCGAAGTGACAATAATCGGGACCACTCCCGGTGATGACCGTAGTTTGAGGAGTCCATGTATTCACTATGTGTTAATGCTTTGGTCCGGTACTCTATTAAAAGGAGGCCTTGATATCCCTTAGTTTCCGTTAGGACTCCTCTGCCACGGGAGGGTAGGACAAAAGATGTCATGCAAGTTCTTTTCCATAAGCATGTATGACTATATTCGGAATACATGCCTACATTACATTGATGAATTGGAGCTAGTTCTGTGTCACCCTATGTTATGACTGTTACATGATGAACCACATCCGGCATAATTCTCCATCACCGATCCAATGCCTACGAGCTTTTCACATATTGCTCTTTGCTTATTTGCTTTTCCGCTGCTACTGTTACAATCACTACAAAACCCAAAAATATTACTTTTTCTACCGTTACCGTTACTTCCATACTACTTTGCTACTAAATACTTTGCTGCAGATATTAAGTTATCCAGGTGTGGTTGAATTGACAACTCAACTGCTAGGCAGCCAGATGAAGGTGTGTGTGATATACAGCATACGGTTCACTAGGATGAACTGTGTGTGATTAGGCAACACAATGGAAACGGTTCAACTGAACAAGATGTGTGTGATACGCGGCAAACAGGTTCGTAATCAGAAATGTGTGCGAAGACCAATAATAACATAGACGCTTGCTGCTAATAAGCCGTGTGATTTGCTCTGTCTGCAGAAGAATAACATGTATATATATAACTGAATAAACATTCAATTACATAAGTGACTATACAGATCATTCGCACACACCTCAATAAACAATTGCATGCATTCTAAAGTAGGAGAAACGATCATCTAGTCATCTACATATTGTGACGCTCCCGCCACTGCTCTGTGGCTCGATCCCTCGTCTGGGGCAGGAAGAAGACACTTCCTGATGTCAACGATCCGCCTGTACATCTCGTAGCTTGTGTACGCATCCTTGGCCGCGTACTTGACATGTTGTTCATCCAGTCTCTCATGCCAGACACTGTGCCAGGCGTTCTTGTCCTTCTTGCTCTCATTCTTCATCTTCATGTAGTAGGAGTCAATGATGACTGAGGCGAGCTCAACTAGGGAGTTCAGTTTGTTTTTGTCGCTGCCCCAGACCTTGTAGTGGTGCTGGATGTTGACAAGATTCGGGCATTTCAAGCCTGAAACCTTGAGCGCTTTTAGATCGTTGGTGGTGTCCACCGTAGCAAAATTGTAGTCGGAGCTGTTGATAAACCTGGAGAAACGCTCGCACGGCCTTGTGGCCAGGTGGTAGTGGTAGATGAGGACGTCATGTCGCATGCACAACTGGGCAACGACAACCGTCTGATCGTGCCCGACACGACCGATGGTGTACTCAGGTCGAAGCCGACCACTTGGTACTTGTCCTCGGTAAGGAACTGCTCCATAGTTTGGATGGAGCTCTCCACTGAGACCGAATCGTTCGTGTACACCACCGAGAGGGCCTTCCCCCTCACGTGGGTGTCCACTACGTGATGCGTGGTGAACTGCCCGCCGTTGTGCTCGTCGGCCGCTAGGAGCGCCATTGGAGCCACTGGGAGCGCCATTGGAACCGCTGGATGTCCTTTCTGTATGTGTCATCGTGGATGTGCTTATTGTGTCGTGTGACGCGATAGATGAAGGTAAATGGCCGCAGGAATAAAAGGGGGTCGGGCGGCCTGGATTCTCGGTGCGTCCGCATGGCAGTTTTTGTAGCGGGTAACTGCATTGTCGCGCCGCGCCCGGCGCAACCGCATGCACACGAACATGCGTGATCATGCGCCGGCCCCAAACACCGGCAGCGCGCGTGGAGGGACGAGGGCAGAGCACCCGGCGGGACGCGAGAGCAGAGCGCGTGCGGCGGGACGCGAGCAGAGCGCGCCACGCCAACCTCAACCACAAGCAACCACACACATAGAGCAGTTGAACACGCAGGAAATGGTATAGAATTCTTGGAGAGTATAAAGGCCTATTTGAATAAGTGTTTTTCAATGAAGGACCTTGGAGAAGCTGCTTATATATTAGGCATCAAGATCTATAGAGATAGATCAAGACGCCTCATTGGTCTTTCACAGAGTACATACCTTGACAAGATATTGAAGAAGTTCAATATGGATCAGTCCAAGAAGGGGTTCTTGCCTGTATTGCAAGGTGTGCAGTTGAGCACGGCTCAATGCCCGACCATGGCAGAAGATAGAGAAAAGATGAGTGTCATCCCCTATGCCTCGGCCATAGGGTCTATTATGTATGCCATGCTGTGTACCAGACCTGATGTAAACCTTGCCGTAAGTTTGGTAGGAAGGTACCAAAGTAATCCCGGCATGGAACACTGGACAGCGGTCAAGAATATCCTGAAGTACCTGAATAGGACTAAGGATATGTTTCTCGTTTATGGAGGTGACGAAGAGCTCGTCGTAAAGGGTTACGTCGACGCTAGCTTCGACACAGATCTGGATGACTCGAAGTCACAGACCGGATACGTGTATATATTGAATGGAGGAGCAGTAAGCTGGTGCAGTTGCAAGCAAAGCGTCGTGGCGGGATCTACATGTGAAGCGGAGTACATGGCAGCCTCGGAGGCAGCACAGGAAGCAGTCTAGATGAAGGAGTTCATTACCGACCTAGGGGTGATTCCCAATGCGTCGGGCCCGATGACTCTCTTCTGTGACAACACTGGAGCCATTGCCCTTGCGAAGGAGCCCAGGTTTCACAGGAAGACCAGGCATATCAAGCGTCGCTTCAACTCCATTTGTGAAAGTGTTCAAAATGGCGACATAGATATTTGTAAAGTACATACGGATCTGAATGTAGCAGATCCGTTGACTAAACCTCTCCCTAGGGCAAAACATGATCAACACCAGGACGCAATGGGTGTTCGATTCATCACAATGTAACTAGATTATTGACTCTAGTGCAAGTGGGAGACTGTTGGAAATATGCCCTAGAGGCAATAATAAATAGTTATTATTATATTTCTTTGTTCATGATAATAGTCTATTATTCATGCTATAATTGTATTGTCCGGAAATCATAATACATGTGTGAATACATAGACCACAACGTGTCCCTAGTAAGCCTCTAATTGACTAGCTCGTTGATCAACAGATAGTCATGGTTTCCTGACTATGGACATTGGATGTCATTGATAACGGGATCACATCATTAGGAGAATGATGTGATGGACAAGACCCAATCCTAAGCATAGCATAAAAGATCGTGTAGTTTCGTTTGCTAGAGCTTTTCCAATGTCAAGTATCTTTTCCTTAGACCATGAGATCGTGCAACTCCCGGATACCGTAGGAGTGCTTTGGGTGTGCCAAACGTCACAACGTAACTGGGTGACTATAAAGGTGCACTACGGGTATCTCCGAAAGTGTCTGTTGGGTTGGCACGGATCGAGACTGGGATTTGTCACTCCGTGTGACGGAGAGGTATCTCTGGGCCCACTCGGTAATGCATCGTCATAATGAGCTCAATGTGACTAAGGCGTTAGTCACGGGATCATGCATTGCGGTACGAGTAAAGAGACTTGCCGGTAACGAGATTGAACAAGGTATTGGGATACCGACGATCGAATCTCGGGCAAGTAACATACCGATTGACAAAGGGAATTGCATACGGATTGATTGAATCCTCGACACCGTGGTTCATCCGATGAGATCATCGTGGAACATGTGGGAGCCAACATGGGTATCCAGATCCCGCTGTTGGTTATTGACCGGAGAGGCGTCTCGGTCATGTCTGCATGTCTCCCGAACCCGTAGGGTCTACACACTTAAGGTTCGGTGACGCTAGGGTTGTAGAGATATATGTATGCGGAAACCCGAAAGATGTTCGGAGTCCCGGATGAGATCCCGGACGTCACGAGAGGTTCCAGAATGGTCCGGAGGTGAAGAATTATATATAGGAAGTCAAGTTTCGGCCACCGGAAAGTTTCGGGGGTTACCGGTATTGTACCGGGACCACCGGAAGGGTCCCGAGGGTCCACCGGGTGGGGCCACCTATCCCGGAGGGCCCCGTGGGCTGAAAGTGGAAGGGAACCAGCCCTTAGTGGGCTGGGGAGCCCCCCTTGGGCCTCCCCCCATGCGCCTAGGGTTGGGAACCCTAGGGGGGAGCTTCCCCCTTGCCTTGGGGGGCAAGGCAACCCTTCCCCCTCTTTGGCCGCCGCCCCCCCTTGGAGATCCCATCTCCCTGGGCCGGCGCCCCCCAGGGGGCCTATATAAAGGGGGGGAGGGAGGGCAGCAACCTACAGCCTTGGGCGCCTCCCTCCTCTCCTGCAACACCTCTCTCTCTCTCGCAGAAGCTCGGCGAAGCCCTGCCGGAGAACCGCTACATCCACCACCACGCCGTCGTGCTGCTGGATCTCCATCAACCTCTCCTTCCCCCTTGCTGGATCAAGAAGGAGGAGACGTCGCTGCACCGTACGTGTGTTGAACGCGGAGGTGCCGTCCGTTCGGCACTCGATCATCGGTGATTTGGATCACGGCGAGTACGACTCCGTCATCCACGTTCATTGGAACGCTTCCGCTCGCGATCTACAAGGGTATGTAGATGCACTCCCTTCCCCTCGTTGCTAGTATACTCCATAGATGCATCTTGGTGAACGTAGGAAAATTTTAAAATTATGCTACGATTCCCAACAAAGGGGCCCCTCCCCCCTTCTCTTCCGGTGGCGCCGGCACGCTGCCGTGGCCACCATCATCATCACCACGATCTTCACCAACACCTCCACCATCTTCACCAACATCTCCATCACCTTCCCCACTCTATCTATAGCGGTCCACTCTCCCGCAACCCGCTGTACCCTCTACTTGAACATGGTGCTTTATGCTTCATATTATTATCCAATGATGTGTTGCCATCCTATGACGTCTGAGTAGATTTTCGTTGTCCTATCGGTGGTTGATGAATTGCTATGATTGATTTAATTTGCTTGTGGTTATGTTGCTGTCCTTTGGTGCCCATCATATGAGCGCACGCATGGACCACACCATAGGGTTAGTTGTATGTTGATAGGACTATGTATTGGAGGGCAAGAGTGACAGAAGCTTCAACCTAGCATAGAAATTGACGCATATGGGATTGAAGGGGGACCAATATATCTTAATGCTATGGTTGGGTTTTACCTTAATGAACGTTAGTAGTTGCGGATGCTTGCTAATAGTTCCAATCATAAGTGCATAGAATTCCAAGTCAGGGATGACATGCTAGCAGTGGCCTCTCCCACATAAAAACTTGCTATCGGTCTAGTAAAGTAGTCAATTGCTTAAGGGACAATTTCGCAACTCCTACCACCACTTTTCCACACTCGCTATACTAACTTTAGTTGTGTCGTTATCTAAACATCCCCTAGTTTTTATTCTCGTGCTCTTTATTACCTTTCCAAAAACACCTACAAAGTACTTCTAGTTTCATACTTGTTTCCAGTAAAGCGAACGTTAAGCATGCGTAGAGTTGTATCCGTGGTCGATAGAACTTGAGGGAATATTTGTTCTACCTTTAGCTCCTCGTTGGGTTTGACACTCTTACTTATCGAAGAACAAAAGGAGGAAGAGCGGATTGATCACCCGTGCCCACCTTCTAATGAGAGTAACTCTTCAACTCATACATTGTTTAATTTCCCTTCGTGCTTACCGAAGGATGATTGTTATGATGATTATTATGATCCCGTTGATTCTCTTGAAATATCCCTTTTTGATGATGCTTGCTATGCTTGTGGCCAAGATGCCAATATGAATTATTCTTATGGAGATGAACTTGCTATAGTTCCTTATGTTAAACATTAAATTGTTGCTATTGCACCCACGCATGATAGTCCTATTATCTTTTTGAATTCTCCAAACTACACTATATCGGGGAAGTTTGTGCTTATTAAGGATTATATTGATGGGTTGCCTTTTACCGTTGCACATGATGATTTTGATAGATATAATATGCATGTGCTTGCTGCTCCTACTTGCAATTATCATGAGAGAGGAACTATATCTCCACCTCTCTATGTTTCCCACACGATAAAATTGCAAGAAACTGTTTATACTATGCATTGGCCTTTACTATGTGTGCATGAATTGTTCTTTTATGACATGCCGATGCATAGGAAGAGAGTTAGACTTTGTTGTTGCATGATATATGTTGCCTTGTGCTCACTACTAAATTACAAATCATTGTTAATTAAAATTGGCTTTGATATACCTTGGGATCCGGGTGGATCCATTACTTGAGCACTATATGCCTAGCTTAATGGCTTTAAAGAAAGCGCTGCCAGGGAGACAACCCTGAAGTTTTAGAGAGTCATTTATTTCTGTTGAGTGCTTTCATATAGTTTAAAAACAACAAAAATAAAGAGGGGAACCCAAAACTTTTCAGCAAAAATAATTATCCCCTTGTACAATTCCATTGTATTATAAAAATAATGTGCCAAGGTTTGCCTTTAGGATGTTTACAATGCTTGTTGGTTTGTGCGGTGCAGGACATAAACTTTGGCTGTAGTGCGCGACTTTTAGTTTTTTACTGGAACGTCAAATGGTTCTGATTATTTTTGCACTGTCTTTCTATACAAATTTTTTATTTTTCCTAATGTTGGCAGAATTTTTCAAGTATCAGAAGTATGGTGAATGTTCAGATTATTACAGACTGTTCTGTTTTAGACAGATTCTGTTTTTGAGGCATAGTTAGCTTGTTTTGCGGAAAACTAACAATTTATATCAGTGGATTAAGCCATGAAAAAGTTATATTACAGTAGACACAATGCAAAAACAAAATATGAATTGGTTTGCAACAGTACTTAGAGTAGTGATTTGCTTTATTATACTAACGGATCTTACCGATTTTTCTGTTGAAGTTTTGTGTGGATGAAGTGTTCGATGATCGAGAAGGTCTCGATGTGAGAAGAAGGAAGAGAGGCAAGAGCTCAAGCTTGGGGATGCCCGAGGTACCCCAAGTAAATATTCAAGGAGACTCAAGCGTCTAAGCTTGGGGATGCCCTGGAAGGCATCCCCTCTTTCTTCAACAAGTATCGGTATGTTTTCGGATTCGTTTCGTTCATGCGATATGTACAATCTTGGAGCGTCTTTTGCTTTAGTTTTCATTTTTTTTATGCACCATGCTGGTATGATATAGTCATTGGTTGATTTATAGAATGCTCTTTGTACTTCACTTAAATCTTTTGAGTATGGCTTTATAGAATGATTCATGTGCTTCACTTATATCATTTGAAGTTTGGATTGCCTGTTTCGCTTTACATAGACAACCGCCATTTGTAGAATGCTCTTTTGCTTCACTTATATTTGTTAGAGCGTGGGCATATCTTTTGTAGAAAGAATTAAACTCTCTTGCTTCACTTATATCTATTTAGAGAGATGACAAAAATTGGTCATTCACATGGTTAGTCATAAAATCCTACATAAAACTTGTAGATCACTTAATATGATATGTTTGATTCCTTGCAATAGTTTTGCGATATAAATATGGTGATATTAGAGTCATGCTAATGGGTAGTTGTGGATTGTAGAAATACTTGTGTTGAGGTTTGTGATTCCCGTAGCATGCACATATGGTGAACCGTTATGTAACGAAGTTGGAGCATGAGGTATTTATTGATTGTCTTCCTTATGAGTGGCGGTCGGGGACGAGCGATGGTATTTTCCTACCAATCTATCCCCCTAGGAGCATGCGCGTAGTACTTTGTTTCGATGACTAATAGATTTTTGCAATAAGTATGTGAGTTCTTTATGACTAATGTTGAGTCCATGGATTATACGCACTCTCACCCTTCCATCATTGCTAGCCTCTTCGGTACCGTGCATTGCCCTTTCTCACCTCGAGAGTTGGTGCAAACTTCGCCGGTGCATCCAAACCCCGTGATACGATACGCTCTATCACACATAAACCTCCTTATGTCTTCCTCAAAACAGGCACCATACCTACCTATCATGGCATTTCCATAGCCATTCCGAGATATATTGCTATGCAACTTCCATCATCATCATATACATGACTTGAGCATTTATTGTCATATTGCTTTGCATGATCGTAAGATAGCTAGCATGATGCTTTCATGGCTTGTCCGTTTTTTGATGTCATTGCTACGCTAGATCATTGCACATCCCGGTACACCGCCGGAGGCATTCATATAGAGTCATATCTTTGTTCTAGATATCAAGTTGTAATATTGAGTTGTAAGTAAATAGAAGTGTGATGATCATCATTATTAGAGCATTGCCCCAATGAGGAAAGGATGATGGAGACTATGATTCCCCACAAGTCGGGATGAGACTCCGGACGAAAAAAAAGAGAAAGGCCAAAAAAAAGAAGGCCCAAAAAAGAGAGAAAAAAACAAAAAAATGAGAGAAAAAGAGAGAAGGGGCAATGTTACTATCCTTTTTCCACACTTGTGCTTCAGAGTAGCACCATGTTCTTCATATAGAGAGTCTCTTGAGTTATCACTTTCATATACTAGTGGGAATTTTCATTATAGAACTTGGCTTGTATATTCCAACGATGGGCTTCCTCAAATGCCCTAGGTCTTCATGAGCAAGCAAGTTGGATGCACACCCACTTAGTTTTAGTTTGAGCTTTCATATACTTAAAGCTCTAGTGCATCCGTTGCATGGCAATCCCTACTCCTCACATTGACATCAATTGATGGGCATCTCCATAGCCCGTTGATTAGCCGCGTCGATGTGAGACTTTCTCCTTTTTTATCTTCTCCACACAACCTCCACCATCATATTCTATTCCACCTATAGTGCTATGTCCATGGCTCACGCTCGTGTATTGCGAGAAAGTTGAAAAGGTTTGAGAACGTCAAAAGTATGAAACAATTGCTTGGCTTGTCATCGGGGTTGTGCATGATGTGAATATTTTGTGTGGTGAAGATGGAGCATAGCCAGACTATATGATTTTGTAGGGATAACTTTCTTTGGCCATGTTATTTTGAAAAGACATGATTGCTTTATTAGTAGGCTTGAAGTATTACTGCTTTTATGTCAAATTATAGACTATTGCTTTGAATCACTCGTGTCTTAATATTCATGCCATGATTAGACATATGATCAAGATTATGCTAGGTAGCATTCCACATCAAAAATTATCTTTTCTATCATTTACCTACTCGAGGACGAGCAGGAATTAAGCTTGGGGATGCTGATACGTCTCCGTCGTATCTATAATTTTTGTTTGTTCCATGCCAATATTCTACAACTTTCATATACTTTTGGCAACTTTTTATATTATTTTTGGAACTAACATATTGATCCAGTGCCCAGTGCCAGTTCCTGTCTGTTGCATGTTTTATGTTTTGCAGAATATCCATATCAAACAGAATCCAAACGGGATAAAAACGGACGGAGCTTATTTTTGGAATATTTAGAAAATTCCAGAAGAAAAATCCACGCGAGACGGTGCCCGAGGTGGCCACGAGGCAGGGGCGCGCCCCTGACCCTCATGGGCCACCCGTACGGCAGTTGATGCCCTTCTTCGGCCGCAAGAAAGCTAATTTTTGGTAAAAAATCACGGCGAAGGTTTCAGTCCAATCTGAGTTACGGATCTCCATATATATACGAAACGGTGAAAGGGCAGCAGAGGAGAACGCAGAAACAGAGAGAAAGACAGAGACAGATCCAATCTCGGAGGGGCTCTTGCCCCTCCCACGCAATGGAGGCCAAGGACCAGAGGAGACACCCTTCTCCCATCTAGGGAGGAGGTCAAGGAAGAAGAAGACGAAGGGGCCCCCTCTCCCCTTCTCTTCCGGTGGCGCCGGCACGCTGCCGTGGCCACCATCATCATCACCGCGATCTTCACCAACACCTCTGCCATCTTCACCAACATCTCCATCACCTTCCCCCCTCTATCTACAGTGGTCCACTCTCCCGCAACCCGCTGTACCCTCTACTTGAACATGGTGCTTTATGCTTCATATTATTATCCAATGATGTGTTGCCATCCTATGATGTCTGAGTAGATTTTCGTTGTCCTATCGGTGGTTGATGAATTGCTACGATTGATTTAATTTGCTTGTGGTTATGTTGCTGTCCTTTGGTGCCCATCATATGAGCGCACGCGTGGATCACACCATAGGGTTAGTTGTATGTTGATAGGACTATGTATTGGAGGGCAAGAGTGACAGAAGCTTCAACCTAGCATAGAAATTGACGCATATGGGATTGAAGGGGGACCAATATATCTTAATGCTATGGTTGGATTTTACCTTAATGAACGTTAGTAGTTGCGGATGCTTGCTAATAGTTCCAATCATAAGTGCATAGAATTCCAAGTCAGGGATGACATGCTAGCAGTGGCCTCTCCCACATAAAAACTTGCTATCGGTCTAGTAAAGTAGTCAATTGCTTAAGGGACAATTTCGCAACTCCTACCACCACTTTTCCACACTCGCTATACTAACTTTAGTTGTGTCTTTATCTAAACAGCCCCTAGTTTTTATTCTCGTGCTTTTATTACCTTTCCAAAAACACCTACAAAGTACTTCTAGTTTCATACTTGTTTCCGGTAAAGCGAACGTTAAGCGTGCGTAGAGTTGTATCGGTGGTCGATAGAACTTGAGGGAATATTTGTTCTACCTTTAGCTCCTCGTTGTGTTTGACACTCTTACTTATAGAAAGAGGCTACAATTGATCCCCTATACTTGTGGGTTATCAATGTGTATGTGGCCTTTCGTCCTCCTCTCGCACGTCTTGTCACCCCGCTGCCGCAGACGGCTTACAGCGCAAGCTTGCACAACACGTGGGGGCGTTCTTTTGGTCAAATGATGGCGCCAATGAATCATCGGTGAGCCCATTTCCATGCAACCTCGTAGGTTCCCGCGCAAGCTTCCTGCCCGACTCGGTGAAATCCCCCAAAATCCCAATGCTTACCGGCCTGCTATTTAAACCCTCACGGCCGCCGAGTCCTGCGTCGCATTTTCCCCTCCCTCCCTGTAGCTTATCTCGTCTGCTTCTCCCACAATCGCCAATGGCACCGGTCCGCCGTCGTCGCTCAGCCACTCCGCCATCATCAGAGGACAGATCCAGCTGGGAGGCTACACCGCGGCGGTGACGCAGTCCCCGGCGTAGTTTAGTGTGAGTGGCGTCCCTGTTGGGTGTGCGCGGAACACCCACCACACGCTCTGCCGCTGCTGCCCGTCGGCAGCTGTTGCCGGCCGCCGTTGCCGCCACACCACCGTAGAAAGCCAGGGCCATCGCCCGCTCCGCTGCCGCGGCCCGAAGGCGGGAGGTGGCCGTCGTGGCCGCCACCCCACTGCCGGCCACCGTGGCCATCACCCACTCCGCCACCGCGACCCGAAGGCGGGAGGTGGTGGTCGTGGCCGCCACCCCATCGTCGGCCGCCGTGGCCGCCAGCCCACCGTCGACCGCCGGGGTCATCACCCGCTCCGCCACCGCCGCCCAAAGGCGGGAGGCGGAGGTGGATGCACGCACGTGCGTCAACGACCTTGCGCGCTACACCGAGTTCCCGCGGGAGGAGGAGGAGCGCCTTGTCGAGCCCGCAAAGAGGCTTACCGCCGCCATGGCCGCGGCACACGCCGCCTCAGAGGCGAGGAATCAGGAGATCTATGAGGAGAACCACCGCTTCGAGAGGGGTCGTCTGGAGCCGCAGTGGGCGTTCGAGGTGAGCGCCGCTGAAGGTGCAGCAGCGGCAGGCACCGTATTGCAGGTGTCCAGCTCGTCGGTAGGCTCCTCCTCCTCTGCCTCTTACTGAGCTCGCTTGACAGAGGAGAGGCTGCCGGAAGTAGTACAAAGCCCCTCCATAGTAGTAGTACTTACGGGCTATTTAGTTCTGTTCATCTGACTATAGATGTGGTGGAACTATACAACGTACTTAAAATTAGCTAGTATATAAAGTAGAACTAGGTATTTCAGTACGTGGTTGGCAACAATTGGTGAAAAGTTTGGGCGGTTCAGCTGTCGTGTTGAACTGTTTTTCTATAAAGAACGACTGCTTAATCTATGAATGAAATCTATGCTTAATTACTAAATTTTAGTTGCAAAAGTTAGATACTGCTAGTGATTTTTAGCTTCATATTTTGACAAACCGCATTGTTACAAGGTTGACAAATGGCAATGTTACTAGATCAACAAATGTCAATCTTTCCAGTTTGACAGATGGCAACATACCCAATATGACAGATGCAAATCTTACCAAATTGTTTGTAAGTGGTTGCACACGGATCATCCAAAAGAACCGTTTGCATTGAAGAGATGCACAAATCCTGCTCTCACTTTGCATACGGGTGTTCTATCTAAAACGTTTGCGATCAAGAGTTGGACAAATCCTGCTCGGCACATTTTTCCTTGGCTTCCTAGGGAAGTTGTCGGTTTGCATACGGGTGTTCTAACTAAAACGTTTGCGATGAGTGTTTTATATTTAAAAACCATTGACGCTTTTTTCAAAAGAAAATCGTTTGATAAGTCTGTAGATTAAGAGAGAAAAATGCAAGTTAGCTCAAACCATATCTTACATTCAGTCATACGATGAATTTATATTCATATGATCGAGATACAGTATTAAACCCAAGAAAAAAACTATTTCTGGCGGCGGCGGAGGCGGCGTGCCACGCCGTCGTTGTTGTTGTCGTCCTCCGGGACGCCGTTGTTGAAGTCTTCAATGCAGCACAGAATGTTCTTCACTTGTAAATCAAACATCATGTCATCGCGCGAACGACGGGCGGGGCGCGAGAGGACGGTAGATGGTGGCACTGAGAGGTAGCGGTCAACGGCGGTGTCCCATGCCGCTGAGGGGGCGCGCGCTCGGGCATGGGCGCGGTGGGTGCAGCCAAACACACGGGGACCGGCGCCGCGGTGGGTGGAGGGGCGCGCACGGGCACGGGCGCTGGCGCTGGCATGTACACGAGCTCGCGCGGGTCCGCGGAGACCTCGCTGACGCCCGCAGCTTCCAGCTCTGTGATAGTGCTCGGCGACCAGCCCGTCAATGCTACGTTGATGGTCGCTGGCGCGAGCGCGGGGATGGGAGCTGGGACGGGAGCGGGGGCAGCAACCGCCGCGGCCAGCTCGTTCTGGGCCATGTCCATGAGGCCCCATTCCTCCTTATTTTCTATCTCCTCCGGCTCGGAGTCGACTTCACCAAACTTAAAGACTAGTGGCAGATGATCCTTCTGCGCCATGGCGTTGGTGGAGGTCTGCGGGAGGGAGGGGAATAGGAGGCGAACAGTAAGGCCGCCCATATTAAGTAGCGGCTCGGGCGCCATTAATGGAGAGGAAGGCGGGCGGCCATGGAAGTCAAAGGGCTCGCTTCCCAGTGAGCCTGCGCAGCATATAGCTCGCACGCTTCCCGATGAGCCTGCGCATTGGAGGACAGCTTGCACGCCTATCGGTCTGCCTGCGCACCGGACTGAGCTTGCACGCCTCCCTTTCAGTCAAGCAGATGTCAGCACGGCACCTCCTATAGCCATTAAAACGAAGACACGTGGCGTCAAGTGAATGACTAACATAACGCACACGATTTGAATTATACAAACATTTGCAATGTTAGAGTGGCAGCAATTTGTTTCAAAATGCCTTTGTTGGCTATTATTCGAGTGTGCCTTCTCTCAAAATGGACACGAAAAATACCATAGCATGTCGGGTGCCATTCCATGATAGCATGCCAAGTTTCATGAATTTCAGACGAGTTTTGGATTTGCTAGAATTTAGAAACAAAGTATCTCAACGTTTTGCCGACAATCAACGGTGCCCTGGTGTTTGAAATTCATTCCCATTTCTTGCATGGGACCTAAGAATGCACCCAAGGACAAAGCTTTGATTTTTCAACCAATTTATATGCATTGGAGCATGTGCATGTAGTTCAAATTTGAATTATGCACATAAAATGCCTAGAAAACCCAGTTAATGTATAAAAATGTCCAAACGAACCCCAAAAAATTCCAAAATTTAACACAACACTCCTGTTGTTCTATGTTGACACTAGAAATATTTTGAAAGCAATAAGAGGCAGCGGATATCGTTTCATACCCAAAGGTGGCACGTTCCCTACCGAAACCATCAGGCTTGTTGTGAGAAGCTCTAGTTTGTGAGAAACTTATACCCAAACATGCCCCAAATGGGACAAAAAATTTACCACGGCATGTTGATGCCGCTCCATGATAGCATACCAAGTTTAATGAATTTCAGACGACTTTTGGATTTACTCGAATTTAAAACCAGGTATCTCAATGTTTGCGACCGAGTAACGGTGGCAGGGTG
The DNA here is from genome assembly GCF_002575655.3 of Aegilops tauschii subsp. strangulata. Lineage (NCBI taxonomy): Eukaryota > Viridiplantae > Streptophyta > Magnoliopsida > Poales > Poaceae > Aegilops > Aegilops tauschii. The sequence goes on along the minus strand of NC_053041.3, from coordinate 393,023,381 downwards.
TTTGACATTCATTCCCATTTCTTGCATGGGACCTAAGCATGCAACCAAGGACACATATTTGAATTTTCAACCAATTTATATGCATTAGAGTATGTGCATGTAGTTCAAATTTGAATTATGCACATAAATGCATTGAAAACTAAATTAATGCATAAAAATGTCCAAACGAACACCGAAAATCCCCAAAATTGACACAACACTCCTATTGTTCTATGTTGACACGAGAAATTTTTTGAAAGCAATAAGAGGCAATGGATATCGTTTCATCCCCAAAGGTGGGACATTCCCTACCGCAACCATCATGCTTGTTGTGGAAGCTCTGGTTTGTGAGAAGCATATACACAAACCTGTCCCAAATGGGACAAAAAATTTACCACGGCATGTTGATGCCGCTCTGATACATCTCCAGCGTATCTATAATTTATGAAGTACTCATGATATTAGTTTATCATTCTTGGGTGTTTTAAAATCATTTTATAGCAACTTTATATAAATTTTTGGAACTAACCTATTGACCCAGTGCCAGTTGCAGTTTTTTGCTTGTTTTTTACATCGCAGGAAATCAATATCAAACGGAGTCCAAACGCAACGAAACTTTACGGGGATTTTTCTTGGACCAGAAAGAACCCATTAGGCCAGAGCTACACCTAGGGGCTGCCCCAAGGGGGCACAACCTACCAGGGCACGCGAGCCCCCCTGGCGCGCCCAGGTGGGTTGTGCCCATCTCGGTGGCCTCCCGCACCCCCTCTTTGCACTATAAATTCCAAAATATTTCGAAACCCCTCGGGTTAACCTAGATCAGAAGTTCCGCCGCCGCAGGGCTCCGTAGCCACCGAAAACCAATCTAGACCCGTTCCAGTACCCTGCCAGAGGGGGGAATCATCTCCGGTGGCCATCTTCATCATCCCGGCGGCCAACCACGATGAGGAGGGAGTAGTCCACCCTCAGGGCTGAGGGTTTGTACCAGTAGCTATGCGTTTTATCTCTCTCTCTCTCATGATCTATATCATGGGCTTTGTTAATATAGTCGGGTCATATGATGTTTCTCCCCTCTATACTCTTGTTGTGATGAATTGAATCTTTACCCTTTGAAGTTTTGTCATGTTGGATTGAATATTCAGAGATGAGAACACATGATATATATCTTGCGGTATGAATACTTGAGGTGAAAATTGGGGTATCTTATTGATTCACTTGATATATGTTATGTCATTCAACTCGCGGATTCCCGCGGTGATATTGGGGTAATCTATCCATAGGGGTTGATGCACGTTTTTCTCCTGTAGAAACTTTGGGGTCTCTCTATAGTTCCTTGTGTGGATTGAGTATTATGAATATGAACTTGCTTTGGTGTTATCTTAGTACGGACTCTAGGATAGATCGGACGGAAAAATAGCTTTGTGTTATTTTAGTACGGACTCTTGAATAGATCGAACGGAAAGAATAGCTTTGAGATGGTTTCATACCCTACAAACAATTCCTATCTTTTGTTCTCCGCTAATAGGAACTCGGGGGTGATTCTCTGTTGTACTTTGAGGGATAATCATATGATCCAACTATGTTAGCACTGTTGAGAGGTTGCACTAGTGAAAGTATGGACCCTAGGCCTCATTTTAAGCATTACAACACCGTTTTTGTGCTCGTTTACTATTTGCTACCTTGCTGTTTTTATTTATTCAGATTATAAAAATATATTTCTACCATCCATATTACACTTTTATCACCATCTCTTCGCCGAGCTAGTGCACCTATACAATTTGCCATTGTATTGGGTGTGTTGGGGACACAAGAGATTTCTTGTATTGGGTTGCAGGGTCGTTTGAGAGAGACCATCTTCATCCTACACCTCTCACGGATTGATAAACCTTAGGTCATCCACTTGAGGGAAAATTGCTACTCTTGAACAAAACTCTGCTCTTGGAGGCCCAACACGCGTCTACAAGAATAAAGTTGCATAGTAGACATCAAGCTCTTTTCTGGCGCCGTTGCCGGGGAGGTGAGTGCTTGAAGGTATATCTTTAGATCTTGCAATTGAATCTTTTAGTTTCTTGTTTTATCACTAGTTTGGTTCATAAAAGAAAACTAAAAAATGGAATTGAGGTTGCATAATATTATTGATCATCTTTACAATATCTTTCTTGAAAATGATGGTTCGGAAAATTGTGCTCAATTGTTAGAAGAAAAAGTCAATAAAATGTTTGGCACAAAATATTTGAATGATGAGCATGATTGCAATGTTGTTAGTATGAATTCTTTGAATATCCATGATGCTAATGATACGCAAAGCCATATGCTTGGGGATGCTATATTTGATGAATATGATATTTTTAGTCCCCCAAGATTTGATGTGAAAATTTATTATGATGATTGCATGCCTCCTATTTATGATGATTATATTGATGAAAGTGGATTTGGAGAGGTCATGACCTTATTTAATGATGAATCCACTATTTTGGAGGAGGTTGCAATTGATTATGACAACAAAGTTCCTATATATGATGATTATGGTGATGACATGTATGCTATATTGAATAATGATGACCATGAAAGTTGTCATCATGATTTTAATTTTCAATCACATGATAGTTATTTTGTTGAGTTTGCTCCCACAACTATTCATGAGAATAAATTTTCTTATGTGGAGAGTAATAAAATTTCTATGCTTACGAATCATGAAAAGAATGCTTTATGTGATAGCTATATTGTTGAGTTCATTCATGATGCTACTGAAAATTATTATGAGGGAGGAACATATGCTTGTAGGAATTGCAATAATATCAAGTTTCCTCTCTTTATGATGAAAGTTTTGAAGTTGCACTTGTTTTGCCTTCCTATGCTAGTTGATTCTTGCTCCCATGAATTGTTTGCTCACAAAATCCCTATGCATAGGAAGTGGGTTAGACTTAAATGTGCTAGTCATATGCTTCATGATGCTCTCTTCATGTTTCAATTCTTATCTTTTATGCGAGCATCATTGAAATCATCATGCCTAGCTTAAAGGCATAAAAGAAAAGTGCTAGTTGGGAGACAACCCAACACTTTTACCTACTGTTTTGTGTGTTCACATGATTATGCTATTGTATTGATCATGTTTTATTGCTTTTGTTTCAATAAAGTGCCAAGTAAAGCCTTTGGGATCATGTTAGGTGATGGTTGATTTGATCTTGCTGAAAAATAGAAACTTTTGCGCTCACGGAAATAATTCTCATTTTTAACAGAAGAGTGCTTTTGAGTTGATTCATTTTGCAAAAGTTTAATATACAAATTGCTCACGTGGTCCTAAATTTTCAGAATTTTTGGAGTAGTAGAAGTATGGTTTGAGTACAAATTACTACAGACTGTTCTGTTTTTGACAGATTCTGTTTTCAATGCATAGTTTGCTTGTTTACTAGTTTCTATGGCTTATATTGCTCAATATAAATTGTAGAAATGATATGATACAGTAGGCATTGTGTGAGAACAATTATGAATCTTGTCTTTGACAGTACCAAAAGTGGAATGGTTTGCTCTTTATCATACTAACCTCTCTCACGAAGTTCCGTTAAGTTTTGTGAGATTGAAGTTTTCAAGTTTTGGGTGAGATATCGATATGAGGAGAATAAGGAGTGACAAGACCCTAAGCTTGGGGATGCCCAAGGCACCCCAAGTTAATATCCAAGGAAGATCCAAGCAACTAAGCTTGGGGATTCCCCGGAAGGCATCCCCTCTTTCGTCTCCAACATTACCGGTAACCTCACTTGGAGCTATGTTTTCATTCGTGACATGATATGTGTTTTGCTTGGAGCATCAATTTATTTTGTTAGGATTTTCTTGCTATTATTTATAATAATGTTTTGCATCTTTTATTTCAATAAAAGTGGCAATGATAGCCTTTACTATGCTTATTTTACAAGTCTACATGTTGCTGTTTGAAAACAGAAAGTTTACCGCTGTTGCAAAAATTCCCTAGAAAAGTCAGAGTGTGATAAAAGTTGAAACTTTTTGCATAATAAGCTCCGATAAATTATCTATAGTGTGGTAAATTTTCATAATGTTTGGAGTTGAATAAGTATTGATACTCTTGCATTCTTTACAGACTGTACTGTTCTGGCAGATTGCTGTTATGTTTGCATTGTTTGCATAAGTTTGCTTGTTTAATGATTCTATTTAAGGATAGGAGTATTAAATATGCAGAGGCATTTAGTATGTAATGTTGAATAATAATTTTAGTGATTTTCTACAGTAGAGAATGATAAGGTTTTGCATTGGTTTATACTAACTTATCTCACGAGTTCTTGTTGAGTTTTGTGTGGATGAAGCTTTTGAGATTTAGGAAAACCGTGATATGAGAAGAATTAAGGAGACACAAAAGCTCAAGCTTGGGGATGACCAAGGCATCCCAAGATAATATTAAAGAAGTCTCAAGCATCTAAGCTTGGGGATGCCCCGGTAGCCATCCCACCTTTCTTCTTCAACAATTATCGGTTAGTATCGGTTGAGCCTAAGTTTTCGCTTCTTCACATGACTTGTGCTATCCTTGGAATGTCATTTCATTTTGTTTTCCTTTCTGTTTGAATAAAATACTTAAATCTGAAAGTTTTTAAATAAAAGAGAGTATTCACATAGCCACCTATTTACTTAATTACTCGCTTGATATTCGCTTATATCTTTTTGGAGTAGCTTGTCATTTACTCTTGTGCTTCACTTATATCCTATGAGTAAATTGTTGAATAAATTTGAATATCATAAAGTTGAAATCATATCAGGCCTAGTGGTAGCTTCACATTGGGTTTAGAAAGTGAAATATTTTGAGGCTTGACAATCGCAATATTGGTCATACAAGCAATTCGCGAATAATTAGTATAAGGAAGAGAACTTTCACATGCAAATATACTATCCTAGAAATCTTTTGTGATTGTGAGCCCCCATCAAAATATTATATGCCAAAATTGTTGACGTTGGACAAGGAAGACAACGTAATGATTTATGTTTGCTCATATTCACATAGAAGTCATATTGTCATAGATCCTTCAACATGTGGTGCTTGCCCCCCATCTTTGCTAGCCAAAAATTCCGCACCAAGTAGAGATACTACTTGTGCATCCAAAAACCCTTAAACCAAATCTTATTTTCAAGAGTCCACCATACCTACCTAAGGATTGAGCAAGATCCTTCAAGTAAGTTGTCATCGGTGCAATAAGGAAATAAAAATTGCTCCTAAAAGTGTTAGATCATTTAGTGTAAGAGAAAATTGAGTGTTGTACGAACTTGTGATGGCAAAGCAATAAAAGCGACGGACTGCATAATAAAGGTTGCTATCATAGGGGGACATATAACGTGACATTCTCTTCCACTAAGGGGTTGAGCATACAAACAAATAAGCGCATGGCAACCTCTGCTTCCCTCTGTGAAGGGCCTATCTTTTACTATTCAGTATTTACTTTTATGCAAAGAGTCAAAGTTTTCTCTCTATTCCGTTTTATTTTTCTCTTTTGGCAAGCATCATGTGGTGAGGAAAGATCTAGGCACATATGTCCAGTTGAATATGGGTAGCATGATTTATTATTGTTGACATCACCCTTGTGGTGAATACGTTGGGAGGCAAAACAATAAGCCCCTATCTTTCTATGTGTCCGGTTGAAATGGTTTGCTCATGTGTACAAGGTGAGTGTTAGCAATCATAGAAGACTATATGATGGTTGAGTATGTGGAGCTCTTACTTAAACTCTGTTGAATAAGTTGAATTGCAATTGCTTGGTGACTGAGAACATAGGTTGTTGAGTTTCAAGAGAATTCACTGTTTAAACCTTAACATGTGAATTGGTTGCTACTATAACATGAGAAGTTTTATGAGAAAGAGATGATGTTATGATGCTAGGAAAAGTGATTGAAATTATCATTGATCAAATTTGTGCACTTTGCTAGCATTCACACTTCATAAATTATTTCTTTTATCATTTACCTACTCGAGGACGAGTAGGAATTAAGCTTGGGGATGCTGATACGTCTCCAACGTATCTATAATTTATGAAGTATTCATGCTGTTATTTTATCATTCTTGGGTGTTTTACAATCATTTTATAGCAACTTTATGTCATTTTTTGGGACTAACCTATTGACCCAGTGCCTAGTGCCAGTTGCTGTTTTTTGCTGTTTTTTACATCGCAGGAAATCAATATCAAACGGAGTCCAAACGCAATGAAACTTTACGGAGATTTTTCTTGGACCAGAAGGAACCCATTGGGCCAGAGCTGCACCTAGGGGGTGCCCCGAGGGGGGCACAACCCACCAGGGCGCGCCAGGCCCCCCTAGCGCGTCCAGGTGAGTTGTGCCCACCTCGGTGGCCTCCCGCACCCCCTCTTTGCATTATAAATTCCCAAATATTCCGAAACCCTTCGAGGTTAGCCTAGATCAGAAGTTCCGCTGCCGCAGGGCTCCGTAGCCACCGAAAACCAATCTAGATCCATTCCGGCACCCTGCTGGAGGGGGGAATCATCTTCGGTGGCCATCTTCATCATCCAGGCGGCCACCACGATGAGGAGGGAGTAGTCCACCCTCGGGGCTGAGGGTTTGTACCAGTAGCTATGTGTTTTAACTCTCTCTCTCTCTCTCGTGATCTATATCATGGGCTTTGTTAATATAGTCGGATCATATGATGTTTCTCCCCTCTATACTCTTGTTGTGATGAATTGAATCTTTACCCTTTGAAGTTTTGTCATGTCGGATTGAATATTCAGAGATGAGAACACATGATATATATCTTGCGGTATGAATACTTGAGGTGACAATTGGGGTATCTTATTGATTCACTTGATATATGTTATGGCATTCAACTCGCAGATTCCCGCGGTGATATTGGGGTAATCTATGCATAGGGGTTGATGCACATTTTTCTCCGGTAGAAAGTTCAGGGTCTCTCTATAGTTCCTTGTGTGGATTGGGTATTATGAATATGAACTTGCTTTGGTGTTATCTTAGTACGGACTCTAGGATAGATCAAATGGAAAAAATAGCTTTGTGTTATTTTAGTATGGACTCTTGAATAGATCGAACAGAAAGAATAGCTTTGAGATGGTTTTGTTGTTGGGGAACGTAGCAGAAATTCAAAATTTTCTACGCATCACCAAGATCAATCTATGGAGTAATCTAGCACCGAAGGGAAGGGGAGTGCATCTACATACCATTGTAGATCTCTAAGCGGAAGCGTTGCAAGAACGCGGATGAAGGAGTCGTACTCGCAGCGATTCAGATCGCGGTTGATTCCGATCTAAGCGCCGAACCACGGCGCCTCCGCGTTCAACACACGTGCAGCCCGGTGACGTCTCCCACGCCTTGATCCAGCAAGGAGAGAGGGAGAGGTTGGGGAAGACTCCGTCCAGCAGCAGCACAACGACATGGTGGTGATGGAGGAGCGTGGCACTCCTTCAGGGCTTCGCCAAGCACTGCGAGAGACGAGGAGGGAGAGGGGTAGGGCTGCGCCAAGAGAGAGGGAGACTCATGTCTATGACAGCCCTAAAACCCCCACTATATATAGGGGAGGGGGAGGGGCTGCGCCCCCATCTAGGGTTCCCCCCAAAGGGGTGCGGCCAGCCCTAGATGCATCTAGGGGGGCGGCCAGAGGGGGAGAGAGGGGGGCGCACCCTAGGTGGGCCTTAGGCCCATCTGAGCCTAGGGTTTCCCCCTTCCCCCTTCCCTGCGCCTTGGGCCTCTTGTGGGAGGCGCACCAGCCCACCTAGGGGCTGGTCCCTTCCCACACTTGGCCCACTCAGGCCTCCGGGGTTGGTGGCCTTTCCCGGTGGACCCCCGGAACCCTCCGGTGGTCCCGGTACATTACCGGTGACGCCCGAAACTCTTCCGGTGGCCAAAACGGGACTTCCCATATATAAATCTTTACCTCCGAACCATTCCGGAACTCCTCGTGACGTCCGGGATCTCATCCGGGACTCTGAAAAACATTCGGTAACCACGTATATCTATTCCCTATAACCCTAGCGTCATCGAACCTTAAGTGTGTAGACCCTACGGGTTCGGGAACCATGCAGACATGACCGAGACGTTCTCCGGTCAATAACCAACAGCGAGATCTGGATACCCATGTTGGCTCCCACATGTTCCATGATGATCTCATCGGATGAACCATGATGTCAAGGATTCAATCAATCTCGTATACAATTCCCTTTGTCAATCGGTATGTTACTTGCCCGAGATTCGATCGTCGGTATCCCGATACCTTGTTCAATCTCGTTACCGGCAAGTCTCTTTACTCGTTCCGTAACACATCATCCCGTGATCAACTCCTTGGTCACATTGTGCACATTATGATGATGTCCTACCGAGTGGGCCCAGAGATACCTCTCCGTTTACACGGAGTGACAAATCCCAGTCTCGATTCATGCCAACCCAACAGACACTTTAGGAGATACCTGTAGTGCACCTTTATAGCCACCCAGTTACGTTGTGACGTTTGGTACACCCAAAGCATTCCTACGGTATCTGGGAGTTGCACAATCTCATGGTCTAAGGAAATGATACTTGACTTTAGAAAAGCTCTTAGCAAACGAACTACACGATCTTGTGCTAGGCTTAGGATTGGGTCTTGTCCATCACATCATTCTCCTAATGATGTGATCCCGTTATCAACGACATCCAATGTCCATGGTCAGGAAACCGTAACCATCTATTGATCAACGAGCTAGTCTCCTAGAGGCTTACTAGGGACATGGTGTTGTCTATGTATCCACACATGTATCTGAGTTTCCTATCAATACAATTTTAGCATGGATAATAAACGATTATCATGAACAAGGAAATATAATAATAACCAATTTATTATTGCCTCTAGGGCATATTTCTCACATTTGTACCCTACAAACAATTCCTATCTTTTGTTCTCCGCTAATAGGAACTCGGGAGTGATTCTTTGTTGTACTTTGAGGGATAATCATATGATCCAACTATGTTAGCACTGTTGAGAGGTTGCACTAGTGAAAGTACGGACCCTAGGCCTCATTTCTAAGCATTGCAACACCGTTTTTGTGCTCGTTTACTATTTGCTACCTTGCTGTTTTTATTTATTCGGATTATAAAAATATATTTATACCATCCATATTACACTTTTATCACCATCTCTTCGCTGAACTAGTGCACCTATATAATTTGCCATTGTATTGGGTGTGTTGGGGACACAAGAGCTTTCTTGTATTTGGTTGCAGGGTCGTTTGAGAGAGACCATCTTCATCCTACACCTCTCACGGATTCATAAACCTTAGGTCATCCACTTGAGGGAAAATTGCTACTGTCCTACAAAACTCTGCGCTTAGAGGCCCAACACGCGTCTACAAGAATAAAGTTGCGTAGTAGACATCACGCTCCATGATAGCATGCCAAGTTTCTTTAATTTCAGACAAGTTTTGGATTTACTAGAATTTAAAAACCAGGTATCTCAACATTTTGCCGGCAATCAACAGTGCCCCGGTGTTTAAAATTCATTCCCATTTCTTGCATGGGACCTAAGCATGCACCCAAGGACACAGATTTGATTTTTCCATCAATTTATATGCACTGGAGCATGTGCATGTAGTTCAAATTTGAATTATGCACATAAAATGCCTAGAAAACCTAGTTAATGTATAAAAATGTCCAAACGAACGCCGAAAAATTCCAAAACTTAACACAACACTCCTGTTGTTCTATGTTGACACTAGAATTTTTTTGAAAGCAATAAGTGGCAACGAATATCATTTCGTCCCCAAAGGTGGCACGTTCCCTACCGAAACCATCAGGCTTGTTGTGAAAAGCTCTGGTTTGTGAGAAGCTTATACCCAAACTTCCCCAAATGGGACAAAATTTTTACCACGGCATGTTGATGCCGCTCCATGATAGCATGCCAAGTTTCATGAATTTCGGATGACTTTTGGATTTACTAGAATTACAAAAGTGTCAATGTACAAAAGTAGGTGCTCTCCTTTTGACCCCTTTACTTGTGCACGGGCAGTTGGAGCCGCGCCCACGGCCACACCAAGCAGGGCAGAAGAGGGGAGCCGGAGGACAAGGCAAACAAGGCAACGCCAAGATCAAGAGACACGAAGAGCAAGGGGGCGAGGCGGACTCCCCTGGCAAGACCCTTGCCGGGGCGGCCTCTGCGGCCCCGGCAAGAGCCTTGCCGGGGCAACTTGCCCGACGCCAACAGAGTGTGCCACCCTTGGGCCCACGGATTCCAACATCACCAACAAACCACATTGGAACCAAGGCTCGGGAGGCACCTCTGTGATGGCATGCAGATCTTCGTCAAGATCATAAACATGCAAGATTAGATGAGGACCAGAAGACGACGACCCTCGGCGAGATCCTTGCCGAGGGGATCCACGAGACCCCCGGCATGACCCTTGCCGGGGACGACCACGACCCCGCGGCAAGAGTACCCTTGCCGAGGCCTCGGCAAGACCCTTGCCGAGGACACCAGCGGGGCCGCAACCAGGCCCACGCCTGCCAAGACACCACCGCCGTCCCCATGCAGCTGCCAGCTCAACCAGCTGAGCAGGCACCTGCGTGGCGACGAGCGGCCTCTACACCGACCCAGCAAGCACCTGCGTGGTGGCATGCAGATCTTCATGAAGGCTCCACCACTGCGCCAGCCAGCAGCCATCCAACGTGGCGCCACGATGCCTCGTCAGCTCGGGCGCGTGTCGAAGCCAGGCGAGGCGGCGATAGCTGGGACGTGCTTCCTTGCCATCCCCGATAAAGCAAGAGGGGCACGTCGGCAGCGCATTAAATGCGTTTGTCCGACGGTGCTAGAGGATAGACTCATCTAATGTACACCTTTCCACCTCCTGTGTGCCACTGTGGCAACCCCTTTTTGTCTATAAAAGGAGGCCCGAGGCGACCAGGAGAAGGATTTGGATCCTTTGGGCAAGTCACACCCCGTAGCTAGCTCAAGAACACAAGAACACTCAAAAACATCCACCAAAGCAGGACTAGGGTATTACGCATCTCTGCGGCCCGAACCTGGGTAAACAATCCGTGTGCTTCCTGTCAGACCCGCTCTTTGCACAACCCCGCGCTCGCCAACCGTAGAAGGGATCCCAGTGATTCCATAGGTGTCGATTTCCCCCGACATCTTTGGCGCGCCAGGTAGGGGGCGCAGTTGTGGAAATCTGGTCTGATCGGAGCAACGGCTTCGTCGTGGCCATCGTTCCAAGGAAGAAGATGACCAAGTTTGATGGCACCGTCTGCAGATGCGGTGGGCGCTCGCGCGGCGACAGAAAAGCTAAGTCGTGCGAAACTTTAAGCAATTTCTTTTTATATATAAGGTTATCGTCCTCAAAGGTCCTGCCCTATGTATGGAAAACCTGCACGCAAAGGGGCCCTTCCGCTATTGGCAATGCCCTTGCTCTCTTTCGAGTCTGCTCAACAGCCCCAAGCGGACGTGTCGAGACCGACAGGGTAGCCTTCCGCAATTAGCAATGCTCTCGATTCTGACTCGAGTCAAGCTCGACAGTTCGAGCGGCCGCGTTGGGAGCGGTAAGGTGGTTCGCCTGGCAGCAAGCACACCCGGCAGGCCATTGGGGATCCGTCCTCAAGGCGCCGTGCCTTGGGTTTACGCGCCGGCAAGCCTACCCGGTTAACGTAGGGTGAACATAGAAAGGGGGGATTGAACAGGAAAGTAACATGCATAATATCAAAAGTGTTGCAGAGTTATATTACATTAATTGTTGCTGCGGTTCTAACTAAAGAAAAAATTGTCTTGGTCGTGAACCTACAGCGGCGATGAGAGACGGGGTGCCTAATCCCGGCGCTGGCCCTCTATCCTCTGAATTCCATCGATGCGGCTGATGATGGGCTTGATACACTCCTTGAGCACTGCGAGGTCCGCATGCTCCGGCAAGCTCTCCAGCGCGGCGTCGAAGTCGAGGTTGGGATTCCAGTGCGCCACCTTGGTGAGGACCTTGGTCATGGCACCCCGGCAAAGCCTCCAGGCCTCATCAGCCAGAGAGGCCGCCCGGTTGGAGTGGAGCTGCTCCAGGGCCCCGAGGACACCCTCGAAGAACAGGGTCAGCTTGGCGTTCGGGCTCACGTTGCGCTCCGGGGTGTACCTCACATTTGGCATCCCCATGGTGGCCAGCTGCGTGGTGATCCTGCCGGCGACATCTTCGAGGCGGCCGATCCAGCGGTTCTCGCCCTCCACAAAATCCTTGTGGTTGGCGGCTTCGTTCTTCCACATCTGCTTCTCGGCCTCCAGATCCTTGGCCAGGGTCTCCTCTCGGGCCTTGGCCTCCAAGAGCGTCTCCTCAAGACCCTCCAGCTTCAGCTTCAGGTCTTTGATGGAGTCGTTGGCCTTGGAGAGCTGCTCAGCCTTGCTGAGGACTGCGCCCGGCGCCTCCATCAGGGCACCGTTGAGCGTGTCCTTCTCCTCGGCCAGCTTCAGGGCTTGATCCTTCAGCCCGTCCCGCTCCACCTCCAGCTCCTTCACCTTGCCGGCGTGAACCAGAGCCTGGGCATTGAGTGCCTCCTTGTGCCTCTGCTCCATCTCCTGGGTCTGCTGCACGACAAGCTTCTCCACCTCCCCGTCCTTGCCGCGGAGCGTTGCGGCGAGCTTCTCCTCACGCGCGGCAAGGTCCTCCTCCTGGGAATTCAGCGCGGCCTGCTGCTGCTGCTGAGCAGCCTCGGCCCGGGCAGCCTGCTGCTCCGCCAGTTCCTGGGCCTTCTCAATATTGGCCTGCTTCATGAAAAGCTCCAGGTTGCACTCAGCCAGCGCGTCCTGGGCGGCCTTCAGGTCCTTGTGGGCCTGGCGGAACCAAGCCTGCGCCTCGGTGACGCACCCCTCGAGGTCCGCCTCCGCCTTGTCCACCACCGCCATCCTAGACTTAGCCTTGTCCAGACGGGCGCGGTGAAGCACCTGAAGCTTCTGGAAGTTGGCGCTCATGGCCCGGAGGAGCCGCTCTTCCTGGGAACCGCCGCCACCGGCGCTCGTCTCGTCAACAACCTCAAGCCCGGCGGCGGAAAGCACTTCGCCGTCGAACACCTCCCCCTCGACGGGCGCCCCGGTGCTCGCCGTCCCTGGGAGGTGGACGAACAGGTCGTCGCTCACCTTCAGATATCTGCCGGGGCCAGAGGCAGCGGAGGAGGAAGGTTGGTCGTCAACCACCTCCTCCTCGGCAGCGGCCTTGCCGGCCTCCCCGGCAGGCCCCTTGCCGGCCTCCTTAGCAGCGGCCTTGCCAGGCTCCCTGGCGGACCCCTTGGCGGCGCCCTCAGCAGCATCCTTGGCGGCCTCCTCGGTGGCGATCTTCTCGGCCTCCGCTGCGGCATCCTTGGCGACGTCCTCGATGACGGTGTCTATGTCCTCCCGGTCCGTCGAGGGAGGATCTGGATATCGAGAAGGGGGTGAGGCGAAGCCAAGACCAAGATTCAATAAGAAAAAGAACAGGGACGAGAAGCGAGTGACTTACCCGTGCCGGGCTGGGAAGAAGAGGCCCCCTCCCCGCCAACATCTGGCGCCGAGGCAAAGCCACCAGCGCCTGAGTTTGCCTCCTCCTCCTCCGTGTGCATGGGCTCGGTGCTTGGCGCCATTGCCGGGGACGCCCCTCGGGGCGGCGTGGTCGATGGGGGCGGCGTGTTGGGGGTAGCCCTCAGTGGCTCCTCCTGCTGATGTCCTCCTCCTGCAGCCACGGCAAGGTCAGCGCCAAGGGATCATACCCCCAACACATGTCGATGAGGGGTGCGTGGTGAGCTTACGCTGGGGGCTGTGCCGGGGGCTGCTGTCCGGGCTGCGCAACACCAGCAGCGGTATGCCAGAAGTACCCGCCGGGGGCTGGCCGCTCGCCGAAGCCCTGTCCCTCTTCACCCTCTGGGCCAGTGTCTCCGCATCCCTGCAATAAAAGAAACAAATCAAGATAAGCGGCACAGTTTGAGGAGGCAGAGATGACAAAAAAGGAACAAGATATTTACTCGTCCTCCACCTCCTCTTCTGTCGCCTTCCTCTTCCTCCTTGGGCTGAGAGACCCAAAATCGAAGACAACCTCCGCGTCGTCATCTGCGGGAGGAGGGGAAGCAGGTGGAGTCCGTGGACGCTTGGACGAAGCAGAGGCAGTTGCCTTCTTCTTCGCCACCGCGGCCTTCACCACTTTCCTCGCCGCCACGGCCCTCGTCTGGCGCACGGACACCTGCTGGGTTTGCTGCGGCTGCACGGCCCTGCCAGGCCGGACCGGCTCGCCAGAGCTGGCCCGCGGCAGGACTCGCCCTCTCCCCGTTGCCAGGGGGTCGACAGTCTCGAGCTCCTCCTCCGACGGCTCGTCGACCACATCTTCGATGAGAGGGGCCCCAGTGCCGGCGCTGCTGGCCTCCCCAGCGGCCTCCGCCCACTGGCGAGCTCCTTTTCCTCTGCCTCCACCGCGGCCTTGTCCTCCACGCCGCCGGCACTGCCGGCCTCCCTGGCGAGCTCCGCCTCCGCCGCCCTGGCGGCGATGTAGTCCAGCTCTGCCTGGGTGGTGTCCTAGACGAGCCGCGGTTCGGCGCAGACGTATTTCTCCTCCAAGGTATCAAAGAACTCCTGCACTTGATCCTCTGGTGGCTCGGCCCAAGTTGAGACGAGGCTGTGCGCGTTGAACTCCGGCATCATGGCGATGATGTCGTTTCGGCACGAGTTATTGCCCAGCGGGACCACCCCCGCCGGCAACCCGAACAAGGGCCCCTTGGCAACCTTGCCGGTTTTGGCAGCCTTGCCGGACCGCTCGACCTTGCCGTCGCGGTTCACGTCGCGCTGGAAGAGCCGCTGGCAGAAGTGGGCATGCCCCATCACCATGAGGTTGTGGTCGAGGCCGGGGCGAAGCCTCATGATGTCGGCCGCATTCGTAAAGAGCCAGGACGGCCTCCCCTTGTTGTCCAGCGGAGCGATTCGGCGGCGGATGAAATCCGCCCCGATCATCTCAAGGGTGAGCCCGGCCTTGGTGAGGCGGAGAATCCTGGTGGTGGCAACCGTGAGCTTCGCGTCGTCGGCGTCAACATTGCTCCAGTCATTTTGGCGAACCGGCGGCGCCTGGCGAACCCGGCAGAAATCTTGTGGATCATCCTCCTCAATCCAGCACCACCGACCCCGCCACTCCTCCCACCTCTCCTTCTGAGTGCCCTCCGGGTATGTCCCCTTGGACCTTGGACCTTGGGATCCAGACGACACAACCGGAAATGGCGCCCCCTTTTGGATCCGAGGGAAGAAGTAGTGGCGGAAGAGCGCCGTGTTGGGATGCACCCCGACGAAGCCCTCGTAGAGGTGCGCGAAAAGAGCCATGCACGCCACGACGTTTGGGGTAAAATCCAGAAGGTGGAAGCCGTAGGTGTGCATGACGTCATTGAAGAAATCAGAGAAGGGGGGGCAGAGGTCGCAAGAAAAGTAGTCGACGAAAAATGGGTACCGATTCAGGCCGGCTTTGGCGAAGGCGGCAGGGATGACGCGGGTGGCCGGATGCCCCGTCTTCTCTCCCCCCCCGTCTTGCACCCCCATAGGTGCTTGAAGTAGTCCCGGAGGTGGACCGCGTCGACCGTCGTGGGGAAGCAGGCGGACTGCGTCTGCCGCACCGCCAACTTGGTCTCCGGTGGCTCGTTCGCCCCGGCGTCCTTGGCCACTCCCTTGCCTCTGCTGGTTTTGGGTGCCATGGCAGCTGCGACAGGCGAAGGACGAAGGACGACGAAGGCGGAGCGGTGGCAAGCAAAGGCAAAAGCTTAAGAGGGAGGAAGAAGGGGACGGCGGTTCCGAGATTGGAGAAGGTGCAGGGGGTAAATGAGCAGCGCGCCCGCGGTTATTCCTTTTTACGAGGAAGGCGCGGGCCGCCTCCTTTCCCATTAACTGCGATGTGATGCATGCGTGTGGAGACCGCCCCACGCATGACCCCCACATCACGCACGACCCTCCACGTCGCGTGTTCAACGCGGGTCGTGGGGAAGCGCAACGGACGGAAAGTTACTACGGTGAAATCCGCCCCACCTGCCCGCGCACCGTTCTGGGCCTGGCCCAACAATGCGTCGCGCTTGTGTGTGGCCCAGGCCCGGGGGCTCCTGTCGGTGTACAAAAGTAGGGGCTCTCCTTTTGACCCCTTTACTTGTGCACGGGCAGTCGGAGCCGCGCCCACGACCACACCAAGCAGGGGAGAAGAGGGGAGCTGGAGCACAAGGCAAACAAGGCAACGCCAAGATCAAGAGACACGAAGAGCAAGGGGGCAAGGCGGACTCCCCCGGCAAGACCCTTGCCGGGGTAACTTGCCCGACGCCAGCAGAGTGTGCCACCCTTGGGCCCACAGGTTCCAACATCACCAACAAACCACATTGGAACCAAGGCTCGGGAGGCACCTCTGTGATGGCATGCAGATCTTCGTCAAGATCATAAACACGCAAGATCAGATGAGGACCAGAAGACGACGACCCTCGGCGAGATCCTTGCCGAGGGGATCCACGAGACCCCCGGCAAGACCCTTGCCGGGGACAACCACGACGCTGCGGCAAGAGTACCCTTGCCGGGGCCCCGGCAAGACCCTTGCCGAGGACACCAACGGGGCCGCAGCCAGGCCCACGCCTGCCAAGACACCACCGCCGTCCCCATGCAGCTGCCAGCTCAACCAGCTGAGCAGGCACCTGCGTGGCGACGAGCGGCCTCTACACCGACCCAGCAAGCACCTGCGTGGTGGCATGCAGATCTTCATGAAGGCTCCACCACCGCGCCAGCCCAGCAGCTAGCCAACGTGGCGCCACGACGCCTCGTCAGCTCGGGCGTGTGTTGAAGCCAGGCGAGGCGGCGACAGTTGGGACGTGCTTCCTTGCCGTCCCCGATAAAGCGAGAGGGGCACGTCGGCAGCGTATTAAATGTGTTTGTCCGACGGCGCCAGAGGATAGACTCATCTACTGTACACCTTTCCACCTCCTATGTGCCACTGTGGCAACCCCTTTTTGTCTATAAAAGGAGGCCTGAGGCGACCAGGAGAAGGATTTGGATCCTTTGGGCAAGTCATGCCCCGTAGCTAGCTCAAGAACACTCAAATACATCAACAAAGCAGGACTAGGGTATTACGCGTCTCTGCGGCCCGAACCTAGGTAAACGATCCGTGTGCTTCCTGTCAGACCCGCTCTTTGCACAACCCCACGCCCGCCAACCGTAGAAGGGATCCCAGTGATTGCATAGGTGTCGATTTCCCCCGACAAAAAGCAAGTACACCGATGTTTGCCAGAGAGCCACGGTGCCGTGGTGTTCAAAATCCATCCCCATTTCTTGCTGGGACCTAAGCATGCAACCAAGGACACGGATTTGAATTTTCAACCTATTTAGATGCATTAGAGCATGTGCATGTAGTTCAAATTTGAATTATGCACATAAATGCATTGAAAACTCAATTAATGTATAAAAATGTCCAAACGAACCTCGAAAAATTCCAAAAATTAACACAACACTCTTGTTGTTCTATGTTGACACTAGAAAAAAATTGAAATCAAGAAGAGGCAACGGATATCGTTTCGTCCAGAAAGGTGAAACGTTCTCTACCGAAACCATCACACTTGTTGTGAGAAGCTCTAGTTTGTGAGAAGTTTATACCCAAACCTGCCCCAAATGGAACAAATTTTTTACCGCGGCATGTTGATGCCGCTCCATGATAGCATGCCAAGTTTCATGAATTTTGGATGACTTTTGGATTTACTAGAATTACAAAAGAAAGTACGTCGACGTTTGCCGGAGAGCCACGGTGCCGTGGTGTTCGAAATTCATCCTCATCTCTTGCATGGGACATAAGCATAAACCCATGGACATATATATGATTTTACAACCCATGTTGGTGCACCGGAGCATGTGCATGTAGTTTAATTTTGAATTGTGCACCTGAAATGGCTAGAAAACCAATTTAATGTATAAAATGTCCAAACGAACCCTGAATAATTCCAATTCTTTTACGACACACTTATAGTTGCATGTTCACTGCAGATAAAAGTTCTAGCAATTCAAACACCGTCCATTGCTGTTGTGACCCCATTATGCAATTCAAATCAAGATGAAAAATCAAGTAGATCCCACACAGTTTATTATCACCAACTGTGTGAGATGCAGTACAAAATATCCTGGAGCACTGTCGGTGTTTAGTATGCCTATGGCTTACACGAGAAGGTGCGTCGGCTATAGTCCACAGCCAGCGTGTCAAGCACACTAACTTGCTCCCCAAGTATCATTTCACTGTTCAATCATCGCCGGTGAAAGATGGGGACGTGGACCCGTGTCGTGAGGGCAACTTCTGCGGCCCACTCCGGCGAGAGCGCGGCTGTAGCCGCCATGCGCGTGCTAACAAGGTGCATGAGCGCGGCCGCAATCTGTGACCGGGCGGCCAAGGCAGCCCAAACGGCCGCTGCCGCTTCTCAGGTGGCGGCAGCAACATCTGCCTCGGGGATAGCAACTGGCGAGAGTGGCGGCCTTAGCCCTGATGGAGGCCGCCCACGACCATGTCGAGGCCGCCTGATGTCGCTTGAAGCTACGTTGGTATTTCCCCAAAGAGGAAGGGATGATGTAGCACAGCGGCGATAGGTATTTCCCTCAGATATGAAACCAAGGTTATCGAATCAGTAGGAGAACCAAGCAACACAACGTAAACAACCCCTGCACACAGATAACAAATCCTCGCAACCCGACGTGTTAAAGGGGTTGTCAATCCCTTCCGGGGTACGGCGCCTCAAGTAGGCAAACGGACGTGAGATAAATCTGTAGTAAATTGATAGATCGAACGCTAAATAAAATAAATAAGGAAAAATTGCAGCAAGGTATTTTTGGTTTAATAGATCTGAAAATAAATGCAAGGAAAAGTAGATCGCAAAGGCAAATATATGAGAAAGAGACCCGGGGGCCGTAGGTTTCACTAGTGGCTTCTCTCGAGAAAAATAGCAAACACTGGGTGAACAAATTACTGTTGGGCAATTGATAGAACTTCAAATACTCATGACCATAACCAGGCAATGATCATTATATAGGCATCACGTCCAAGCACTACTGCAGGATGCTGCTAACGCGACACTACGATCAGAGACCCTTCGACGAAACTGTGTGTGATGCAATAATCGCAAACGGTGGTGTAAAAGAACCATCAAAAAAGGTGCAAAACATTTGCGATGGCGGAGCCATCAAACACGGTTCAGATTTTAGTTGCGTGTGCGATGCAGGGCATACGGTTCAGTTCAATAAACTATTTGCGATGAGGCGGACCAAAAGAAACGGGCAGCCAGATGAAGGCGTGTGCAATATACAGCATACGGTTCACTCGGATGAACTGTTTGTGATGAGGAGGAACAATAGAAACGGGCAGCTAGATAAATGTGTGTGCGATTGAGGGCATACGCTTCAGAAGGATTAACTATTTGCGATTAGGCAACAGAACAGAAACGGGTCAGCCAGATCAAAGTGTCTGCGATTGATGGCATACACTTCACACAGATGAACTGTTTGCAATTAGCCACAACAAACTGAAACAGTTAGATAGATCAAGGTGTGTGAGCTAGACGGGCACACACATTCTAATTAGAAGAAGCGTGCGCGATGGTAATAACGAGCGCGCACGATTGTTGGAAGAAGACGTGTGCTGACATTGCCTATTGCGGTGCACCCTATGGTGCAAACGCCACGTACGCGGCCGAGAAGGCGTACGTGCCCACATTACGCCTTCAGGGAATAGTGCCGCACTTATAACCGTCAGTAAATTTTGAGCATGCGTCCCGTCACATTCCAAATTGCAAACCTGTTCACACCGATCAAAACCTAAACGGCTTCCCACTTAGGAGTGTATTACTACTCGATTATAAATACTACTACTCCAAGATGACTGCACATTCCTCCTCAACTCCTCATCCACAAAAACAAACAAGTCATTCATCATTGTTCCCTTTGCGTCTGCCATGGCTAGCGTGAGTTCTGGGTCGAGAGATTGCCACCAGGGAGATGCGAGCATGGAAGCGGAAGCACGAGAGATGTCCCGCCTCGCCGCGAACGCAGCCGGCATGTCCCGCCGCACGGCCGTAGCAGCACAGAGGTCCCGCCGCGCCGCCGAAGCAGTACGCAGGTCCCGCCGCGCCGTCGATGCGGTAGATTGGTCCGGCCATGCCGCGGAAGCAGAAGAGATGTCCCACCGCGTCGCGAATGCAGCAGAGATGTCGTCCTGCAACCTCGCCCAGCCGGAGATCTGATCCATCTAGCTATGGACGATCGCATGCATGCGCCTGTAAGAGTCCTCGCCTGCCCGTGAGACATTTTCCCAGGCTGCGTCCTCCCGCGCCGCCTATGGGGTTCTAACGATATCAGATCAGATCTATGTCTTCATTTTTCATTTTCATCATCAGATAATGAGTCATTAAGAACAATGGCACATTGCAAGGTCACCAAGGAGAAGAGCCATGGGTCACAGCAGGCAAAGACGTGCTCGATGCTCTTTTCGTTTGGCAGAAATCCAGACTCGAGGAAGGAGTACCGCGATTCACGTACCCTTGTGCAGGAGTAGAAAGCCTCCGAGATCCATGAAGGGAGGATGTTACAACCGATGAAGGTTTCTAGGGTAAATCAGAATATCCGGCTTGGAAGTTTATCAACAGTTTGGTAAAGGGAGGTCTAAAGCAGGATTTGCGCTACCACAAAGCCATACAAAAATCAATTATGTTAATAATAGTACATTGTATACTATATATATAAACTACAAATATACCGAATAATTTCAAATGTAGGGACTAGATGCACGCCAGAGTTTAAAGAGTATTTTTTTGAGATCTAGCTACTCGAATAATCCTTATGAAATTAGGGTAGTGCAATCAATGACAGTTTAATCTAGTTTTTATTTATCGAAATGACCTTTATAGATGATGAAAAATCTATGGGTTCATTCCACGGACATTCTATAAGGTGTCGGGCCCAAGTAACGGGTAGGCCCATGAAAACGACAGGCCCATGAACACATATTTTCATCAGCTAGTTTTGAAACCCTAAATTTCAATTATATAAACCCGAACATACACCAGAACATACAATTCATTCCATCCGCCGCCGCCGTCAACATCCTGCACTCCCAGTATCCATTATCTTCCTCGTGTTCTTCTTCTCCAGTTGTCTTGTTGTTATCGCACCTTAACACTTACCCGGTTTCATCGGACAGTGACATCTCATTGCCTTATTCAATTTTGACCATCTTTTCTTTGTGGTTACAGCCGCACATGTGGATCCGAGACTCCCCTGAAGAAAAATCGACGCTTTCTTCCATATCCGGCAAAGCATGTCAAACATACAATACATGTTTAGTGTCGTTGTTTAGACAACTATCTAGAAAACCCCACACAACTACACCTTAGGCATCTTACCAATGACCCTTACTCCAACTACTTGCTACAGCATGAGCACCCCGAACGATGAGACGCCGCTGATGGGGTCCAATGGCAAGATGCGGTATAAATCGCGTCGCAAAAAGTAAGTGGTACATGGAAAATACTGTTACTCCGAACCT
The DNA here is from genome assembly GCF_002575655.3 of Aegilops tauschii subsp. strangulata. Taxonomy (NCBI): domain Eukaryota; kingdom Viridiplantae; phylum Streptophyta; class Magnoliopsida; order Poales; family Poaceae; genus Aegilops; species Aegilops tauschii. The sequence goes on along the minus strand of NC_053041.3, from coordinate 393,001,911 downwards.
TTTTTCTTACTAAATCAAAGTAAATTTTATTTTTAGATCTATGCTATATAGTTCCTTTGGTTCTCAATCTAGTTATGGTATGTGGTTTATTATCATTGGTAACACAAATTGTTTATCATGTTTTTTTCAAAAACATTATTTTTTTACTTTAGTATGAGTGATTTTCCTCATAGTGAGAAATTTGATCACACAACTTTTTAAGTGAAGTTGAGGCAAAATCCAGGTGCATCAACTTGTTGTACAATGGTTCTTGCATTGTGGTAGCTCTCTTAGTTCGCATGAAAAAGTGTTTCTTGAACCTTAAAAGTAGAAAATCAGGTCAAAAAATTCTAGCAAATCCTGCAAAACAATGACTCGGTTCAGTTCTGTAAAAAAGGGGATTTGGTTGTAAGGTCCAGTTGCAGAGGGCAATGGCCCAATCTCAGTTACAGTCCAAATCCAGCTGTAATTAAATGTTTGCTATTGATATGCTCGTGCCTCTATTTGCAATTTGAAAACCCATAACCAGCCATATCCCAACAACCCAATTACTGTACTACATTAAATGTTTGCCAAAAAATGAAAGATGTACTAAATCCAAGTGTAAACTGCAGGTGCCCGAGTAATTGTTTTTATTGATACATCAAAGTTTTGTATCACTTGATTCCTTTCTAATTTGATTTTCGTAAGAAGAAAATGTAAATCTGATTTCCACGAGGTGCTTAAACCCCAAATCTCTCAAAACTCTGAAGCGCGACAACGCCTGGGGTCGACACGCGCCGGAGGTCACAGCGCCGCCCCATCACACCCGCCGAAGCCGAAGCCCGCGCCGCCACCTTCTTTGCAGACGCCGCCGCTGCCTCCAGGGCGTGGGCCGAGAGGAAGGGCAGGGGGAAGGGGAAGGGGAAGCGGAAGGCGGCGGCGGCGGAGGAGAAGGAGGCGCCAGAGCCCCAACCTCTCCCGGCGCGCATGGCGAGGCTGGGCCCGGGGCAGGGGTTGGGGTGCGAGGCGGCGGTGGGGTCGCTGGCGCCCAGCCGGAGCCGGGAGTACAAGCTCTGCAGCAAGCACACCGAGGGCAAGCGCCCGCTCTACGCCATCGGCTTCAACTTCATCGACGCCCGCTACTACGACGTCTTCGCCACCGTCGGCGGGAATCGTGTAAGCCTTCTGTGGTTGCCCGCCCGCTCGATCTTTGCTCTGTCTTTAGATTTGGGAATGTTCTTAATTGCGAGTGGTTGAGCGGGAGAGCTGGGGTTCCGGTGCGCGGGGCTCCATAGGAGGATCCGACCTTCGTAGAGGGATTCCGAGAGTCCCAAATTTTCCACAAAATGGAGCGGGCGACCGCTGGCCAAATCTCACCGTCGAGGCCAAGGGGTGAAGGAACCTCCCAAATAAGGTCGATGGAGCTGCAAGTTTGGCTTTTGGTTCCGAAAATTTGGACCTTCGATTGGGAAACAGGGTGCTGTTTGCCACAAGTTTTGATATATTGTATCTGATAACAACTTGCATATTCGATGGAACTTTCGATCAATATCACAGTGGAGGGAATTGTTGAGAATCCGGTCTTAGTTTTCTTTTCCATAGGCATCCGATCGTAGTTTGATTCGATTAATTGTTACTTCTGGTGTGCTCCTGTCCACAAGTTGACTCTGCTGATCTTGCAGGTGACGACGTACCGTGGCCTCCCCGACGGTAACTTGGCTGTTCTGCAAGCATACATTGATGCGGACGTAAGCTCCATTACAATCTCTAGAATCTTCAGTTTCTTATATTAGTTGTACTTTATCTGAGGCTGATGAGGTCTGCATCTTATCTCAGGATGCTCAGTCATTCTACACTCTGAGCTGGGCTTGTGACCTTGACGGCACACCACTGCTAGTGGCAGCAGGAAGCAATGCGGTCATTCGGGTCATCAACTGTGCCACCGAGAAGTTGTTTAAGGTATAATAGTGCCAGAGTTTTCTACTTTCTTATTGTGGCCAACATGGATGAAGTTTCACTTGCATCAATCTACTATTCAGCTGCTTATTTGATGTCCTTTCTGAAAACAGTTACTTATTTGATAATTGTTGGTTTCTCTGTATTGTCCATTCGAGATGATGATTTGGACTTTTATGAAAAGTTGTGTTTCTGCTATACAGTAGTTTATTTTTGTCCAAAAGAGATTGTAGATGTCAAATACTTTAGTACGTCTAGCATGGTGAAAACACGTACAACCTAGCAGATCTATTCTTCTGAGGTAGTCATGAAATTGGGCATATATATGACGATTCAATATCCTAAACTAATGATTACGAACGTGCAGTAAGTTTCTTATTCCGTCTTACAAATCATGCAGAGTTTTCTTGGCCATGGTGATTCAATAAATGAGATAAGAACTCAACCATTGAAGCCTTCGCTCTTCATTTCTGCAAGCAAGGTTGGCAGATAACCTGGTGTGATGCTGGATATACCTATGCCTTTTACCTTTCTGATGCAGTTTATATGGCCTTATATAGGACGAGTCTGTTAGGCTATGGAATGTCCATACAGGTATCTGCATCTTGATTTTTGCTGGAGGAGGTGGTCACCGTAATGAAGTATTGAGTGTTGTAAGTTACACCTACCTCCTAGTGACATTGTTTTATATTACCACTCACTTCACTGCCCAAAGATATGTTCGGATTGTGGCCAAAAGCTACCCTACCAATATTTTGTTCATAATCAAAAACTTGCTCTTTGTTAGGATCATGGCCAATTTTCTGTTGTGCCAATGCTCGTTTGGCCACCCTAGTTCAGTTTTCTTACCAATATTGGCCAAATCATGGGCTAGCAAAATCTTCACCAAAATTATAGCTAGCCAAATATTGGCTAGCTTGGGCTAAATCCGAATACACTCTAAATATAGCTGTCTGCCAGCTACTGGCATTATTGAGTGGATCATTTTAGTTAGTATTTCTGAAAAATAAAACATGTTATCTCGGCACTAACTGTCCTTTCATTCATACTTCTGTTATATCAGGACTTCCACCCTTCTGATATCTACCGAATTGCCAGTTGTGGCATGGATAATACTGTTAAAATCTGGTCAATGAAAGGTTAGCGAACCATTTCATCAATCTTGCTTCCTATTTACATTTTATTACTGCTGATCACTGACATGGTTTGCTAACGTTGTCATAGAATTTTGGCCATACGTGGAGAAATCCTTTACATGGACTGACCTTCCATCAAAATTTCCAACAAAATTTGTCCAATTTCCGGTATGTTAAGTATCTCTCATCTTTGAACCTGTTATTATGCAAACTTTTAGTATTGTTCTTAATCCTCTCAGCATCGTGCTGATCTATCCCCTTTCAGCTTATGACTTCCGTGGTGCATTCTAACTATGTTGACTGTACTAGGTGGCTTGGTGACTTCATCCTGTCGAAGGTAAATTGCTCATTTTTGTAGGAGAGACGAATTAGTGTGAACACAATGTTAGAATGCTTACTGGTGCAAAATTTCAGACTATACCTGAAACCTGTAATATCATACTTTATAGTCTTTTTTTTACATCAAAGATTAGCGTTGCCACCTGTTTTTCAATGCTGATTTAATTATTTCCTGAAGAATGAGAACATCTGATCTGCTTCGCCTTGAACTTGCAGAGTGTTGACAATGAAATTGTTCTGTGGGAGCCAAAAATAAAAGAGCAGGGTCCTGGCGAGGTGATGCAGTTTTACTTTTAAAGAACTATAGGGCTTAACACATTATAATTTTGTACTGATCCAAACTAGTTCTGGTTGTGCTCCTTTGTTTATAAAAATGATGCCGGCCATACTATGTGCCTTCGTCTGAAGTGATTCTTCATTCTATATGCAGGGTAGCATTGATGTTCTTCAGAAGTACCCTGTGCCCGATTGTGACATTTGGTTTATCAAATTCTCATGTGATTTTCACTTCAATCAATTAGCAATAGGTAACATTTTATATTGAAATTATTATCTGCGGACATATTTCTGTATTGTACTTATGTGATTGTCAACAAGTTTCTGAGGATGGCCGTACTTATACATGTGAAAAAACTGATATTTGTAGAAAACATGCTCGTGGCTAATCGTTTGCTCATAAACGAACTCATCTACATGCACCTGATCAGGGTTAGATGAAATTCAAAAAGTACAACTCTTGTGGTTAATCGTTTGCTCGTAAACAGGCAACCGCGAAGGCAAAATCTATGTGTGGGAAGTGCAGGCGAGCCCTCCTGTGCTAATTACCCGGTAAGTTTAACCGAACAAGTTCAGCTATTCCCGATTTCTCCTCCTCTGCATGTGGTGGTGGTGCTAGCTACTGACTTGTATGTTCCTGCATGTACACACTGATAATTTCCAGGCTGAGTAGTCCGCAATGCAAAATGCCAATAAGGCAGACTGCAGTGTCGTTTGATGGAAGGTACATCACCATATTCCATTCGCCACCTCTGATCCAGTAGTACCTCTCTAGCATTTTTTTATCCTGTACTTTTGTTGATATAGCTTCTCATGTGTGCTATGTGCATCCATCATAGTTTTTCTTCTTTCAAGTCCGGTTTTGGTGTTGGCGCATAAGAATTGTGTGTCACTCTTCTTCTTTTCTTCCATTCTTCAGCACGATCCTTGCCTGCGGCGAGGATGGCAGCATATACCGCTGGGACGAAGTGGAACATCAAGCTGCGAAAAATTGAAGCAACCGAAAACCCCCATGCCGTGGGACCCCATGGCAATGCCAGCCAGTTTGAGCTTGACTTGGGGGTTTGTTGTGTGCTTACTTAGTCGGTGGTACCCATCAGCCTTTAGCCCAGAAGCTGGGGGAATGAGCTTACAATGTTTTAAGTTAGGATGTTGTTGACTCGATGATTTGCCGTATGTCCCAGTTTATTATGTTTGCTCTATCATGCACCGAATGTGGGAATTAAACTTAAATCCTCGTTGCTACTAGTTTGTTGTGCATTCTCATTGAGTTGCCTGAACCTGCCGTTGCTGGCTTTTAACACATACCCAAACGAAACACTTTGTTGGGTGAAGGACTTCATCATAATCCTGATGCCGGAATGGCCTAAATTTCTCTTGTGCCGTCTTCGCGGTCTGTTTGGAACGCGTGAATTTTACAGGAACTCTGCTTGGGGATGTAAATGGCGCCGCAACGCCCGTTTAGTTCATTTTCCCGGTAAAAAACTTTCTTGAACTGTTAGACCAATAAGTGGGCTTATAAATGGCGCATTCCCTGAACTCCACGGAAATTTGTCAAGAATTGCCCATTCCTGCATCAGTCGCGCGAGACCGGTTCCTCGTTCTGTTCCTCAAGCATTTCTTTTCAAATGTGTTGCTGAACCTGAAGTCTCTCTAGGCTCTAGCTATGAGCTTGGTCTGAAGCTAGTGGCCTAGCGAAGACAAGAGGAGGAGGATATGATACGAAAGGTGGCCGTTTGGCGCCAAAATGTGCCGTGGTCGGGTGGTCGTGATCGCGGGCCGGGAAAGAAATCGTCTTGTTCCTCGCAGCCATTGGCGACCTCAAGTCACACGATGTTTTTTCTGAATAAAAAAAAAGCAACAGTGCAATAGGCCCTCGCGTCCCTCCCTCCCCGGGGCGACACGGGCGGCGGCTCAGGCGCCCCTCCACCGGATCCCCTCCTCACTCCCCTCCCCTCGCCGTCGCCGGTGGGCTCCGCCGGGCGAAGCCCGTGCGGATCCGGCGGCGGCGGGACCTCTTCATCCCGTGGCGTCGCTAGTGAGGGGGAGACTTGCAGCGGCGAGCGACGGATGGCGGACGGTGTACGGTGCTGGCGTCGGCTGTGGGCGGCGGATGGGGAGCTGGGGCGGCGGCCTCGGTCCGGGCTCCAGCGTGGCCTGGGCGTGGACGGCGTGCGTGCGCGCGGTGGCGGTCGGCTTCGGAGCGTGGGGTGCAGATCGACGTTGGGCGCGGCAGCGGCTGGCGTGCGGCGGGCGTGGCGACCGGCTGGGCGTGGCGGATGTGGCTCTGGAGCGCGAGGTGCGCCGCGGAGGGACGAGCTGCGCGTATGCTCTGCTGCTCCGTTCGTGTAGCTCCGATCTGGATCTGAGCTAGTTCTTCGATCTGTTCGATCTGGTTGCTGCACTTCGCAATGCGGCTTTGGTGGCTGCGGTGGAGGTGGTCGCGGTGGTGCTGCGGTGGTGGACGGCGGCTACGGCCAGGGGGTGATGCTCGCACTCTCTCCCAAAACCCTCGCACCATGGCCGACGCGCCCAACCCTGCCGTCGCCCCCTTCCGGGCCGACACCATCGCCGTTGGGGCCGCCCGTGCCGTTGGCCCAAAGGGGCCGAAGAAGGTGCGCACCGCGGAAGAGACTGTCGCCGAGACGACAAAGATGGCTGGACGGAGGAGGAAGGAGAAGGCGGAAAAAGAAGCCGCCGCCGCCCTAGCCACAGTCGCTCAGGCCAGGCCGCCGCTACGGAGAGCAATGCCCTTGTCGCCAAGGCCACACAACAGGCCTTCCTCATTCTACGGTACCAAGAGGCGACCCTTCTTGCCGCCACCACCATGACGGCCAGCACGGGCTTGTCGGCGGCCCGTCTGCCCAAGCTTCCGGAGTCGCCACACACGCCAACACCGCCGCCGATGTATGGGTACTGTTCCGGACACGACCCGACATCGTCTCGCTTCTCCAAGTAGCCTGGGGATGGCTCGCGAGAAACGGGAGACTTCGTGCCAATCGTCTTGGTGGTGTCCCCCCTTGATCTCAATGCCAACCTCGTTGCCGGCAAGTCCACCGGGACGCAAAGGAAGCGCCCACGGGCCATCCTCACAGGCAACTTACCCAATGCCCGCAAGTTGTTTGTTGATATGTAGACCTCGACGATGGACGACCTGGCATTCATGGAGGAGATTATCAATGAGGGTGGCCTAGGGTACGATCCCGAGGAGACTCAAAGCCAAGACGACCGCGACCAAGGCACCCAAGGCCAAGACCCCCACGACCACCTCGGCCAAGACACCCAAGGCCAAGAAAGTCAAGACCATGACGGTGTCGACATCGACGATGAGCCATTGTTTCATGATGAGCTATCGCATCAAGCCAATGCACAAAAAAGGCGGCAAAGAGTGAGGACGGGAGCATACACGAAGAATGATGACAAGTTAATTTGCAAAGCTTGGATGAAAATTGGACAAGATTCCAAAACCGGCGCCTAGCAAAAAGGAACAACATTTTGGAAGAGGGTACATGCATACTTCCATGAACGTCGCAAGTTTGATCCCTACAAATTTGCAAAGCTTAGGGCGTCTCGCCTTCCGGCGCCCCTTTGGCCCCCTCGAGGTGGCCGCCTGGGACTCCCTCCTCCAAGACATCGCTCTTATGCCGATGGACGTGGCGGAGGACCGGGATGTTCTGTCCTGGCGCCTCGAGCCCTCTGGACGTTTCTCCACGAAGTCCCTGTACGGCGCCATTGCTCCCTCGACGACCCCGGAACCTTTTAGCCTGATCTGGGACATCCGTCTCCCGCTGAAGATCAGGATCTTCCTGTGGCAATGGATCCGTGGACGCCTCCCCTCTGGGGTTGAAGTCCTCAAGCGTAATGGCCCGGGTGATGGGATGTGCCCCATTTGTGGCACGATTGAGGATGCTAACCACATCTTTTTCTCGTGCCACTCTGCCCAGTTCCTTTGGGCCTACTTCCGCGAAACGGTTGGCGGACAGTGGTGTAATACCAACTTTCCCGACCTGCTTGCCAAGCTTAACGCCTGCCCTGCTCGCTACCGTCATATTAGATGGCTATGCGTTGGGGTTCTCGCCTGGACGCTTTGGAACATTCGAAATAAGCTTGTTATTCAGAAGGTGCCCCTCCGTCGTGCGACTGACGCAATCTTCAAATTGTGTGGTTACCTGCAGCTTTGGCGGCCGCTTAGCCGCCCCCAGGACCGAGACGTCATCACCGCCCTCCTCTCCGATCTTCGCTCGATGGCGCTCCGCGTGGCTCCCCCGCTGCCGCCTCCTCCACCTGAGCCTGACTAGACCGCCTGGCGGTTATGTGGTTTGTGGCGTGTGTGTTTTGGGTTTAGGGCTTGTTGTGCTGTGCCCTCAGCATTGACCCTTTCGTGTACTATTTGTCCCTGTGGACCTCCGTATGTGTGTAACACCCACGATGTGGCTATATCTCCCACGTGTCGAGGCACGACTTAGAAGCATAACCGCATTGTGGTTTTGTCGCAAGAAGGGTCATCTTCACACAATCCCATGTAATGAACAAGAATGGGATAACGAGAGTTGGCTTACAATCGCCACTTTACACAATACATAAATATAATCCATACATCATCCAAAATACACACATAGACCGACTACGGTCAAGATCCAAATGAAAATAAGATAACCCCAAATGCTAGATCCCCGATCGTCCCAACTGGGCTCCACTACTGATCATCAGGAAAAGACACATAGTAACGACCACGTTCCTCGTCGAACTCCCACTTGAGGTCGATTGCGTCATCTGCACTGGCATCGTCGGCACCTGCAACTGTTTTGGTAGAATCTGTGAGTCACGAGGACTCAGCAATCTCACACCCGCGAGATCAAGACTATTTAAGCTTATAGGAAAGGATGGTGTAATGAGGTGGAGCTGCAGCAGGCACTAAGCATATATAGTGGCTAACATACGCAAAAAAGAGCGAGAAGAGAAGCAACGGAACGGTCGTCATCTAGTAATGACCAAGTAGTGATCCTGAACTCCTACTTACGTCATTCATAACACAAACCGTGTTCACTTCCCGGACCCCGCGAAGAAGAGACCATCACGGCTACACACGCGGTTGATGTATTTTAATTAAGTCAAGTGACAAGTTCTCTACAACCGGACATTAACAAATTCCCATCTGCCTCATAACCGCGGGCACGGCTTTCGAAAGATGTTACCCTGCAGGGGTGTCCCAACTTAGCCCATCATAAGCTCTCACGGTCAACGAAGGATAAACCTTCTCCCGGAAAAACCCGATCAGTCTCGGAATCCCGGTTTACAAGACATTTCAACAATGGTAAAACAAGACCAGCAAAGCCACCCGAATGTGCCGACAAATCCCGATAGGAGCTGCACATATCTCGTTCTCAGGGCACACCGGATGGGCAAGACGTCGGGTTGGCATAGACCCTGGTTGCCCAGGGGGCGCCGGACATCGCCCAGTTTGGGCCAGCACTCGAAGGAGCACTGGTCCGGGGGTTTAAAATAAAGATGACCCTCGGGCTCGCGAAACCCGGGGGAAAAGGCTTAGGTGGCAAATAGTAAAACCAAGGTTGGGCCTTGCTGGAGGAGTTTTATTCAAGGCGAACTGTCAAGGGGGTCCCATAAATCACCCAACCGCGTAAGGAACGCAAACTCAAGGAACATAATACCGGTATGACAGAAACTAGGGCGGCAAGAGTGGAACAAAACAATAGGCATAAGGCCGAGCCTTCCACCCTTTACCAAATATATAGATGCATTAATATAATAAGAGATATTGTGATATTCCAAAATATCCATGTTCCAACATGGAACAAACTTCAACTTCACCTGCAACTAGCAACGCTATAAGAAGGGCTGAGCAAAAGCGGTAACTTAGCCAAACAACGGTTTGCTAGGAAAGGATGGTTAGAGGCTGACATGGCAATATGGGAGGCATGATATAGCAAGTGGTAGGTAGCGCAGCATGGCAATAGAACGAACAACTAGCAAAGCAAAGATAGAAGTGATTTCGAGGGGTGGTCATCTTGCCTGCAAGGTTCTCAGAGTTGTCGAAAGCTTGATCCTCGTAAGCGTACTCAACAGGTTCCTCGTTCACGAACTCGTCTCCCGGCTCTACCCAAGACAAGAACACAAGCAAATGGAACCACAATCAATCACGGGAAATGCACAAGCAACATGATGCAATACATGAATGATATGCAAGATATGATATGCGATGCATATGCGTGCTCCGGAAGGAAAATGATGAATAAGGCAGTAACTTGGCAAACCAAGCATGCCACTGGAAAGATGAGATGATTTCGGTCGAAATCGATATAAAGATCACCGGAAACGGATGCACGGTTTGCAAATGGCAAGCAAAACAAGAATGACACGAATCTCCAATTAACAGCATGATAGCACTTCGAATGCAACAAGTAACAATGCTAAAGCACTCCAATGTAGCAACAAAGCATATGGCAGTAATATACAGGAGATTCTTGACAAAAGATGAACACTGAGCTACGGCTAGTTCACACCACAGCAGGTTCAAACAGGCATGGCAAAAGTGCAAAAGATAACAGGTTCACAGACTTAGAGAAATTACTGGACATGGCAGAAACAGCATCAGGTAGCAATGTTCAGAGCACAAAATGAACATGCTACAGGAACTTAACATGGAAAAACAAGGCATTGCAGTATTCTACTAAATGCATATGACAAAAGTTCCTTACTGACCCTAAGCCGAAAAGGACCAGAAGATATGATGGCAACCATATAAACATAGCAAGTTCCGTTAACAGGTATCAGACTTAGCAGAAAACAGAGCATGGCAGAAACAGACATTATGAAGGCATCTTGGTGAGCTTGATGCACTCACCACAAAGCAATGCATGACAAAAAAAGCATACATACAGCAAGATGGCAAGTTTATGAAGCTATCCCTGGCAAGAGAAAATACATAGCATGTATGGATCAACTAAAATAAGCTTGGCAAAATTGAATAACACGTAAACAATCTGCCAGAAATATTTTATAGCAAAAGTAGAGCAAGATTGAGTCATACTATGGCACTACATAATTGCAAAAAGGGCATGAATGGATCAATTAAAACAATATCTACAAAACATCCTTACTGAACATCACCAAAATAAGCATGGATCTCGCTGTAGCCACATGGATACATAGCAACAAAATAACAGCAGCCACAGACTTGGAGAAAATACCAAAAGTCTTTGAAATCAGAAACATTACGGAGCCTAGTTTGCATGCTTGTGCTAGTCACCACAGAGATCACAAAAATACATGGCATATACCACTGGAAAGATAGCATGGCATACAACAAAACACATATAGAGCTCATGCCCATAAGATGCACAGATTAAATGCAACAAAAATAACAAATCTCCAAGTTCTGCTAAGTAACAGCAGATAACAGCAACTAGCACTCTTGCACCAGAGATTTGGGCATCAAGATGGACTCAAGTGAACATGGTGCAATGGAACAAAATGTAGAGCATCACGAGACGGACATTTTGATATATTACACGCATGAAACGGAGCTATATGCAGAAAGTTATGATGCGATGAACATGGGCATGTACTGTAAGAATAAAAGACTTGGAGAATCGGGGGAAGAGGGAAAGTCAACCCGAGGGCTTCTCAGATCCGATCGGGGCTGGAGCTGCTGCCGGCGTGATGGAGACGGCGGCGCGGCGGCCGGAGGAGAGGAGGAGAGGAGCTCGGGCGCGCGGTGGAGGGGCGTGGCGCCGGCGAGATCCGGCGGAGGCGGAGAGGCGACAGGAGGCGGCGGCGCACGGCGACCGGTGGCGGCGAACAGCGGGAGCGGCGGTGGCGATGGCGGCGGGGCCGGCCGGTGTGAGCAGCCGCGGGAGGAAGAAGGGGCGCGGGGCTGGAGGAGCGGGCTCGGGGGGCCTCGCACGGGCCCCTGCGGGCCGGCGGCGATGTGGGCGCGGGGCGCCACGTGGCGGCGTCCCGTTGGCTGCGGGCGTCGGTGGAGAAATGTCCGGCCGGCGGCGGACGTGTCCGGCGGCGCGGAGGAGCGGGTTAGGGTTTGGACTGCGAACGTATTTCGGGAGGGATGCATATATATAGCTAGAGGGAGCTAGGGGACTCCAAATGGAGTGCGGTTTTTTCCCACACGATCTTGATCGAACGACCTAGAGCATGCAGATGACTTAGAGGGGTTTTGGGCTGTTTAGAGAGGGGTTTTGCTGCAACACATAAACGGACTTTGCGGATGCCCGGTTAACCGTTGGAGTACCAAACGACCTTCAAATGGAACGAAACTTGACCGGTGGTCTACCGGTGGTATACCAAGGCCACTTGGCAAGCCTCGATCCATTCCGAGAGCGTTCAACACCCGCTCACGAAAAGAAAACAAGAGGGGTGCGCCGGAGGAGGTGGGAGTGCCGGATTGCAAAACGGACAACGGGGAAAATGCTCGGATGCAAGAGACGAACATGTATGCAAATGCAAAGCACATGATGACATGATATGAGATGCATGACATGAACAAAATGCAAAACGAAAGACAAAACCCGACCACGAAGGGAATATCATAACACATAGCCGAAAATGGCAAGAGTTGGGGTTACAAATATGGAAAGTTACATCCGGGGTGTTACAATGTGTGTGCGTGTGTGTGTGTTGGACCTTGTTGGATGCTTGTTGTGCGGTTGGCTTTATAATATAAAGCGGGGCGAAAGCCTTTTTCGGTAAAGTGACCGTATTGACATTTCAATCCAAAAGAGGCCGGCCTTCATCCAATTAGAGTGTAACAAGTTTTGTGCCTCCCTTGACAATATCACCGGTCGGCCCGTGAGTGGCCTTGGCATCAAAAGACATGGTGTACAGTTTCTACCCTTGTTCATATGAGAATTTGTCGTTCTCCTATGCATATGAATGTATCTTCTTGTTTTCATCTTCATTTGCAGGCTTTCAAACTTCAGAAATCTTCAAGGCCCAACATGGGAACAAGCCATTCACTTTGACCCATTGTTGGACGATGATTTGTGACTGCGAAAAGTTTAAGGAGCAACATGCTGCCTAAAATAAAGGTGGGGGGACTTCATCGGTGGCCGAACGAAGCGAAGGTGGGATGCGGCCGAGAGGAAGACCAATTCCAAGGTGGACGAAAAGCGTGATGCTTCGACAATCGCCTTGCAAGAAACTTTGAAGGGTTTCATGACCCAAAAGGAGGTGACAATTGAGAAGAGGGATGAGAGGAAGCACCAAGAGAAAGAGGAGCAAATGAAGACCTTCTTTGACATACAAAAGAAAAGCTCAAGATCAATGAGACCAATGCCCAGACAAGAGGAAACGAGATAAAGCTCAAGCTAATCTTGAAACAATCGGAGATCATGGCGGTGGACATGAGCAAGATGCCCCCTCCCCCCCCCCCCCCCCCCGCCCCAAATGGCTTGGTTCGAGAAGAAGCAAAAGGAGATGCTCAAGCTAGCGTGATCATCTTATGTTTGGCCAAGATGCATGAACTATGGCCATGATGCGATTCTTTTTGTATGCCGACATGTGTGCCGACATGAATTTAAACTATGGCTGGTGATGGAGATTATTTTGTATGCTGGCATGTCTGAATGCTGGCATGAATTCTAGCTAGTATGCAAATATGTTTGTTTGTTAGAAAAAATTCAGCCAGGCAAACCAAATGGGTCGGCCGGTTGGGTGCATGGCCAAATTTGCGCGGACTTCGCCCCTACAACCGACCCAAATGGACATAAAGCGAAGCAATTCCGCATCCATTTGCATCGTGGCGTTGGAGTTGGCCTCAATGCCCAACATCACCAGTGGTCCGCCCCTAGGAACGTTGCCTCATTGTCCCTCGTGAAGTCCTCTGTCGGCTCACTGCTCCGCCCCGCCGCAAGGATTTCAAGAGCTACCTAAGCAAGAGCATGATGTCGTTCTCGTCGACTGGCAATCTTGGGTCGCAACAACCGCGAAATGACGAGCACATCTTTGCGGTCTCCGCAACTTCAGAGCTATGCGTCGACCCCCGATCAATTCAATTCACATGGTGCGGCGGCAGTAGGGCCTGCCACCTTGAGGCTGGGGGTTCGGTAGCGGGAGGAGAAGTCAGCAACGGAGAGAGAGAGAGAGAGAGAGAGAGAGAGAGAGAGAGAGAGAGAGAGAGAGAGAGAGAGAGAGAGAGAGTTGACCGACCAGGGAGGAAAACTATTTTGGCCTGTTGGATTAGAAATGAGCGGTCGGGGAGCACAGAGCGTATTGAGGAGCAGGCAAGTCCCATCCCGTATGTATGTCCCGTTGTAATGCACAGGCTTCTTACTAGTTAGAGGAAGATATTTATTGATTCTTATTTTTCTTGGCGTACCTATTACACGATTCGCCAGTTCAAAAAAATTATGGCCTGCTAATATAGTGTAAAAAAAAAATCATGCATTAGCAGGAAAATTCCTGTCCTTTATCTACACCGTTTTAATATTTTCCCTCTGGCTGTCAAAACAGTGAAGGAGAAGAAAAAGGAAATTTGTGAGTGATCCGTGCCTCTGGGCTCTGGCCTCTAGAAAACTGATTCGAACTGGATTCCACTCGTTGGGCACGGCGGTTTGGGTTCCTTTCTTCTTTCCGGTTGCTGCACCTCGACCTCCACTTTCCCACTTCGCGGCCGGGCCGGCGTCCATGGCAACGCCGTCGCACGCGCACGGGCTCCCGCTCGTGCCCCTCCGGACGCTCCTGCTCGCCTTGCCGCTCTTGTCGCTCATCCTCCTCCTCACGCTGCACCTCCCGCCGCGCCACCACCCGGCCCCTCCTGCCCCCCTCATCCTCCCCACGCCCCTCCGGACCACCGCCGCCGCCGCCCAGCCTAAGCCCAAGGCCGACCCCTCCTCCTCCTCGTCGCCCTCGCCGACGACGCTCTCGCACGTGGTGTTCGGGGTGGCCTCCTCCCGCCGCACGCTGCCGCTGCGCCTCCCTCTCCTCCGCCTCTGGCTCCACCCGCCCGCGCGCGCCTTCCTCTTCCTCGACGCGCCGCCCCGCGCTGCCTCCGTCCCGGCGAACCTCCACCTCCGCGTCTCCCGCGACGCCTCCCGCTTCCCCTACTCCTACCGGAAGGGCCTCCCCTCCGCGGTCCGCGTCGCGCGTATCGCCAAGGAGCTCCTCCTCGAGCTCCGCCAGCAGCAGCAGCACCAGTCGCCGCCGCCGAGGTGGCTCGTGCTCGCCGACGATGACACCGCCTTCGTCCTCCCCAACCTCCTCCACACCCTCTCTAAGTACGACTGGCACGAGCCATGGTACCTCGGCGCGCCTTCCGAGTCCGCCGCGCAGAACGTCTGGCACGGCTTCAACATGGCCTATGGCGGCGGCGGCATCGCCATCAGCTGGCCCCTCGCAGCGCGCCTGGCCCGCGTGCTTGACTCCTGCATCATCAGGTACCCCCACCTCTACGGCAGCGACTCCAGGATCTACGCCTGCCTCGCCGAGCTCGGCGTCGAGCTCACCCACGAGCCAGGATTCCACCAGGTCAGGTGCACCGCCGCCTCTCTTTTTCCCCTTCTACTCCGAATTTCTCTTTGCCTCTGCATGTGCTACTGCTATTTCCTTGTGGAATGTTTCTACAGAGATTGCTGGGAAATCAACTGTGTGTTTCTATTGGATGCTAGTTCATAGTTATGGGGAAATTGATAAAGCACTCTTTGGTACTCCTGGTCCTTGATTATGTTTTATTTATGCCTCATAATCGCAATCACGACAATGATTGTTCTAGATAATTGAAGTCTGCCCAGGATTGTCATGTTGCTGTTCAGTCTTTCTTGATTCATCCTAGGATTGTTGTTGAGAGGGAAACTTGTCTCTAGTGTCAAACTTTGAATAATACTCCGAGGGGAACTATTGGTGAGAGACTGAAAGGTTTGAATTAAACTCTCAAGTACTACAATTTTTGTCTGAATGAATTCTGTTATACATTATTTCAGAGCATAGGTTAAAAGCTTATCCTCTACCATGCCCTCAAGATACGCCGAACCACACGACACCAATCCTGTAGAATGCTTCTAAAGAAAATGTACAACCACAGCTACACCACCAGGGTGATGGTTACTGGCTAACTGCTGCACTCTCCTAGTGCTGAATCCGTTCAAAATCTGTGTCACTGGATTTAGTGATCCTTGCTGGTACCTCTACAGATTTTGACGTGATGGCACTTGAGAGGGGCGTTCTGGTCCACATTTGGAGTACTAGGCGACCATTGTGGCATACTGGAATATGTCCCTGTCAGATATCCTAAAGCTTCGGGCATTGCAGTCTTGATGCATTGGAAAAGCAATTTTGCCGAAATAAACGTTAGTGTGAGCAGCAGCAGAACAGTGACCTGGACATGGTTGAAGTATCCATCTCTTTCTGCTCCATTGATTTGCTTTTTTAACAATTCGGAGGACCAATGTTATGTAGGGGCTTCCTTTATGCCCAATAGAGGCCTCCTTTATCTGTAGTTTGCACCAATGAAACCTAGAGCATGGCTGCTGTTTTTCAAAAAAAAAAACTCTTTATTCAATCTTTGAACATGAAACTAGCCTGTGGTTTTACTTGAAATTGTGCACACAGAAAAGGCATGATTCTGAACTTATGTGGGCTGTTGCATTTTATTATCTCCAGATCGACCTTCATGGGGATATATCTGGATTTCTAAGAGCACATCCTCTTGCTCCTTTAGTGTCACTTCACCACCTTGATCATGTCTATCCTCTTTACCCTGGTATGGATCGTGCAAAGGCGGTTGAGCATTTGTTCCGAGCAGCTAATGCTGACCCAGCGAGGATCCTTCAACAAACAGTGTGCTATGACCATTCAAGATCACTTACTGCTTCAGTAGCATGGGGCTATTCTGTCCAGGTTTTCAAAGGCAATGTACTGCTTCCTGACATCCTTGCTGTGCAAAAAACCTTTGTGCCATGGAGAAGAGGTCGCAATGTTACGGATGTTTTTATGTTTAGCACCAAGCATTATCCAAGGGACGAGTGCAAACGAGCTGCTCTTTTCTTCCTAAAAAGTATTTCTTCCGGCAAAGGCAAGACGGAAAGCAATTACAGTAGGCAGCTGCCCCAGAAATGCTTGCCAAACTTGATTCAGTTGAGGAATATGCAACAAATAAAAGTGAGATCAGAGCTACTGCATCTGGTTCCTGGGAAGGTATGACTAGGATTAGTGTTGTTGGGAATGGTGGCTTAAACTGCATTTTTAGCTGAAAATAAATTATAACATGGTTTTACTTTTCAGGCTTTAAGACGACACTGCTGTGACATCGTACCTTCTTCATCTGAAATCACCATGGACATTGACATCAGGAAATGCAAAGATGATGAATTGATCGCGATGCATTCGTAGTGATTCTTGAATAATATTGGATACTCATTTGGAGTAGATAATTTACAGCATGTTCTCGAATACACCTAATTTGCTTTTGTTATATACGGACCACACTGTCCCACTTCATTTTGGGTCTGTAGGTCTATGTAGAGTTAAAGCAACATACTGTGATGCACCATTACCCAAAGTAATATAGTGAATCATTTTATATACTGTATTTGACATGTGTTCTAGCTTGCGATTTATCTAGCATCTGTTGAAGTATGAAGGCTGCACGTCAAGGACATCTAGAAGATCTCCAACTGAACACATATGATATAGTAGTTGTTAGGGAGTAGTTAGAGGTTTATTCTCTGTTGTAATTCTCCTCTATCTCCTCCTGTAAATCTTCTCCCCAGTTACAACTGAAACCCCACTGTATGCAGCTATGGGATAAGCCCCATCCTATCAATATAAGCCCATGCGGGCTGCGGCCCTCTTCGGAGGGTGGGACGCTTCACACAATTTACATAGTATAGTGAGCCATTCTTCTCCATCTCATCTAGTGTCACAAGTCACAACCTGTACTACGAAATTCCCCCAACAATCGATGTATTTCAGAAAATAGGTGAGAATTTCAGAAAATTAGAAAGAAAACAGAGAAGGGGATGAGCTAGGCCCAGCCAATTGGTGGCGGCAGCTAGGGTTCTTATATAAATTGGATGTAATAACATCTTATATTATGGGACGGAGGGAGTAGATAGCCCCCATTTGGGTTACAGGCTTCGTTTATACTCCAGCGAGCGACACCGACGGCGATCAACAAAAGCAGGTGACAACTACAGAGTCGAAGAAACTGACGACGTTGAGCGCGCCAAATAACGGCCGACCACTCCCTTTCTCGTGTGCCACCAGATGCTCATAAACGATGCGGTATCTGTAGATTTTGGCTGTCCATTAACTGAACTAATTCGGGTGTCGATTTCTTCAGGGATGTTTATCTTCAGTTCATGAAAATTTCCTCCCAGAGTGCACTCCTTCTCAAGTGTGGAAGCTTGGGAATGCAGTCTGGATGAATTCCTTGTCCTCCAACTGGCGGCTGTGTCCGGCAGGTTCACCTATTTTTCTTTTGAAACAAGGCAGAAGACTTGCCATTTTCATTCATTGATTAAGGAGAAGGTTTAGACATAAGCCGGCGTAGTGGTAAAAAGAAAAGTCCTACTCTTGCGACATAATAATACTCAAGTGCTTGGCTCCCGCCAACGCTCAAAGATGGAGCTCCTCTTTGATTTTCATGACGATAATAGAGATCGAGCCAACGGTGTTGCGAAAAATTCTTGTGTTGCGCTCCTTCCAAATTTCCCAAAAGACAGTCGTCATCACATGACCGATGGCCTTTCTATTGTGACCTCCACCATTCACCGCCTTTAGCCACCAAGCTTGAACAAAATCTACATGTCGCCAAGTCATTGGCGAGTAGTCGTGATTGCCAAGCCAAGTGGAGATCTCATTTCAAATTCGGGTAGTGATTCTACATCAGAATAGGAGGCGGGCAGCAGATTCTTGCACTTGCTTGCAGAGAAGGCATAGATCGTAGTTTGGCCATCCCCGCCGATGGAACCGATCGGCCGCCCACACACTACTTTGGAGGATTAGCCAAGCAAAAAAAATTACATTTTGGCGGAGCTCACATCTTCCAAATCATAGCAGCCGTCCGTCCAAAGGCGAGCCTAGCAATCTGCACCATTTACACCGAAGTTGTATGTTCGCCACTAGATGTGAATTTGCAAGATATTATGTCTTTCCTATCTTGGCTGAGGGTAGGACCAGCAAGCATCTTCCAAAGGGTTGCAAACTCCTGAATAAGTCAAGGTGAGGCCCTGTTGGGTGAATAAGTCAAGGTGAGGCCCTGTTGGGTGTCAATTACCGAAAAAGGCTTTCACCCCGTTTTATATATAAAACACCGACCATACAAACACACCGATACAAACACACGCCACCACCGCACACGACACACACCCAAGGCAAATACAAAGGTGCCAAGCACCGCCACGCCACCCCAACGACTACCAAACAACATGAATCGCTTGGAGCCAACGGAGACCTCCAACGCAATCTTCCGAGGAGAGGCGAGGCGGATAACGATGGAGCAGGGACTCCAGGACGGTGCCTCCAGAAGGGCACGACTATGGGTAGCCGCCACCGTCCGATCAGGAAGATCAAGTTTTCACCTGAAGCATCACGAAGGAGTGGGAACACCGCGACGGAGCCTTCATGAAGGATACGGCGTCCCCGGACGTCGCCACCGTCGGCCCATGAGCAAGTGGTGTACCCCGGCGCTCACACCCCTCCAACGCACCCTACCTCCGCCAACCACCCACAACCAAACCACCCGCGTGGCCATGGCTGCACACCCGCACCTGAGACGCGAGCTCCGCCCACGAACGTCGCGTCTCCCACCGCCAAGGCCACCGCCCTGCATCCAGACACCCCCAAGACCAGCCAAAGTCACCGGCTTTGGCCCAAAGGACGCACCCGACCGCCAAACCGCAGCATACGTCCCGCCTCGAACAACGCTGGAGCTACATCGGCTCGCACTCGGCCGGGGAAAGGGGGAGGAGGGGGAGCGGACGCATCCGGACCGGCACACCCCATGCCGGTGACGGGTGGCCCGAACTCTCGTCGGCGCCTCCCATTCCTCCAGCCTACCTCCCCACCGGACACCCCCTGTGTCGCCCCACCTCGGCAGCCGACGCAGCTCCACGCGAGGCCACCAACACACACCCGTCCGCCGGCAAGGAAAACCCCAAGGTCCGCTGCCGACCACCAAGAAAGCTCACCGGGGAGCCCATCCGCGCTACCCGCCGCCGCCCAACCACCGGAGCACCTGGAGCCGGCGAGCCCGCCCACCGACCTGCCGCTGCTGCGACGCTGCAGCCCGTGCCCCCCTCGGCCTGCGTCGCCCGGCCCCAGATCCAGCCGCGCCCGTCAAATCTGGCCGCGCCGTCGCCGATCTCGGAGAGCCGCGCACGCACCAACACCTGGCCGCCCGCCGAGGGGGAGCAGAGGCACCGGAGCTCCGCCTCTGCCCGCTGCACCGCCGTGTCGCCCGGCACAGCTCCACGCTCCGACCCGAGGCGCCGGCCCGTGCCAGCACCGCCCGAGCAGGAGGGCGAGGAGGCCCCGCCGCCGCCGGTGACGGCTGGGCTTTGCCCAGCCGCGCCCACGGGCGGCGGCGAGGGAGGGGGAGGGGAGAGGGGGCGGAGACCGGCGGGATTTAGGGTTGCCCCCCGGTCGCCTCGCGGGAGCGACGCGGGGGGAGGGGGAAGGAGGGACCGTGCCTTGGGTGTCAATTCGAGGGATCCAAACATTGTTGTTACGAGCCTTGCTGACCAATCATGCCTTCTTTTTTGATACCTCAAAGATCTTAGGCGTGGCATCTTGGGGTTGAAGACCATTCAACTATGAAGATTCCTAGAATTTAGCCCTTTTACCATATCCGATGAACACCCGCGTGGTTGCAACAAAAAGATCTATGTCACTTCCATTACAAGGCGTTCCCATCCCAACCAAAGTCTTGATTGGGTCAGCCCACTCGAACCTCAGCCAACGCAGTCGAAGAGCGGTTGTAAACTTCTCGAGGTTGAGCACACCCAGGGCACCATAAATCTTGGGCTTGCAAACGAGGTCCCAATTAACCTTACCCTTGTCACCAGTCATCTAATCACAACCTGCCCAAAGATAGGCACGTCTCAAGCTATCAATCTTCTTCCTTACTTCAACTGGGAAATCAAGTGATGTGAGGTGATAAATGGAGATGGTCGTAAGGACGACTTTGACTAGAACAATGCGTCTTGGTGCAGCCACAACAATGCGTCCTGGTGCAGCCACATGCATAGCCATCCAGGGTGGAAGTTTGCCTGCCACCTTCTCCTCTAAATATTGAAAGTGGATGCGCTTGAGTCTCGTAACTGATAGAGGAAGACCAAGATATCTCATGAGGAAAGAGGTTCGGACCACTGGGAAGTCCTATAGGATGTTATCGAGGTCGATGTTGCCACAACGAATGGGCGCCACAAGGCTTTTGCCGTAGTTGGTGACCAAACCTAAAGGAGCTTAGTGTCGAGGCCAGGAGATTGATGTCATCTTTGAGCGGCGCAACAAAGATGGCCGCACCATGAGCATACAAGGATGCCCTGATGGGGCAACCGAGGAGGGGATGGAGCTTGCCTTGATCGGTAGTCTTGGCGAGGATATAATGCAGCGGGTCAATGGCGAGGATGAAAAGTAGGGGGGAGGACCCTCTCCCGGTCGTAGACCACACCCATGCATGATTGGGTCACCAGCAACATCATTGAGAAAAATTCTAGAGGAGGTCGTGGATAGAAGAGTGATAACCCACAAGTATAGGGGATCGCAACATTTTTCGAGGGTAGAGTATTCAACCCAAATTTATTGATTCGACACAAGGGGAGCCAAAGAATATTCTCAAGTATTAGCAGTTGAGTTGTCAATTCAACCACACCTAGATAACTTAGTATCTGCAGCAAAGTATTTAGTAGCAAAGTAATATGGAAGTAACGATTACGGTAGCAAAAGTAATATTTTCGGGTTTTGTAGTGATTGTAACAGTAGCAACGGAAAAGTAAATAAGCGAAGAACAGTATGTGAAAAGCTCGTAGGCATTGGATCGGTGATGGAGAATTATGCCGGATGCGGTTCATCATGTAACAGTCATAACATAGGGTGACACAGAACTAGCTCCAATTCATCAATGTAATGTAGGCATGTATTTCGAATATAGTCATACATGCTTATGGAAAGAACTTGAATGACATCTTTTGTCCTACCCTCCCGTGGCAGCGGGGTCCTAGCGGAAACTAAGGGATATTAAGGCCTCCTTTTAATAGAGTACCGGACCAAAGCATTAACACATAGTGAATACATGAACTCCTCAAACTATGGTGATCACCGGGAGTGGTCCCGATTATTGTCACTTCGGGGTTGCCGGATCATAACACATAGTAGGTGACTATAGACTTGCAAGATAGGATCAAGAACTCACATATATTCATGAAAACATAATAGGTTCAGATATGAAATCATGGCACTCGGGCCCTAGTGACAAGCATTAAGCATAGCAAAGTCATAGCAACATCAATCTCAGAACATAGTGGATACTAGGGATCAAACCCTAACAAAACTAACTCGATTACATGATAGATCTCATCCAACAAGCCTACGATGGAATTGCTCACGCACGGCGGTGAGCATCATGAAATTGGTGATGGAGGATGGTTGATGATGACGACGGCGACGAATCCCCCTCTCCGGAGCCCCGAACAGACTCCATCAGCCCTCTCGAGAGGTTTTAGGGCTTGGCGGCGGCTCCGTATCGTAAAACGCGATGAATCCTTCTCTCTGATTTTTTTTCTCCCCGCAAGTGAATATATGGAGTTGGAGTTGAGGTCGGTGGAGCGTTAGGGGGCCCACGAGGCAGGGGGTGCGCCCAGGGGGGCAGGCGCGCCCCCACCCTCGTGGACAGGGTGTGGCCCCCCTGACATGGATTTTTCTTCCAGTATTTTTAATATTTTCCGAAAAGATGTTCCGTGGAGTTTCAGGTCATTCCGAGAACTTTTGTTTCTGCACATAAATAACACCATGGCAATTCTGCTGAAAACAGTGTCAGTCCGGGTTAGTTCCATTCAAATCATGCAAGTTAGAATCCAAAACAAGGGCAAAAGTGTTTGGAAAAGTAGATACGACGGAGACGTATCAACTCCCCCAAGCTTAAACCTTTGCTTGTCCTCAAGCAATTCAGTTGATAAACTGAAAGTGATAAAGAAAAACTTTTACAAACTCTGTTTGCTCTTGTTGTTGTAAATATGTAAAGCCAGCATTCAAGTTTTCAGCAAATTTTATGACTAACCACATTCGCAATAACTCTTAGGTCTCATGTTTACTCATATCAATGGCATAATCAACTAGCGAGCCATAATAATAAATCTCGGATGACAACACTTTCTCAAAACAATCATGATATGATATAATAAGATGGTATCTCGCTAGCCCTTTTTGAGACCGCAAAACATAAATGCAGAGCACCTTTAAAGATCAAGGATTGACTAGACATTGTAATTCATGGTAAAAGAGATCCAGTCATAGTCATACCCAATATAAATTAACAGTAATAAATGCAAATGATAGCAGTGCTCTCCAGCTAGTGCTTTTTAACAAGAGGGTGATGACTCAACATAAAAGTAAATAGATAGACCCTTCGCAGAGGGAAGCAGGGATTTGTAGAGGTGCCAGAGCTCGGTTTTGAAATAGAGATAAATAATATTTTGAGCAGCATACTTTCATTGTCAACATAACAACCAAGAGATGGCGATATCTTCCATGCTACACACATTATAGGCGATTCCCAAACAGAATGGTAAAGTTTATACTCCCCCTCCACCAACAAGCATCAATCCATGGCTTGCTCGAAACAACGAGTGCCTCCAACTAGCAACAGTCCCGGGGGAGTTTTGTTTGCAATTATTTTGATTTAGTTTGCATAAAGCATGGGACTGGGCATCCCGGTGACCAGCCATTTTCTCGTGAGTGAGGAGCGGAGTCCACTCCTCTTGAGAATAACCCGCCTAGAATGGAAGATACGGACAACCCTAGTTGATACATGAGCTATTCGAGCATACAAAACAGAATTTCATTTGAAGGTTTAGAGTTTGGCACATACAAATTTACTTGGAACGGCAGGTAGATACCGCATATAGGAAGGTATAGTGGGCTCATATGGAATAACTTTGGGGTTTAAGGGATTGGATGCACAAGCAGTATTCCCGCTTAGTACAAGTGAAGGCTAGCAAAAGACTGGGAAGCGACCAACTAGAGAGCGACAACAGTCATGAACATGCATTAAAATTAATAAACATTGAGTGCAAGCATGAGTAGGATATAATCCATCATGAACATAAATATCGTGAAGGCTATGTTGATTTGTTTCAACTACATGTGTGAACATGTGCCAAGTCGAGTCACTTAAATCATTCAAAAAAGGATACCACCCTACTATACCACATCACAACCATTTTAATAGCATGTTGGCACACAAGGTAAACCATTATAACTCATAGGTAATCAAGCATGGCATGAGCAACTATGATCTCTAATTGTCATTGCAAACATGTTTATTCATAATAGGCTGAATCAGGAACGATGAACTAATCATATTTACAAAAACAAGAGAGGTCGAGTTCATACCAGCTTTTCTCATCTCAGTCAGTTCATCATATATCGTCATAATGGCCTTTCACTTGCACGACCGAATGAAGTGAATAATAATAAGAGTGCACGTGCATTGGACTAAGCTGGAATCTGCGAGCATTCAATAAACAGGAGAAGACAAGGCAATATGGGCTCTTGGTTAAATCAACAATAATGCATATAAGAGCCACTTCAACAATTTAATTATGGTATTCTCCTATCGACCCCCCAAAGAAAAGAAAAGAAATAAAACTATTTCCACGGGAAAGCTCCCAACAAGCAAAAGAAGAACAGGAAATCTTTTTGGGTTTTCTTTTTAATTAATACTACTACAGCAAGAAAAGTAAACTAACTAAAAACTACACTAATTCTTTTGGTTTTTCTTAAGGTTTATTAAACACACAAGAAGAAAGCAAGAAAAAGAAAATAAACTAGCATGGATATTACAGTGAAAGAGTATGAGCACCGACATCTAGCAATGAGTGTGTGAACATAAATGTAATGTCGGTGGGAAGTACGTACTCCCCCAAGCTTAGGATTTTGGCCTAAGTTGGTTTATTGCCACGGATGACCTGGCGGATATCCATAGTTGTAGCCGGGGTCGTACTGAGATGAAGAAGACTCTGACTGCCACTGGTTGGCAATCATCTCCGGATCCCACTGGTAGTTAGACTGTCGTGGAGGTTCAAATTGTGGTTCCGGCTCCGTGACTGATGTAGGGTTCCGGTAGGCGTGAATGGCCGCCAGCGGAACGAGATACAGACCTGCAGATAAATCAAACAAGGAAGGAGCAGGCAAGGTAATAGTCTCAGGGTGATGTTTATCAAAGAACAATTTGTATTTAAGTGCCCCTTCCCTATTCTTAACAATAAAGTCATGTGCTACCATACTCTTATAATCTAAATAAACAGTGGGCAGCAATTTTTCTTCTTTTTCATAGTGCCTAATAGGTATGTTATAATGTGCAGCAAGGCGTGAAGCGTAAATACCTCCAAAGATGGGACCCTTTGTATGGTTCAAACTTAAACGTTTGGCAACAATACCGCCCATACTAACTGTATTATCACAGAATAAACCATGGAACAAAATAATAATATCAAGAACGCTAAGGTTTCCACAGTTTCTGTGACCAATTAAGCAACGACTAGCAAATATGGCAAAGTAGCGTAAAACAGGAAAATGTATGCTAGTGATTCTTGCATCGGAAACCTTCCTGGTTTCCCCCACAGTGATAGTGTCAATAAACCCATCCATATCTTTACGATGTGGTTCATCTAAACTACCCTCAAAAGGTATTTTGCAAATCTTGCAAAATTCATCTAGTGGCATCTTCTTAACCACATCATATAAATGAAACTCTACTGAAGGAGGTGGTTCCTTAGGATAATAGTAGAAGTTTTGCACAAAAGTATTGGTGAGTAAGAGATACTGTTTGCGTTGGTCGCGGAGGAAGTCGGTGAGTCCTGCATTCTCAGTCAATTCATAAAAATCATCATAAATCCCGGCTGCACTCAAGAAATCATTGGAAGGCCATTCACACGGCCGGACCTCCGCGGTGCGAGGCAAATTATATTTGGGCCTCTGTGCCTCTTCACTTTGCTTTTTTTCCTTCGAGCTTCGGCTCGATGAACCCCTCAAAAATCTCTTCATTATTTTCTGAAAATTCCTAAAAAATTTAGTAACTTCAAAATAAAAGTGAACCAAGCTCAACAAGATTGATAGCAACTACTCCTACAAGTGCCTAGAGCCTATATCAAGCATTAGAACTACTTGGAACCATATAAATTTGACATGCAAGCTCAAGAACATGGTCACCTAGGCAGCACAAATTTGCAATGAATAAAGCACTAGAACAAAAACTAATTGAACCAATGGAGGAGTCACATACCAAGGAACAATCTCCCCAAGCAGTTTTGTGAGAGGTGCTTTGAGCAAGGAGATCGAAAATCGCACCAAAATGAGCTAGAACTCGTGCTTGAGCTGGGTGGTGATTTTTTGGGAGGAAGAAGAAGTGTGTGGGTGCAGGAATAAGTGGAGGGGAGCCACCATGGGCCCACGAGGCAGGGGGCGCGCCCTGGACCCTCGTGGCCAGGTGCTTACTCCCCCTGCTGTGTTCTCAGTGCCAGATATTCTCAAATATTCCAGAAAAAATCATATTTCATTTTCAGGGCATTTGGAGAACTTTTATTTTCGGGGTATTTATATTGCACGGATAAATCAGAAAACAGACAGAAAAATACTATTTTTACTTTATTTCAGCTAAATAACAGAAAGTAGAAAGAGGGTACAGAAGGTTGTGCCTTCTAGTTTCATCCATCTCATGCTCATCAAAAGGAATCCATTAACAAGGTTGATCAAGTCTTGTTAACAAACTCATTCCGAATAACATGGAACCGGAGAAATTTCGAATGACACTATGTTACCTCAACAGGGATATGCACATCCCCAATAATAAGAATATCATATTTCTTTTTGACAGTAGGAAGAGGAAATTCAAAACCTCCAAAAATAATCGATGGAATTTTTCCAATAGAATTGATACTGTGGACTTGAGGTTGTTTCCTCAGAAAGTGTACCGTATGCTCATTACCATTAACATGAAAAGTGACATTGCCTTTGTTGCAATCAATAACAGCCCCTGCAGTATTCAAAAAAGGTCTTCCAAGAATAATCGACATAATATCGTCCTCGGGAATATCAAGAATAACAAAGTCCGTTAAAATAGTAACGTTTGCAACCACAACAGGCACATCCGCACAAATACCGACAGGTATAGCGGTTGATTTATCAGCCATTTGCAAAGATATTTCAGTAGGTGTCAACTTATTCAAATCAATTCTACGATATAAAGAGAGAGGCATAACACTAACCGGCTCCAAGATCACATAAAGCAGTTTTAACATAGTTTCTTTTAATGGAGCATGGTATAGTTGGTACTCCTGGATCTCCAAGTTTCTTAGGTATTCCACCCTTAAAAGTATAATTAGCAAGCACGGTGGAAATTTCAGCTTCCGGTATCTTTCTTTTATTAGTGACAATTTCTTTCATATACTTAGCATAAGGATTCATTTTGAGCATATCAGTTAATCGCATACGCAAAAAGATAGGTCTAATCATTTCAGCAAAGCGCTCAAAATCCTCATCATCCTTTTTCTTGGATGGTTTGGGAGGAAAAGGCATGGGTTTCTGAACCCAAGGTTCTCTTTCTTTACCATGTTTCCTAGCAACAAAGTCTCTCTTATCATAACGTTGATTCTTTGATTGTGGGTTATCAAGATCAATAGCAGGTTCAATTTCTACATCATTATCATTACTAGGTTGAGCATCATCATGAACATCATCATTAACATTTTCATTAGGTTCATGTTCATTACCAGATTGTGTTTCAGCATCAGAAATAGAAATATCATTTGGATTCTCAGGTGTTTCAGCAATAGGTTCACTAGAAACATGCAAAGTCCTATCCTTTTTCTTTTTCTTCTTTTTAGAAGGACTAGGTGCATCAATATTATTTCTCTGAGAATCTTGCTCAATTCTCTTAGGATGGCCTTCAGGATACAAAGGTTCCTGAGTCATTTTACCAGTTCTAGTAGCCACTCTAACAGCAAAATCATTATTCTTACTATTCAATTCATTGAGCAAATCATTTTGAGCTTTAAGTACTTGTTCTACTTGAGTGGTAACCATAGAAGCATGTTTACTAATGAGTTTAAGTTCACCTTTAACATTAGCCATGTAATGACTCAAGTGTTCAAGCGTATCGGAATTGTATTTCAATTGTCTACCAAAATAAGCATTGAAGTTTTCTTGTTTGACAATAAAATTATCAAACTCTTCTAAGCATTGTCTAGCAGACTTATAGTGAGGAATATCACCTTCATCAAATCTATAGAGAGAATTTACCTTTACTACCTGTGTCGGGTTATCAAGACCATGTGTTTCTTCAATAGGTGAAGGATTAAGATCATATGTTTCTTCAACAGGCGGTAAATTAAGACCATGTATTTCTTCAATAGGAGGTAAATTCTTAACATCTTCAGCTTTAATACCTTTTTCTTTCATAGATTTCTTTGCCTCTTGCATATCTTCGGGACTGAGAAATAGAACACCTCTTTTCTTCGGAGTTGGTTTAGGAATAGGCTCAGGAGTTGGCTCAGGAGCTGGCTCAGGAAGTGTCCAATTATTTTCATTTGTCAACATATTATTCAATAGAATTTCAGCTTCATCCGGTGTTCTTTCCCTGAAAACAGAACCAGCACAACTATCCAGGTAATCTCTGGAAGCATCGGTTAGTCCATTATAAAAGATATCAAGTATTTCATTTTTCTTAAGAGGATGATCAGGCAAAGCATTAAGTAACTGGAGAAGCCTCCCCCAAGCTTGTGGGAGACTCTCTTTTTCAATTTGCACAAAATTATATATTTCCCTTGAAGCAGCTTGTTTCCTATGAGCAGGGAAATATTTAGCAGAGAAGTAATAAATCATATCCTGGGGACTACGCACACAACCAGGATCAAGAGAATTAAACCATATCTTAGCATCACCCTTTAATGAGAATGGAAATATTTTAAGGATATATAGGTAGCGAGATTTCTCATCATTAGTGAACAGGGTGGCTATATCATTTAATTTAGTAAGATGTGCCACAACAGTTCAGATTCATAGCCATGAAAAGGATCAGATTCAACCAAAGTAATTACATCAGGATCAACAGAGAATTCATAATCCTTATCAGTAACACAGATAGGTGAAGTAGCAAAAGCAGGGTCAGGTTTCATTCTAGCATTAAGAGATTGCTGCTTCCATTTAGCTAATAACCTCTTGAGCTCATATCTATCTTTGCAAGCTAAAATAGCTATAGCAGCTTCTTTTTCCAAAACATAACCCTCAGGAACAATAGGCGATTCATATTTATTAGGGGGAGAGTCTTCATCATCACTTTCATCAATGTTATCAGTTTCAATAATTTCATTCTGTCTAACCCTAGCAAGTTGTTCATCAAGAAATTCACCAAGTGGCACAGTAGTATCAAGCATAGAAGTAGTATCATCATAATTATCATGCATAGCAGAAGTGGCATCACCAATAACATGCGACATATCAGAACGAATAGCAGAAGCAGGTTTAGGTGTCTCAAGCTTACTCAAAACAGAAGCTGAATCAAGTGCAGAGCTAGATGGCAGTTCCTTACCTCCCCTCGTAGTTGAGGGATAGATTTTTGTTTTCTCGTCTTTCAAGTTCTTCATAGTGACCAGCAGATATAAATCCCAAGTGACTCAAAGAATAGAGCTATGCTCCCCGGCAACGGCGCTAGAAAATAGTCTTGATAACCCACAAGTATAGGGGATCGCAACAGTTTTCGAGGGTAGAGTATTCAACCCAAATTTATTGATTCGACACAAGGGGAGCCAAAGAATATTCTCAAGTATTAGCAGTTGAGTTGTCAATTCAACCACACCTGGATAACTTAGTATCTGCAGCAAAGTATTTAGTAGCAAAGTAATATGGAAGTAACGGCAACGGTAGCAAAACTAATATTTTTGGGTTTTGTAGTGATTGTAACAGTAGCAACGGAAAAGTAAATAAGCGAAGAACAGTATGTGAAAAGCTCGTAGGCATTGGATCGGTGATGGAGAATTATGCCGGATGCGGTTCATCACGTAACAGTCATAACATAGGGTGACACAGAACTAGCTCCAATTCATCAATGTAATGTAGGCATGTATTCCGAATATAGTCATACATGCTTATGGAAAAGAACTTGAATGACATCTTTTGTCCTACCCTCCCGTGGCAGCAGGGTCCTAGCGGAAACTAAGGGATATTAAGGCCTCCTTTTAATAGAGTACCGGACCAAAGCATTAACACATAGTGAATACATGAACTCCTCAAACTATGGTGATCACCGGGAGTGGTCCCGATTATTGCCACTTCGGGGTTGCCGGATCATAACACATAGTAGGTGACTATAGACTTGCAAGATAGGATCAAGAACTCACATATATTCATGAAAACATAATAGGTTCAGATATGAAATCATGGCACTCGGGCCCTAGTGACAAGCATTAAGCATAGCAAAGTCATAGCAACATCAATCTCAGAACATAGTGGATACTAGGGATCAAATCCTAACAAAACTAACTCGATTACATGATAGATCTCATCCAACCCATCACTGTCCAGCAAGCCTACGATGGAATTACTCACGCACGGCGGTGAGCATCATGAAATTGGTGATGGAGGATGGTTGATGATGACGACGGCGATGAATCCCCCTCTCCGGAACCCCGAACGGACTCCAGATCAGCCCTCCCGAGAGGTTTTAGGGCTTGGCAGCGGCTCCGTATCGTAAAACGCGATGAATCCTTCTCTCTGATTTTTTTCTCCCCGAAAGTGAATATATGGAGTTGGAGTTGAGGTCGGTGGAGCGTCAGGGGGCCCTCGAGGCAGGGGCGCGCCCAGGGGGGCAGGCGCCCCCCACCCTCGTGGACAAGGTGTGGGCCCCCTGACATGGATTTTTCTTCCAGTATTTTTAATATTTTCCAAAAAGATGTTCCGTGGAGTTTCAGGTCATTCCGAGAACTTTTGTTTCTGCACATAAATAACACCATGGAAAGTCTGCTGAAAACAGCGTCAGTCCGGATTAGTTCCATTCAAATCATGCAAGTTAGAGTCCAAAACAAGGGCAAAAGTGTTTGGAAAAGTAGATACGACGGAGACGTATCAAAGAGCGGAGATGCAGTTGCGGAAAAGGCTCGAGAAATGATGGTGACTCAATAAATCCATCATATAATCCATCTAACTAAGTCGAAGGCTTTCATGATGTCAAGCTTGAAGAGCAAGGTTGGAGATTTGTTGCGGTGAAATCGACGATCCAAGTTGCGGACATACATGAAGTTATTATGGATACTCCTTTTCTTGATGAACTCACTTTGTGCATTGAAAACGAGTGTGAGCATGTGAGGAGCTAGTCAAGTGGCCATTATCTTAGCAACCACATGAAATAGAGTTATGGGCCTAAAGTTGGAGAGATGTCCTCCGCCCCATCCTTTTTGGGATGACCGCAATGTTAGCCGAGTTGAGTCAGTGGAGGTTGGAACTATGGAGAGTAGAAAATTATTGCCAACTTGCATAATCTCGGGCTTGATGATGTCCCAACACCCTTTGAAAAAAGCCCCAGTGATGCCATATGGACATGGGGCTTTATCACCAGGAAGATATTTGATTGTTGTGGTGTGAAATATGACAATAAGATAGAGGAGGAACAAGGCCTGATCAAGCGAGATGCAGGGGGTGATGCAATGGTGTATACAGGTTCAACCCCCTCGTAGTGGAGGTAAAACCCCTATTCCCGTTCTTCGAGGAGAGTGTTCTTGCGTATGAGTTTTTGAGTACAGATGTTCCAAACTTGTAACAAGATGCCAATAGGGATGTTTATATAGAGTTCACTACCCTTGGCCTTCTTCTATGTTACGGGTGAGTTTAAGGCTAGTAATAATGCATGCCCACTACCATCAGTAACAGGCTCCTTAATGCCTAGATGCAGTGCCAGGCTCCATAGATGTGGCAACGTTCCCATCAATGCTAATGCCCATTGGAGGGTTCATCTAGGTGACTTAATCTCCATTCGGGTAGTCTGTCCCGAGTGACTAAACCCTCGTCCATCAGGATGATTCAATGACACTTGGATAATGTGGGCCTGGGCTCTCATTGGTTTGTACTGGGTTTTAGGTCACCGAGGGCCTACCATGCGTGAGATAACCTCGTCATTAGCCCCTGAATCTATTAGGATATTGAGAACCGAGTCTCACTATCCGTTGGATTCGACTGAATGTTAATAGGGGACCGAGTCTCGAATGATCTTGAAGTTTGAATGAACCGTACGTTTGCTCGAGAAAAGATCTTGATGGATTCTAAAAAGAGCAAACCCTTTGTGGATCAAATTGTAGCGAACAAGTTTTAGGAAACGTATGGTTGTACTCAATCATCTCTCGGAAGAGGCTGACTAGTTATCCAACTGGGATGTGTCATAAAATCTGAGTGATGATTATGGAGTTTGGGCTAACTCTCTTGAGGAGACGACAATCATTATCCCAGAGGAACACTGTTTTTCGCCATCTTCGGATGCAGACTTGTGATTCGACACTTTGGATCCTAGACAAAGGCCCAAACCGTGCCGCGGGAAGCTTGAATTCACCCTTTGTTATTTAGTTCTTGGGTCAAAAGACCATCTGATGAAATGGTTCACTGGTACTGGTTCTTGCGGGATTGATCTGTGCGACGTGAAGCGATCACACGGAAATTTATTTCGGCTCAAGTTAATGATGATGATCA
Organism: Aegilops tauschii subsp. strangulata; assembly: GCF_002575655.3. Lineage (NCBI taxonomy): Eukaryota > Viridiplantae > Streptophyta > Magnoliopsida > Poales > Poaceae > Aegilops > Aegilops tauschii. The sequence goes on along the minus strand of NC_053041.3, from coordinate 392,969,323 downwards.
TGTAACTTCAGATCAATTTACTACCGAACCTCGTAGGTCAACTAGAGTGAGATCCGCACCAGAGTGGTACGGTAATCCTGTTCTGGAGGTCATGTTACTTGACCATGATGAACCTACGAACTATGAGGAAGCGATGATGAGCCCAGATTCCGCAAAATGGCTTGAGGCCATGAAATCTGAGATGGGATTCATGTATGAGAACAAACTGTGGACTTTGGTTGACTTGCCCGATGACCGGCAAGCCATAGAAAATAAATGGATCTTCAAGAGGAAGACGAACGCTGATAGTAGTGTTACTATCTACAAAGCTAGATTTGTTGAAAAAGGTTTTGACAAAGTTCAAGGTGCTGACTAACGAAGAGATTTTCTCACTCGTAGCGATGCTTAAGTCTGTCCGAATCATGTTAGCAAATTGCCACATTTTATGAAATCTGGCAAATGGATGTCAAAACTACATTCCTTAATGGATTTCTTAAAGAAGAGTTGTATATGATGCAACCAAAAGGTTTTGTCGATCCTAAAGGTGCTAACAAAAGGTGCAAGCTCTAGCGATCCATCTATGGACTGGTGCAAGCATCTCTGAGTTGGAATATACGCTCTGATGAGTTGAACAAAGTATATAGTTTTATACAGACTTGCGGTGAAGCCTGTATTTACAAGAAAGTGAGTGGGAGCACTACAACATTTCTGATAAGTATATGTGAATGACATATTATTGATTGGAAATAATGTAGAATTTTCTGGAAAGCATAAAGGAGTTTTTGAAAGGAGTTTTTCAAAGAAAGACCTCGGTGAAGCTACTTACATATTGAGCATCAAGATCTATAGAGATAGATCAAGACACTTGATAAGTTTTTTCAATGAGTACATACCTTGACAAGATTTTGAAGTAGTTCAAAATGGAACAGTCAAAGAAAGAGTTCTTACCTGTGTTACAAGGTGTGAAATTGAGTAAGACTCAAAGCCCGACTACGGCAGAAGATAGAAAGAGAATGAAAGTCATTCCCTATGCCTCAGCCATAGGTTCTATAAAGTATGCCATGCTGTGTACCAGATCTATTGTATACCCTACACTGAGTTTGACAAGGGAGTACAATAGTGATCTAGGAGTAGATCACTGAACAGCGGTCAAAATTATCCTTAGTGGAATAATGATATGTTTCTCGATTATGGAGGCGACAAAAGGTTCGTCGTAAAGGGTTACGTGAATGCAAGTTTTGACACTGATCCAGATGACTCTAAGTCTCAATCTGGATACATATTGAAAGTGGGAGCAATTAGCTAAAGTAGCTCCGTGCAGAGCATTGTAGACATAG